>NC_139848.1:4106030-4196030 GCF_963691815.1 Echiichthys vipera | reverse complement strand
CTCCTGTCCTCCGATTGGTGTCTGTGTTGATACTTGATGCGTTCCAGTCGCTGAAGGTCATAAAACGAGACATTCTTCTGCTTCTGTGCTGAAATGAGCATCGCTCCCATGCATATATGTAAACGTTATGCTCGTAAAGTCTCTTTCTAGTGTTACTTTCCATGCTACACTGAATACCAGTGCTCCTCCTGATTTGCTGTCTTCTAATGATTCATGATTGTGGAAGCTCTGTGAAAGCATTTAGCTCCGTATTTTTATGAAAGTGACAGCTGTGTCCGTCTTTCCTGTTCTTTTTTTTTTCTTTGGAGTTTGGGAAGTTTCTCATCTCTTGCAGATTTTTGTGTGTTTAACTTTGGAAGTGAAGCTGAGCTGCTCGGCCTCCCAGTACCCGGACCACACTGGCCCGGCCTTGTGGTTTGGAAACTAAAGGTTAAAATCACACCCACAACCCAGAGCAGAGACACCGTTTGCCTGTTCAAGAAGCCACACAGTGATAATTAAGACGCCAAATATCTGGTGAAGGTTTACTGGGATTAATTAGAGGTGGAGAAAGTGAAAGCAAACTCCTATTTCGTGGAAAACAAGTGATGTTGATGTCTGATATGAAGGCTTGATTATCAAATCAAGATCTTAAAGATGGAGATATGTTGAGAAAAAAACCCTAAAATAAAACATCCCCGTGGACGTGATCCTGGGTCAGAAATATCCCCCCCCGCCCGCCTGCCCCATGCCCCATGCAGGCTGCAGCACTGGGCTATTTCAGTGCGAGGTTGAGGCTGAATGATGGGGTTTGGAGTGCCACGGCTATAATGATGTGGCCTTGCAGATGGGGACGGACAAAAGCAGGCCACTAATTTTGGTCAGACTTTGAGCCAAAATCAGACAAGACACACCCAGAGTGAGAGGATGCTGGAGAGGAAATATGCAGCACTCCACTTCATCCAAGTTCACCTCCACTGAAGCTGAAAAAGGAGAAAGAAGGACTTTACTTATACATATATACCTGTATACAGTGTGTCCACCTACACCTGAACTCACACTTAAAGGTCAGGATGTGCACTAGCTGTTTCCATGGTCCCCTCATGGCTTGGCTAGCTGCTTCCACCTGTGTCCAGTCTTTATGCTAAGCTACGGGGCTTCACATTTACCATGTGATGGTGGTAATTCAAGCGCTTTAATATCAGTATATTAGCTTCATGATTGTGACTTTATTGACCCTTAAAATGAAGCTGTCTACATGTCACCAGTGTCCTTTTCTCTGCAGAATCCTATAGAAGTAAAAATGAACCAGCAGTTCACAAGAACAAGGGTAAAGATTGAAGCATGATATCCATTTGAAGTTGGCTTTCCCGTCATCTTGCGGCCACTTTTTGGGGTCCCAGTGAACGTGACAGATGCTTTAGTTACTGTCCTAACAACCAAACAATCGAGTGTAGTTCACGCGTCACTTTAAGCTGAATTCACATGTTTGTTTCAGAGCCAGGTGGGTCAGCTGCTGTTGAGATTTACCACACTGGCACTGTGCTTGTGAAGACGCTCACTGACCATTTGGCTCGGCGGACGTGCATGTGTGTTTGTTTGGGACGTTAAATGGGAGGAAGTAACATCAGTAGGCTTAGGTTTATTTGTAATTCTCTACATGCGCTGATTTCACGGCCAATTTTCAGACTAGGTGTTGGATTGAATGTGCTTTTCATCACAAGATTACTTCAGTTTACACCTGAGACACTAGATCCAGGTAACTTTAACTGGTATATGACTGCCTTTGTTAAATAGATACAAAACATTTGAGACAATTAAGATACAAAAAGATGAAAAATAGACATTAATCCTCTTGTTACCCCCCTGATTCACCACAGGACCCCTGTAGGAGTCCCAACTTAATAATAAACCTGAGCAGAGGAGGTTCGGGGCGTCTGCAAACCACAAGGTCACAGACGGTTTCCACTTAAAATAAGCCCACAGTTAGTCATCAGAATTGCTCTCATGCTTTATATCTGAGCCATAATCCCTTTTAAATGGCTAGAATATATAGTTTCTGATCAGGGCCTGTAGGTTTTAACCCTCGAAGATCAGTATACTCCCAAAACAAGGCAGTAGCAGAAAGGTAGAACGATCGTCTGTGGCTTAAACAACCTGCTGTATGAACCGCCCCCTCATTGATTGTTTGAGTCGCTGTCTCCTTCACGCTGCAGCCTGGAGGATCCTCCGGGTGTGGCACCTCTGTGCTCTCCCAAATAAAGGAAAGCCACAAGTTCTACCCGAGCCCAACGTATAATACAGCCGCTGTGGTTTCCCCTGAAATAACTGCAGCCTTTGAGAAGCAGCCTCTCTCGCGGGGAGAGGCTCCGCCACATAATTAGTACTTAGGAGGCCACTAAGCTGCTCAGATTGAAATAGGCTGCAGAGCTCGTAGCAGGTGGCCATGCTCCTCTTTTTTTAGGTTTTTCTTTTTCTTGATGCTTTTCGTTCTTTTTTTAAAGACTGGTGCACAAAAGAGGTTTCAGGGATTCTGCCCTGCATTGAAGAAGATGTGCCAATAAGGATTATAAACCCCTTGTCTGCACGTTTTATCTCCTTGTGCTTGAAAAAATATGCTAACAAGAGAGTCAGTGTTTTAAAAAAATCACCTTTTAGTATAAAAAAAAAAGTCCAGTTCAAGTTTAACTCAGATAGAAAAGTCCTTTAAGCAGAAGCTGAGGAGTGTCTGCATCTTATTTTTCTAGAAGAACGTTCACATTCTCCATTTTTTCTTGATATAATTGCATTTGTAAAATCAAATGTGACCTTTTCCGTCCTGATGAATGACATGTCGACGGATTCAGTGATGTGCAGACATGAAAACTATAAGTCTCATCTTGTTTTACCTTTACAGTTGGAGACAAAGATGATTACATACTCACACACAGACACGTTTATAGACGCACTTACAGCCAGGAGCCGTCAGCTTCAACCACAGTCTAGTCACTGAGTGTCTCTAAGTGCCTTGCTCAAGGGCAGCTCTGAGAGGGGATGCAAGTCATGTGGGTCTCAGGTTGAGAACCACACGTCTCAATTAAAAGGTTTCAAATATGCAAAACACATGTCTAGGTCATTTCTGACTGGTTGGTTGAAAATGATGCAGCAGAGGCAGATATACCCTGGCTTCATGCAAAACACTGGACACTATGCCAGCATACATATCCCACAATGCAATGCGGCAGTGACAACAAGGTTCATGACAGACAATGGTGGACAGCGATCAAGCAGCTCTGTTTGCTACAGATGTGAAGAAAAACCAAAACGTAAAAGAGGTTTATCGTGATTTATTTTGCAGCTAGTAGAGGAGATAGCATTGGCACTGGTTACTATGGTTACGCATATCTAACAAAGCAAGGAGCCTCTCAGGAAGTGATGTGATAATGTGCAGCTCAGTGCGTCCACATAGACGCACCCTGCTGTTTAAAAAGAGTATGTTGAATGAAGAGGAGGTCTGGGAGGAGGCCTCGGGGAAGACCCAGGACCAGGTGGAGAGATTAGATCTCCACACTGGCCTGGGAACGCCTCAGGATCCCCCAGTTAGAGCTGGTTAATGTGCTAAAACTGCTGCCCCCGCGACCCGACCCCGGATAAGAGGCTGAAGATGAGATGAGATGAGATGTTGAATGAAAGCACGCACATCAGGGCTCTACTCAAGCTCCTAAAGCAGATGAAAACCACAACTCCCATAATGCAACTTAGCGTCTATATGTCGTCCCCAAGCCCGACATAATACGAGGGGTTATTTTCACCCTCCAGAGCCACAAACAATGTATAAAAGTGTTATTCCCAGGCGGAGAAGTGCTCCCCATAAACCTCCTCTGATGGCTTTAATCTGTGGAATTTCCCCATGAGGCTGCTGGGTGATAATTATGAGGCTTTTATGTTATGCACTTATACACTTTATTGGCCTTTAGGTGTCTTTTTCTCTGCCTGCAACATGTTTGAATCACTTCACATGTTTAGTGCGTTGCTTTGAGTTGAGTGCAGCCTGCTGGTTAAAGGAGGGAAGTACAGTTACATTAGCATGTTGTTGCTAAGTGGATAAGATAAGATCATGTATTTGTGGTCAAATAACACAAAAAAATGAATATTATTCATTTATTTCAAATGTATTCCTGTATATTTATTCTTATATACATTTTAATATAAGTATTTATTGCATGTTAATTAAAACAAATGTAATCCCTTTCTGCTTTTTGTCCATGATGGATAATTGCACCACGGTGTGTAGCTTTGCACTAGAAAATACAAAAACATATAATGACACGGGAGGAAATCGCCCACGTTTGGATGCACTGAAAGCCTGAAGCAGCATCTTTGACCAAGCATTCAAAGCAAACACAGTTTAAAGTTATAAAGTTGTGCTTAATCTCCCCCAAAAAAGATCCAATAAAAAGAAAATGAACTTACAAAGCAACAAAAGTTCATTAATACAATTATCAGACATTTAAATTGGATCAATAAAACATATAAGACAGAGCAAACCTGCCAGAATCAGACATGAGGGGGACATATACCGGCTCATCGAACCCTTAAACACACACAGGGGAGGACAGGGGGCCCAGTCCTGCTCCTCAGGGCCACTGCCGACCATGTTTAAGGTTTCTCCCTGCTCTAACACACCTGATTTGAACGATTATCAAACCCGTGACAAGCTTCAGTGACAAGCTTTAGCATCTGCTCTTTAGGGAGAAACCTAAAGCATGCAGGACCGGACACCGCTGTCATAGATGCTGCATCCTAAATCTCATCTCATCTTCAGCCTCTTATCCGGGGTTGGGTCGCGGGGGCAGCAGCTTTAGCAGGGGACCCCAAACTTCCCTTTCCCTATCCTATATCTCACTCTTTTATTTTTACCTTTAGTAACTGCAGCAGCCCGAACCTGCAAACTATTTTTTTTAATGATCAAAGTGCACACAATTGCATTATGACACTTAGGACACTGTATTCAAACATGCCAGGGGGAAAACTGCAGGTGAAGGGGATAAAAGTGGACAAAAGTAAATCAGAAAAAAGGAATATTTGACTTGACTGTACAGGTAGCACATGCCCGCTCAGCTGTATGGCCCTCTTGGCGTCTCAGTCACTGAGACGCATCTTCGTCTGTGCGGAGGATTGTGGGTCAGAGCGGGCCGGCCTTCACACTGCAAAACCAGGCTGAATGCAAAGCACATGCTGATAGTTTTGACATGTTTGACACACTATGTGTTGGGACTTAATCTTAAATAAGAGCGAGATCTACCTGAACTCAAAAGATCATTTCTGCTTTAAACAGGAAATACAGCTGTAGATGGAAACAATGGCTGTCATAATAAACTGCCTACTCCTAGTATATGTGGTCCTGTTGAAGCTGAGGTGGTGCTGGTCTTCTGTGGTCTAAGTATCCCCACAGGCTTCACAGTTCAGGCTGAGGAAAACCACTTTCCCTCGTTGTGTTTACTGCTTTTGGAGCGATTACGGGTCCACACGGATCAGGATTGTTTTCTCTTGGTTTGAACTTGTGGAGGAGTCCTGATGAGCTCCACTGGAGCACGGGTTTGGATCATTTTTAGAGCTAAAATAGACAAACTGTTATTGTGAGACAAGAGAAGAGGGGACTCAGATGTCTCCAGGTTTGGATTTGAAGTAGCTGTATTGTGGGACATGTGGCTCTGGACATAACGTGGGGACATAGAGTCAAACTGCACATAAGTTGCTGTAGATTTCATGGTTTATACGCCCATTATGATTCACATCATCAACAACTGAGGCTTGACTGCAGCACCACGTCCCCAAACACGGGCAATAAAGCTGGCAGTAAATATTTAAGAACCATTTTGATTTCTGTCAGAGCAGATTTAGATGTGGGTCTACGTATGTGTTGCATAAACATCCACATTTATAAATAGTTACGTTGATTTTTAAGAGGTCATAAAATAAAATGATCTCTGTGTAAGAGGACGTCATGTTTACTGTGATATAATGATGATACATCACCAGCTCCACTCTTTCACGTCCCTTTCCAACACTTTACTCTCTTGCATTCCTTTGCAGTAGTGTTTCCATGTGTGTGACACCATTATTTACTATATTTTGTACATATTTAAAGCTGCGTTCACTGACCTCTTGTACTGAATAGTGCATTGACTCACTTATTAATCCTAACTATATAATTACCATAATTTTAAGCCAGTGAAATGCATCGTTATGGGCTACATTAGAATCTGGTTTAACACAATTTGTTCGTTACAGACACTCATAGAAATAATATCCACAATGTTCCAACAGTATAAAGCAGCTGTCTCACCCAAAACATATGTTCCCATACAACATTACATGTGTTTTTTGTTTGCAGTATTGTTGTCGGGTTGCATGTAAGCCTTCATTATTCACTAAAACTGGGTTAAATGATGGGTAAAGCTTCATCTTAGTTTAGTTTTTTCCCCCAGAAGAAGAAGAAGAAGCATAAAAGCAGCACAGAACGCTGACTGCACACTTGAGATATTTCTGTCTTTTGAAGCAGAGACCAGCAGCTCAGACAGGCCGGCCTGAAAAGCTATAAACAGCATGCATAATGACCTGTTACACCAACCATCATGCGACAGAGCGAACCCCGGGGTACTGATGTCAGCTGCTGTTCTTTTTCATTAAGATTCTTGTTCAGCGGACGGCAAATTCTTCTCCAACAATCAGATATGGAGCCCAGAGCCGTGTCGAGTGTGTATATGTGACACGGCGACGGTGGTTTGTGAGGACGTGGTGTGTGAGGATGTAGGTGACTGCGAGGCCACAGTGACCCCAGAGGGCGAGTGCTGCCCCGTGTGCACAGACGCTGGAACTGGTAACTGGGGATGCATCCTGGGTGTTTTCTCCTATAGACCTGATCTGTGTCAGGCCTGCTGGTGCTTTTTTATCTCTCCCAGCCTGAAGCCCTCTCCTTCAGGCTCCACCCTGTGCACACAACCTCGAAAATGATATTTTTAATGCTACTGTTTTGTGTTTGGAGTTCCCCTTTGACTGCATGGTCAGTTTGCAAAAGGAATACATTGACTCTTTGCAAAATAAAATCACTTCTCATCCTTCTTTTGTGCAGAAATTTTCTGCGACGCAAAAGAAAGTTGAACAAGTAGCTTATTTACCAAATAAGGTGTATTCCTCTGGGAAAGATCCACCTCCTTTGTCATGTTCATTGCACTTTATATGCACTTTTCATGATGGTAATCGCCACATTTATTGGTCTCTGCACTTTGTTTCAGCTCCAATTAAGGCTTAAAGTATTTAAATAAATGTTGCTTTAAAGATGCACAGTTTAAAGCCCCTTTGTGTTGGATTTTAATATGTGAATGCACCAGAGTTTCTCCAGTTTTCTGCAAAAGAAATCTTCCCGATCAGAATAATGTGGACGATGCTAAAATCACAACAACTCTACACAAAGGGGCTTCAAACAACAGGACGACTTTTACCTTTTTAAACAAATGCTGGCATGAACATTAAGCATGTTAGAGTTTGCAGTTAGTGTTTAAGACTCTTGACATTTTGAGAAATTTGCTTTTTTGCCACTAGTTGCATCAGAAGATTGATACACCTGAATATCTGTATGCTCAATATGAAGCTCCATTCAGCGGCTCGTTAGCTTAGCTTAGCATAAAGACTGGAAACAGGTGGAAATAGCTAGCCACCAACGTGTTAAATCACCTCATATTTAGCATAGAGACATGAGCAGGGTTCATCTGCTCCAAACTCTTGGCAAAGAAGCAAAGAAAAGCATAAAATGTTGAACACCAACTGTTGGATTTCAAGTCAACATTCACACTGAATGTTTGAGTGTGAAATTCGAATCCTCCTCAGATGCTAATTGAGTTTCTCTACGTTCCTGTTTCATAAAGATACCTGCACAGAAAATGGAAAAGTCTACGCCCACAACGACATGTGGAACCCGGAGCCATGTCGGATCTGTATGTGCGACATGGGGGCCGCCGTGTGTGAAAACGTGGTCTGTGAGGACCTCGGGGACTGCAAAGAGACCGTGACCCCAGAGGGCGAGTGTTGCCCCGTGTGTTTGTCTGCAGCTTCAGCATCAAGCCCCAGTGTACAGCCCTCAGCAGGTGAATATGACTTTATGACCTATAATCCGTCATGGAGCAATAAGTGTGCTTCTGTTTTAACCTCTGGCCTCTGCTGCAGATGAGAAGAAAGGGGACAACTGCACGGTGGATGGGGATGTCCACCAGCACAACGACATCTGGAAACCGGAGCCGTGCAGCGTGTGTGTCTGTGACAACGGCGTCTCCATCTGCGACGAGGTGCAGTGTGAGCTGCTGCCAAACTGCGAGAAGGTGGTCACCCCTGAGGGGCAGTGCTGCCCCGTGTGTGACAGCTTTGCAAGTGCCGGCACGAGGATAGGTGAGACGGATCAAACACATCAATGACAAGTGGCTTTGAGTCTACGAGGAATTAGATTTGGAGATTTGATGCTTAACAATAAACAGTGTGTGACAGACTGTTCTGTGTTTGTGTGTGGAAAGGAGGTGTGTCCCTCTGAGTTGCCGTACGGCGGAAGTTTAGCGGGTTTTACCGAAGGTGTTGTGTGTCTCTCAACATAAACTACGGCAACTCAGAGGGACACACCTCCTTTCCACACACAAACACAGAACAGTCTGTTACAAGTGCAAAAATATAAGACATGAATTAGCAAATTTACAACAGAATATAAAAAAATAACCTGTAAAAATACATTAAAAGCCCAGCGAAGCATCAATTGACATGAGTGTTGGTTTGCTATTTTCCAAAAACGCTTTGATATTTACTCTCAGAGGTGATATTGACCAAAATATGAACTTTACATGGACCCAACATCCTTAAAAACAACGTTTCACATAAATACTTAATGTGTCTTTTTGTTTTTTAACTGTACAGTTGTGCACATTATAGTCCAGTGGATGTAAAAGTTCAGTTTAATAAAATTAGCCTGTCGTTAACAGTGTAGTCAAGTACAAGTGTTGCATAACTGTGTGCAGGTTAAGTATAAATGACATTAACTCGTGTCTTTTTTGTGTGTTTTCCTCTAGAAATTATGGAGTTTAAGGTAAGTTTCTCTCTGACATGGTTTGATATTTAAATCCAATATAAAATTAATATTCCTAAAATTAAAACAAGTTTCCTTCTTAGGGACAGAAAGGTGAACCAGGTGATATCCCATATGTAAGTGTGTGCATGCGATCTCATTTAAAAAAAAGCCTTTTCTTTCATATTTAAGCTTCATTTTCAGTGTGTTTTGTCTGTAAGGTGTTAACACTGTTTCATGTTTGTGCTCTCAGGTGGTGGGTCTCCCTGGACCGACAGGACCCTCGGTGGGTCTTTCCTGCATTTGTTCTCTCTATTTTTATTTACTTCAATGTCAAAAATGTACTTCATATGTCAATGTGTGTATTTGGATAGAACATACAGGGTTAAAGAAATAGATTTTAGCATGAGCATCATGTTCTGACACTAGAGGGCAGCAGACTCTCATAATTAATAACCCTGTGCAATACCTGCAGGTTTGTTTGCCCACCTGCTTTCTAATAAGGCCAGAGAAAATGTGTTTACAAGATTGTGACAAAGAATGGTATTATTATATTATTTTGGATGTTATATAAATGTTATGTATGAATGTTATACTTAAAAGAAACAACCAGGCACGTCCAGCTGGGAGGAGGCCTCGGGGGAAGACCCAGGACCAGGTGGAGAGATTAGATCTCCACACTGGCCTGGGAACGCCTCAGGATCCCCCAGTTAGAGCTGGTTAATGTGGCCCGGGAAAGGGAAGTTTGGGGTCCCCTGCTAAAGCTGCTGCCCCCGAGACCCGACCCCGGATAAGAGGCTGAAGATGAGATGAGATGAGATGAGAAAAGTCTGAAGCCAGTTGCTTCTGTGACAGCATACAGCAGCTCTCATGTGTAAAACATGTATTTCTAATCCTTGTGTTTACGGTTCAGGGTCCTCCAGGAGCTCAGGGACCCACCGGACCAAGAGGCTTTAAAGGCAGGCGGGTAAGAATATGAGTGTAGATGCTTCTGATGCTGTAAACCATAAAGCTCACGCCCCTTTGCACGGCTCCTTCTGCGAGCTTTCTTAAATCTGATTGAAGGAGAACATCTCTCATTTATCGTATTTCCACACACACTTTTCAGGGATATGCAGGGCCCGCAGGGTTTGACGGAGAGCCCGGTGTGCCAGGAAATCCAGGGGAGCCAGGACCCCCAGGCCACCCCACCCACCCTGGGGTAAGTTAGTCGATTAAGAAGATCTGCGTGCTTCACTCCTCTGCAGCAGTTGTCTTTGCTCAATATTTTCTCCTTTTTTCCCCAAATTAAGGGCAACCTGGTGTCACAGCTGGCTGCAGGTTTTGGTGAGAAGGCCTCAGGCCTGGCTGGGATGGTTTCAGGAACAAGGGTGAGTGCTGCGCAGGAAGCTCACACGCAAAGTTAGGAATTATGCTACAGTGTTTATAATGTGTGTGAAATGCTGTTATTTCAGGGTGAACCAGGATCAAGAGGACCACCGGGGTCAAATGGACCACAGGTAGGTTTTTAGCTTCCTAGCAAAGACTTGATGCCACATCACTGTTCATCCCCTTCATCCTAAGTGACTCTCTGTCTCCTCTGTTCAGGGTCCAAGTGGAGTTCAAGGAATTCCAGGAGAGGCTGGAGAACCAGGGACGATGGTAGGAACATGCCTGCTTCACAACACGCGTCTGTGGGAATCCAAACTTTAAGTTGAACTGTTCTGAGTGACGGTGTGTTGTGTTTGTGGACAGGGGGAGTCGGGCCATCGAGGACCAGATGGACCTATTGGAAAATCTGGATCTGATGTTAGTCAAACAGACATGCATCCTCATGAAAATGCATTATCAGTTATGATCTTTATCTTTATCTTTAATATTTCATATTCCTGCTCAGGGAGAAGCTGGACCTGCAGGAGCTCCAGGAGAGCCAGGATTTCCAGGATCTACGGTAACGAGTCGTGTCTTAGTGTTCACGACACAATGTCATGAATGATATGGATCATAACCGAGCAGCACAATCTAGCCCTGACAGAACGTATGTGTAATTAATTATGCATGCACCTGCACATGATCATGATCGATAGAGTGTGTGGTGTTTCAATGCAGGGTGCAAGAGGATTCCCTGGACTTCCAGGTCATCCAGGGCTGAAAGGTCACAAGGTCAGTTACCTAGCGATGCACGCTCTCTTATTGAAAGTCAAAAGCACACTTTTTTCACACTTTTGTGTAAGAAGCATGAAGTTATTGTGATTTCAAACCTCCCCAACAGGGACATGCTGGTCTTCTTGGGCCCAAAGGCGAGTCTGGAGCGGTTGGAACCAAGGTGTGAATACGTCCTCTGTCCTCCGATTCTTCATCATTAACATATTAAAGTTGATAATCTCTGCTGCACATTTCAAACCTGCGTTGTTTCTGTGTTTCTCACAGGGTAAATCTGGTACTCCGGGTTCAATGGGTGCTCCAGGCCCAGTGGTAGGCAACACACACACACATACTCACTCTATTGTATTACAGTCTGGTGTCAGTCGTAGATGCTGAGCCAGTGTTTTGGTTTCAGGGACCAGCTGGCATGCAGGGAGAACGAGGCCGAGCCGGACCCACCGGTCCTGTGGTAAGAAGAGCAAAATATCCTCTTTTGAAAAAAGACAAAAGAGTTGTTGCAGGATTGAGACATTTTCTTTGTCTTGTAGGGGAAACGCGGTGCAGCCGGACATGTTGGCAAACCCGGCCCTCTGGTGAGAACAGTCTGCTGTTTTCTTTGTGCTTTAAAGCTTTAGTCTGATATTTGGGGAAATGACTTTCATGCTTGTGTAGTTTTGTGTTTTCGCTGGTGTACAAATCAACCTGAAGGGATTTTGTTTTTAATATTTAACAAAAACATGTGACTACAGGGTCCAATGGGAATCAACGGAGTGCCAGGATTTCCCGGTAACCCAGGAATGAAGGTGAGATTGTCCACAGATCTGGGAAGCTAACAGAGAAATCTTCAACTCTCTAGTAATTAATATGAGAAACTGGCAAATACTGTGACTGTTCGACTGTTCAGACCAAGTCAGTGTGTGTGTTCACACACACACTGACCATCACTCCCACAATAGGCTAGTGGACCATCACTCCAACGATAGGCTAGTGGACCATCACTCCAACGATAGGCTAGTGGACCATCACTCCAACGATAGGCTAGTGGACCATCACTCCAACGATAGGCTAGTGGACCATCACTCCAACGATAGGCTAGTGGACCATCACTCCAACGATAGGCTAGTGGACCATCACTCCAACGATAGGCTAGTGGACCATCACTCCAACGATAGGCTAGTGGACCATCACTCCAACGATAGGCTAGTGGACCATCACTCCAACGATAGGCTAGTGGACCATCACTCCCACGATAGGCTAGTGGACCATCACTCCAACGATAGGCTAGTGGACCATCACTCCCACGATAGGCTAGTGGACGAAAGCTGGAACACACAACGGTGTTGATAAAGGAGCATATTCTTAAATTCCAATAATAGACCTTAATTAGATCTGAATGTGTCCTCTGGTTCAGGGTGAAGCAGGACCCACGGGGGTCAGAGGAAGTGCAGGACAGCAGGGTCCCAGAGGGGACGCCGGTCACGTCGGACCAGCCGGTCCAACGGGACAACAGGTGTGTGTGTGTGTGTGTGTGTGTGTGTGTGTGTTACCATTTCATCGCTCTGCCTTTGCTTTTCTTTTGCAGACTGTGAAAGTGAGCACGTCCTGTTTTAGGCTTTAAATTTTAAATCATGAGGTCATATTTTGTTTTGAACAGGGTGCCGAAGGACCCGATGGAGCCCCAGGTAGCCGCGGCCAATCAGTAAGTGTAGCTGCATAAGTTCGAGGGATATGAACCAGCTATCAGCACATATGTGACTGTTTTTTTTATTAAATCCGTACTCGCTCCTTCTCTGCAGGGTCTAGCAGGTATCCAGGGTCCATCAGGGTTGGTGGGCCCGTACGGTCCCCCTGGCCCTCAAGGAACTACAGGAGCACCAGGACCAAAGGGCCAATTGGTAACTTTTTGTATGCCTTGTATGATGTTTGAAACTTTGCGGATCAGATAATTTGACCTCCAGCTTCTCTGATCCTCTTCCCAGGGTGAACTCGGAGTGCCTGGGTTCAAAGGAGAAGCTGGATTCAAAGGAGAGAGAGTAAGACCTCTTTAACATCCTAAAACAAAGCCCATGAGAGTGACTGGAGGAGAGGAACTGACTGATTATTGATTGTTAGGGTGACCACGGTCTTCCGGGTCCATTGGGCCCGATGGGAGATGAGGGGAAGCGTGGACCCCGAGGTGATGCTGGATCCATCGGGTCTCCTGGACCTTCAGGAGAATCAGTGAGTAAACAAACCTTTAAGCATTCAATACGTTTCATGATCTTGGCGCTGGAAATGCTGATTCATGACTTTGGTTGTAGGGAGTTCCAGGAAATCGAGGTTTCCCCGGTGCAGATGGTTTACCGGGACAAAAGGTGAGTGCACGTCACATTTAAATGCATTTAATGCCAAAATGTAACCACTGTTGGTTATTAGAAATACTCTACACCAATGCTCCGGACATATATTTCTGTGTTTTTGAACCAACCAGGGAGCCCAGGGTGAAAGAGGAGTAGCAGGGCTGACCGGCGCCAAAGGTTTAGATGGAGATCCTGGACGTAATGGAGAGCCAGGTTTAACAGGAGCTCGGGTAAAGCAATGTTTGCTGTTTTTTTATTTAAAACTTCCAGTGTCCCAGTCTTTCTGGGTTTTAAAATCTTTGCACAAAGATAAATGCATGCATGTTACACTGCGTCAGTTTTGGAAAAGCATTCGGTTACTCTTCTTCTTCTTCCACCACACCGTTTGGAGTCTGCATCTACAGTACCATGATCCCCCAAAGAAACGTGACTCACTACCCTGTAGGGTGGTGTGCAAAGCAGACAAGTGGGGAACTGGGATTCAGTTTCTATTTGTCTTGAAATTAAAATACGTTTCTAACACCTATAATGACTTGACTGGTTCCATTTTTGGTGGTGAGTAGGAACACAGAGTATTTTGTTCATTTCTAACTGAAACATGACTCACCAGAAAAGCCTCAAACCAAATCAAATCTACGTGAAATGAAATGGTAAATATCAGGAATACTTCAGTGCTTCACAGAGTTGTTCTGTGTGATTTTCACAGGGTCTGACTGGACTTATTGGCGCCCAAGGATCCGAGGGGAAGCAAGGACCAATGGTACGCAAAACCTTTTCATTTTCATCAAAGCTTCACTGCATACCAAAACAATGAGAGTGAATTCTTTCCCGGTACGGCCTGGTACACGGCGTGCCTGGTACACGGCGTGCCTGGTATACGGCGTGCCTGGTACACGGTGTGCCTGGTACACGGTGTGGCTGGTACACGGTGTGCCTGGTACACGGTGTGCCTGGTACACGGTGTGCCTGGTACACGGCGTGCCTGGTACACGGCGTGCCTGGTACACGGTGTGCCTGGTACACAGTGTGGCTGGTACACGGTGTGCCTGGTACACGGTGTGCCTGGTACACAGTGTGGCTGGTACACGGTGTGCCTGGTACACGGTGTGCCTGGTACACAGTGTGGCTGGTACACGGCGTGCCTGGTACACGGCGTGCCTGGTATACGGCGTGCCTGGTACACGGTGTGGCTGGTACACGGTGTGGCTGGTACACGGCGTGCCTGGTACACGGTGTGGCTGGTACACGGTGTGCCTGGTACACGGCGTGCCTGGTACACGGCGTGCCTGGTACACGGCGTGCCTGGTACACGGCGTGCCTGGTACACGGCAGGCAATAACGTTTCTTCTTTTGATCGTTTCAGGGCTCAGCGGGAGACGATGGCAAACCAGGCCCAGCTGGTTCTACAGGAAACCGAGGCTCAACTGGATCCATGGGCCTGCCAGGACCCAAAGGCTTTGCTGTCAGTACATATATTAATATGCAACACTTCAATAATCAGATATATTGTGCAGCAGCAGCAGCAGATGATGAATTCTGTGTTTTTTTAGGGTGATGCTGGGAAGATTGGAGAGGCTGGCAGCGCTGGACCTCCAGGTCAAAGGGCAAGTGATTTGAATGATTGATAAATCATTTATACTTCATGTTAAACAGTACACACATCAGTGCTGCACAAATATACTGATGAAGGCCGTACCTGTCTTCTAGGGCGTGAATGGAAAAGACGGAGAGGAAGGCGCGGCCGGTCCAGCTGGCCCAGCTGTAAGCATCTAACCGCTCGGACGATCTGATCATCAGCGTTTTTTATAACATGTTCAGATGATTTTATATTTGCTTTTCTCCAGGGTACTGCAGGGAAGAGAGGAGAGCAGGGACCACAGGGGCTGCATGGTTTCCAGGTACACTGCATCTCCACAATCATACAATCATACATTTATTTCAGCGCATCGATGGTGTTATTCTCACAACTGGTTGGTGTTTTTTAGGGTTTGCCTGGAACGCCAGGACCACCTGGAGAGTCAGGAAAGCCAGGTAGTGAGGTATGAGCAAGTCTTGATTTAGCCCTCAAATTATATATTTTAATCAGTATATATGTTTTTCTTATGACATTAAGAGTCGTGTGTATTTCCCAGGGTCTTGCTGGAGAGGTTGGTGCTGTTGGAGGTACAGGTCTAAGGGTACGTCCATAAAAGCTCCAAGTCAACACGTTGTGGTTTTTGTGCAATGAGAAACTGTTGCATGACTTTATGCTGTGGTTGTCCTCGCAGGGAGAAAGAGGCCCTCCTGGAGAGAGAGGTGAAATCGGGTCCAATGGGCTGCAGGGACCTAAAGGAAGTCCAGGTGGACCAGGACCAGATGGACCAAAGGTATTGTGACCATGAAACAGACACTTGGAGAACCAAAACTCTGCATTGTATTTTAATTTGTTGCATGTAAATCCTGATTACAATCGTATTTTTTGTACGTTTTTAGGGCAACAGCGGTCCAAAGGGTGCTGTCGGAGAGGCAGGAGGTCCAGGACTTCAGGGGATGCCAGGGGAGAGAGGCATATCCGGACCTTCAGGCCCAAAAGGAGATGCAGTAAGTTAAAGATCTGATGACACTGATGTCACAATAACCACGTCCTGCTATGTTTGAAGGAATCTGAGTAATTTCTTTGGAGGAAGAGTTTAATGTGTTAAAAAGAAAGTTCAGTCGAAGTGATGAGGCTGATTTCTTTTCATAGGGTTCTGTTGGAGATGGCGGACTCGAGGGGAAAGCCGGAGCTGACGGTGCTCGGGTGAGTCGGCGAAACCCATTCACTGCAATTTTATAACTGAGTGTCCTTTTTGTGTCGTGGTACTGTAATGTAATTTCTCATTTCATCTAAAAGGGTCTTCCTGGTTCTGTTGGACCTGTTGGTTCTGCAGGACCCAACGGCGAGAAGGTGAGCACAAAAACACATAATTTAGCATTTAATTTAAACAGAAAAGATCATGTTTTTGGGGAAATACAACAGCAAAATCACTAAAAAAGGCACAATTTGGACAATATTTGACTGAAATTGAGGAGTGGACACATGACTGGGAAAGGACAAGATGAGTATCTGATTGTTACGACCCGGCTCATGGGAAAAGGGAAGCAACATAAACCAGAATGTTTTGGTAAAAGTTATTTATTGGCAGGATTAAAAAAAGAGAACAGGGAAAAGGGCACGTTGGATGCTGCTCAACTCAAAGAAATAAATATAACTTAAAGAGGTCTCTCCAAAATGAGAGGTAACTACGAGCCACTTGCAAAGATAACGACTCAATGTCAACAATAATCAGGAAATACAGAATAAGCAGCATCCTCTCAAACCTAGTGTCTCTAACATCAAGATACTACAGGTGTCAGGTTGGTCTCTGTAAACCCCACTGAAACCTTATCGCAATTTCAGCGATAACACAAAGAATCTCAAAGGGCACTACACACACACACACACACACACACACACACACACACACACACGTACACACACACACTCACACTCACACACTCACACACTCACACACACACACACACACAATGCCAGTTGGTCAAAGACAAAAGGGCCAAAATCACAGCGAGTATGTATGTAATGAGGGGAAAAGTCCACTATTGCATTCAAATTTAAAGGAGAGTAAGTAAGTAAACTCATGTACGTAGGTCAAAATAAGTCTTAGTAGAAGTCCTAAGTTATCAGTGAAAGTGAAACATGCATGTGAGACAATTCTGACCCTGTTTAAAGAACGTATTGTTCATATTTTACTGAATTTCTCTGACTTGACTGTTCTTTGATTGCAGGGTGAAACTGGCCCACCGGGACCAACAGGACGCCGAGGCACAAGAGGAATCCCAGTCAGTGGGACATCTTTATCTCACAACTGATATGAAATAATAATTTTCCTTTAAGTGTCTGTAAGTCCAGTTCTTCTTGATGATGTGTGTGTCCTGTGTGGTATTAACAGGGTTCTACTGGTGATGCTGGTCCAATTGGTGCCGTTGGCTTCCCTGGAACTGCTGTAAGTGTCGAGTCCAAAAGTCATGTCCAAAATATACCAATGAAAAACCACGTGAAGGATTCATTTCCTTGTTTGTGTCCCAGGGTCTTGATGGCCAACCTGGGGTCAAAGGTGAAACCGGTGAGGCAGGCCTGAAGGGAGAGGGAGGGTCACCTGGACCACAGGGGATGGCTGGGAAATCAGGAGGACAGGTAAACACATTGAACTACAGTGTAAAAAAATGTGTATTTATCACAATTAATCACTTCACTTACGCTGCTACGCGTGTGTGTTTTAGGGACCTGTTGGTGTGACTGGACTGAAAGGTGGCAGAGGGACACAGGGTGCAACGGTAATTATTTTTTTTTGGTGTCAGAGGTCTTTATGTCATTGTGATTAAAGTGCATCTTCATTCATTCATTCATCTTCAACCTCTTGTCCCTATCGGGGTCATGAGGGCTGGAGCCGATCCCAGCTAGCATCTGGTGTGAGGCGGGGTCCACCCTGGACAGGACGCCAGTCTATCACAGGACACATAGAGACAAACACAGATAGACAACCATTCACACACACATTCACAGCATCTTATTAGAAGTGTTTTCTTCTCACAGGGCTCTGCCGGGTTCCCTGGGTTGCCTGGAGGAGTTGGACCAGCTGGGGCTGTTGTAAGTTAATTGGTTATAAAAGTTCACCACTCCGGATGCTATTGATTGGACTCAAACCTGCAGTGGATTCATTTAGTAACAGAAGAACGTGTGTGTGTGTTTGTGTGTGTGTGTGTGTGTGTGTGTGTGTGTGTGTGTGTGTGTGTGTGTGTTTCTGTGTCTGTGTGTCTCAGGGCGCTGTGGGAGCGGACGGGCCCATAGGTGCTCCAGGAAAGCCTGGAACTCCTGGGATCATTGGGGAGAACGGAGCTGCAGGACGTCAAGGAGAGAGGGGACCTTCAGGTACACCGGGCAGCCCCGGAGAGAAGGGTGACTCTGGAGAGGACGGTCCTGCGGTAAGATCACTTTATTTAAGTTAAAATGTGTGCCGAACAAAAAGAAAGATGTTCTAACTGTGTTTCTCTGGCAGGGGCCTGATGGGCCTCCAGGACCTTCTGGCATCGCAGGACAGCGAGGCATCGTGGGTCAACCTGGACTGAGAGGAGAGGCGGGCATGCTGGGACTGCCAGGTCCTGCTGTATGTATCCTCTTCTTTGTTTTAGCCACTTAAAGCGATGCTACGTCATTGGTTATTTAAATCTTATTTTCTTTATTCCTCAGGGTCCACCTGGAAAAGCCGGAGCTGCTGGAGTTCAGGGTGGCAAAGGGCCTGCTGGTGGAGTTGGTTTACCAGGAGCCAACGGGCCAAGAGGAGACGCCGGCCCTGAGGTTAGTCGAGTCCAGCTTAGTCATTATACACCTTTTATTTTATCTGTTAAACTAATGGGTTTTACCTAGTGTCACTTACAATCAGAAATAACTATTGGTTTTCTGTTCAAAGCTACAAAAAAAACAGACTTTTTGACTATTTGAGATTCCATCTTTTGGTGATATTAGTAGATGTAAAGCACCCCAAAAATGCATTTTTAAGGTCTTAAATTTGTTAGCAACACTTACTCTATGTGAACATTTGCTTACATCAACATTTATCTCTGCAATAATTCTTATTTTTAGTCTTAAAAATATTGGAATTTAGTTTGGTAATGACAAATTTAGTTTGGGAGAAAGAAACTTAGTCATTCATATGAATGAGAAAAAGAATAGGACCAAGGATTGACCCTTGTGGGACCCCACACAAGAAGTTTGCTTTATGAGAAGACGCTTCTGATTAGAGATGAACTGATTCCTCCAACTAAACTCCGACTGTACTTTAAATGCCATCTGTGTTTTAGGGTATCGCTGGAGCAGAGGGACCTCCTGGGACGGACGGTCTTGTAGGAGCCAGGGTAAGATTAATAATTTTATAAAATGAATTCACTTTAATAAATTCATCGTGGTAGTGGACTGGGTTTGCTAATCACGCATACAGCTGTGTGTACTAACTAACTGTGTGTGCGTGCGTGCGTGTGTTTGCAGGGAGACAAGGGTAATGCTGGTCCAGAGGGTCTGGCTGGAACTACAGGGTCTCCAGGAACTGAGGGTCCTGTGGGAATGACGGGCGGTCCAGGACAAAGAGGCGAAAACGTGAGTTACACAGACAGCTAATTTAAATGTAATATGCTACATCTGTCAATCAGACATCACTAGCTGTGTTAATGCTATCACAGCTGTAAAGCCGTCTCTGTCATGTCTCTTTGCTTGTTTTGCTTTGTTTAGGGTGCCAGGGGCTCCTCTGGACCCCTAGGAGCAACTGGAGTACGGGGAAAAGTGGTAAGCATGAATGCAACAAAAACAACAACAACAACAACTGAATATCAATGTAAAACATTGTTGTCCAATGACGTATTCGATTGTCATGCTGTGTCTAACTTCAGGGCCCTCAAGGACCACAGGGAGAGAAAGGAGCAGCTGGAGATCAAGGAGAGAGGGGTCAAAAGGGACACAGAGGTTTCACTGGGCTGCATGGTTTGCCGGGAACAACTGTGAGCAAAATGATACTTTGTGTTTCTAGTTAGTTTTGACTCTAGTTAGTTCAAGGAAACATTGACGTTGACGATTTCTATTTAGGGCGCCACAGGAGAGTCAGGAGCGACGGGTATTGTTGGACCAGTTGGGCCAAGGGTACGTGTACAATATCACCATGCAGTTCAATTTCCAGTCAGTCTGAGTGCAGCTCCACCTTATTTTAGTGTAAATGACTGTAAATCACTCTTTTACCATACAGGGTCCTCCAGGAGTGTCAGGTCCCCCTGGAAAGGAAGGAAACATCGGTCATCCTGGACCAATGGGCGCTCCAGGAAGCAGAGGTTCTGGTGGGGACATTGGTGCACAGGTACAGGCTTATTGGTATTAATCTGAGGGAAGTACAATGACTGTAAATCCAAATTTCCTCGTTCATTGTTGTTTCTGAGATGTCATCTTGACCAAAGTGTTGGCCCTATTGCAAGCACGCCATAAATGAAAAATATACTTTCTTTGTCAGGGTCCCCCTGGTGATGCCGGACCGTCCGGCCCTCCAGGCCCCCCTGGGCCACCCTCCGCGGCTGTGGAAGACCTCTTCGCTGCCCCTTACGATTACCTCGACAAAGGCGGTGTGATGGAAGCTGTGGAATTCGTCGAGGACGATGTGGCTGCTCAGCCTCCTCCACTTCCGGAGGACAACAAAGATGAAGCCCTTCCCAATAAGAAGTCGGCCATCCTGCGCGCAGACACTGGGGTCCATGCCACGCTGAAGACCCTTAGCGGAAATCTGCAAAACATCCGCAGTCCTGATGGCAGCAAGATGAACCCTGCAAAAACCTGCCAGGACATCAAGCAGTGCTACCCTCAGAAAAAGAGCGGTGAGGGTCCTGTTTTTCCTTTTTCTCTACTGCTTTTATCATCATTTTAGACCAGTACCACATATAAATAAATAAACCTATGGATGTTTAACACATTTAATACAGGTGAGTACTGGATCGATCCAAATCAAGGAAGCACAAAAGATGCCATCAAGGTCTTCTGTAATATGGAAAGTGGTGAAACCTGCATCTCCGCTAATCCCGCCAACATTCCCCGCAAAGCCTGGTGGACGAAATCCAGTCCCAGTGCCAACAAACCAGTTTGGTTTGCAGCAGACATGAACAGTGAAACCAGAGTAAGAGATCACAAACAGTTTGTAGAAGCTTTAAAATCTTCTCGGGTCTGTTTTACTTTTGTAATCAAGTATATTTTGACATCTAATTTCAGTTGCGGTATGGAAATAAAGAAGAGCGGCCGAACGCGGTGGCAGTTCAGTTGAAGCTGCTGCAGCTTTTGTCCAAGGAGTCGCACCAGACCATCACCTACCACTGCCGGAACAGCGTGGCCTATAAAGACGGGAAGAGCACCAACCTGAAGAAAGCTCTGGTCCTCAGAGGCTTCAACGGGCAGGAGCTGAGAGCCCAGGGCAACAACCGCCTCCGGTACACCGTCATTGAGGACGGCTGCTCAGTAAGTCCTTACAGTATACCTAAATTCAATGAAAAGTGACTTGAAGACACTTCTGCTGACTTCTCTGGATTTCTTTCCCCTCAGAAATCGAACGGAGAGTGGGCCAAGACTGTGATTGAGTACAGGAGTCAAACTCCTGCCAGGCTGCCTGTTGTGGACGTGGCCCCCATGGACGTCGGAAAGCCTGATCAGGAGTTCGGCCTGGACATCGGCCCTGTGTGCTTCTCCTAAAACAAGATGGACAGAAATGGCCCTTTTTTCGAGGAGTAACATCATCACCAGAAATTATAGTATATGGACTCCTCTTTGTGTGAGCGTACGAGTCGATGGAGATTAGATTCTTCTACACATGGCTGCATTTCCCAGAAGCTGTTGAAGAACAGTGTGTCTGCCTGCATGCGAGAGCTGTTTGACTGGTAGGACGCTGATATTATTTATTCACCTTGTCAATAAATGTACAATCTGGAGCACCACAGGGAAATGCAAACACAGCCTGTATTGAGAACATGAGACCTTGGTAATAAAAAAGAGTTTAGATGGATTGTAAACTTGCATAAACTGGAAAAACAGCCAATGATATAAAAGCTGGAAGAGACGTCGTAGATTGCAAAAGCATTCAAACCTTTTCATTTGGCTTCTTTCCCCCAGTAAATGCACGTCCAGAGGCCTGGATAGGGCAATATAGCAATGACTGTGTAGTTAATTTTAATGGAATAAAAAATGAAAATCATGCTTGAACCTAAGTTATTAAGTTCTGCGCAGGAACTCATTTACTCTTTCAACAGGAACCCTTTGTATCTCCTTTAAATCTTCAACTGTAAATGCAACATATGACTGTAAATTACAAATTATTTGTTTGTTGTTGACTATGGATGTGGAATAAATGTCTGTCTTTGGAACGACTGTGCTCTCCTCACGAACCACAATCAGGACAGTTGAATAAACACTCGGCTTCCCTTCAAGAACAGCAACATTTTGAGTTTGCATGAGCTTAGGAACTGCACATCTTCCTGGTCCCACAAAGAAGCCTATTAAGTATGTATGATTGTTTAAAACTAAAACTATAACATTGCATAATACTGATAGTTGTATTAAAAGTTCATAAAAGTAACCTGAAAACTGCAATATTCACAGGAAAGATCTGCTCCAAATGACTCATTTTATACCAACTTCCTGCAGCTGTTGCATTCACTATTTGGGTTAATTGTACAGTTGTGCTGCTATGCATTGAATATAACATGATATATCAATTACATATCAGTCAGGGCTCATCAGTCTCCTTATCATAGAGAAGGGTTCCTTCAGGCAAAAGGTTGCACTAAACCAGGGGTGGGCAATCCCGGTCCTGGAGGGCCACTGTCCTGCATGTTTTAGGTTTCTCTCTGCTCCAACACACCTGCTGAGTCTGATGATTTACTCGTTATCAAGCAACTGATGTTCGTCACAGTTTGATTATTGTTAGACTCAGGTGTGTTAGGGCAGGGAGGAACCTAAAACATGCAGGACAGTGGCTCTCCAGGACCAGAGTTGCCCACCCCTGCCCTAAACCATCTCACCGCCAGAGGGAGACAAAGGTTTGCATTAGTCATCAGATCACAGTTAACTGACTTCACCTGACCTTTCAGGTGAAAGGTCCTTCATTAGATGGACTCTGAAATGGAAAGACCAGCAGAACTCGAGCAGTTCTTGATGTGTAAATACAAATGTACTTACATTTAAGACAATGATTATTGCTGAACCCCCTCCCCCCACATTAGGAGGTATTACTTCAAATATAACAGTAGTTTATTCTATAAAAGCAGTGATTTCAGCATGAAACGGTCTCTATGTGTGTGTGTGTGTGTGTGTGTGTGTGTGTGTGTGTGTGTGTGTGTGTGTGTGTGTGTGTGTGTGTGTGTGTGTGTGTGTGTGTGTGTGTGTGTGTGTGTGTGTGTGTGTGTGTGTGTGTGTGTGTGTGTGTGTGTGACAGAGAGATCAAATGAAAAAGAGCCAGAGAGAAAGAGAAAGAAGGCGTCCTTACAGGAAGAAAAAGAGTCAAAGTTCAGGCAGCACATGTTTCTGGGTCGACCTCTCCTCTCTGTGTTTGGTGAAAGACGTGACACTCTCACCGTTTCCTGCAGCCCGGGCTCGCTCCACATCTGTCGAGGTGGTCATTTTTAGCCGGGGCTGCTGCTATTTTCATTTCGAGCACGGAAAGTTTGAACAAAGCGGTGCAGGTAGAAGTATGTGTGAAGGAATCTGAACTGTGGGGTCCACAGTAAAGGACTGAATTACACTTTGACGACTGTGTTTGAAAGTTAAACCTCTAATACACTTTCTTTTCCTGGAGATCCTTTTCAATGATAACAATAATATTTTCATTGTTCATCGCTTTGCAGAAAAAACCTAAGAAAGACCCACTGATATCTACAGAACGTCACAGCCAGGCTCGTCGATAAGGCGAGAAAAAGAGAAACCATATGACTGTTATTGCATTTTACCTCACATCCTCATTTACTGTAAGTTCTTAACCTGTTTCAGTGTTTTACTGGTGGACTTAGCTTGCTTTTGTCCTGTAAAACACTCTATAGTCTGACTTTTAACACACTCTACAGTCATATTGCTTCAGTTTAGCAACACATCGGTCATTAGCTTTCTAGGTAGACTTGTAAGAATTGGACAAATCAGAAGTTTGCTCTTGTATGCAGACTTTAAAGTCTCTCTGTTGCACCGATGATGTGAAAATCTGAGTGCATTCCACGAGATGTGTTTGTGTCTGCGACCCTGAGATGACTTGGCAGCGACGCCCAGATCCTGACTGGGGTGTCTCTTGTTCGCTGAGGAGCCTCGATGAGATTTCCCAGCTACTCCTTTTCCTTCCTGCTCACCCCCCAACCCCACCTCGCTGACGCCCCTCCAAAACACTTAAAGCACACTGGGAAAGGATCATGAGAAAGGATCGAACTGTTGGCCTGAATTATTCTCACTGAAAAAAAAACAGGTACATAAAAAAGGTAAAGTATTGTACAACTGCATGTCACATGTACAGCTATTAGTTAGAAGAGTTGTAGCATTTCTAGGTGAAACATTTTGAACATGCACATCCTGTCCGGCAGTCACTATCCGCCTTCACACCTGAACCTCATCCCTTCTAATCATGCAGCCCTAACATGCTAGCTGCTTGTCAGCCACAATCAGGTAAATTAAAAGATAAGATAAGACCTCTTAAAGGTGGCTAAGTAGCTTGGGCCAATCAATTCAGTTTGATCGACAGAAGTGTAGCATTGACTCCTCTCCTGTAACTGTCTGGAAACTTTTCCAACCCTTATTTTCCTGGGATTTTATTTCTCATGATAAACATGAACATTATAAGAGATTGGTAAGAGTTCAAATTGCAAAAGAATGGAGGGGGAAGGATGTTTTAAATGCTGTTTGAATGGTAAGAACTGATTCAGCCTCTGTGGAGATATAGATGTCTACAGTCAAGGAAACTTTCTTTCCAACAGATTAGAGCAGGGGTGTCAAAGTGATCCAGTAAAGAGTCGCTGTGGCTGCAGGTTTTCATTCCAACCAAGCAAGAACACACCTGACTCGACTTACTCCATCACCTGAACTGTCTTCACACAGTTGATTTGTTGAACCTGCAGCCACACGGCCCTTTACTGGATCACTTTGACACCCCTGGATTAGAGAGATTATATCATTAAACATTTGACCTAGGGAGAAAACATTGCTCATAGATTAAAACATCTCCTTAATGTGTCATATTATGAGGATATTGAGCTCGGAGGCACATCCGAGTGCTTCTTTGACAAATAGGGAGTGTTGATTACATTTGTACAATGTAGGATTTTGACATTTTAATGTCACTAATTGTGGATGCTGTGTCTTTGCTCACACACACACACACTCTGTGACACACACCCCTCATTCACGGGCTGAGGTCGAAGCCGATCGAAAGGGAAATGGGCCGCTTTAACATCCCACCTTTTCCCAGATCCTGGGAGGAGCATGTGCCTAGTGGCAGGGGAGAGAACAATGGCAGGAAACTGGGAGAGGAGCGAGGGAGTTCCTGTTGGCAGGACGATGCTGAAGACGATAGCGGCGAAGCGCCTGGTGTAAAGTGGACACTGGCCCGCCGCCCTGAGCTTTAGGAACTGGGCTCTTTAAAACTGTAATAAGCTTATTGTTTGAGATGTTTTGAAGACTTTGATTCCAAATGTCTGACGTTTAAAGGGCGGGATGTATTTTGCTTGCAAAGGTGAATAACCATCGTATCTGTAGTTCGTAATGTTGCCCTTTGGTTCTGGTGCATTATGTGTTGGTTTGAACATCTTCATCATCAGAGAGTTTGTGGTTACGCTGTTTTGTCTGCGGGAGCCCTTTCGTCATCGTTGGGCAGTGTAACAGTTAATAGGGGTCCCCTCTCAATACACAGTTTGTACATATCACACTATAAGTACTGAGAGCTCGCACTTGACACTGCACTTCCTTGGGTCCTCAGCAATACACCGGGCAAGTGTGAAGTTGATCGGATGAAGAGTTGCGGAGAAAATTGAAGTACAAACATACAGTCTTCCTCCATTTTAGTCTGCTGTCTTAATCTTTGGTTATAATATAAATCATGCATAGTTTTCTGTCTTTTCTTTCCATTTAGAGGCTGTTGCAGCTGGAGTAAAAGGTGAAGGTAAAAGGTGGTGGCATTGACGGAGGCCCGCAGCTGCAAAGGACAAAAAAAGAAAAGAAGGTAAAGTAAAGTACGAGCGCTACACCCCTGGCAAGGACTCTGGAAATTACCTATCCCAGTGATGTATCCACACTTTTGATCATGACGTCCCTCCAGAAGCACCAAAGCTACCGGACAAGAAGTGATGAGCTGCTCAGATAAATCATGACCCTGCAGCGGCGGTCTGAAAGGGCCGTGCAGCGAGCGGCAGACTTCCTGCGGTCCCACCCAGACCCAGGTCACATCCATACAGCGGGGCCACATTGCTCACCCCAACCCCTGTACTGTACGCCCTCCACACCCTCCAGCACAGTCAAGAACCTCATTCCATTGTTCTCAGGAGTGAAACATCCCGACGCACAAGTGGTCAGATCATGCGTGTGGTATGTGCGTGCGTGCACGGCAGAGCGTTGTTCTGTGAGCTCAGTTTGCCAGATGATTCTGCAAACAGCTCAAGCTTTCATTGAAGTGGAGTTACTGGAAACGACTGCAGCTTATTGTTTCGAGTTTGAGTCATTCTTCCCTCGAAAGAGACAAAGCTCATCAGTATTTATACAACAGCTGTGTTTCTGATTAGAGACGTGTTTGTAAGGCTCAAACGCAGAAGATATTATCTTGTTCTGATCGGTTTGGAGAGTCTTCAAAGTACTTCCCAGAAATCATCAGTGAATCAAAACATGTCTTGTTTAATTTTCTGTTTTGTCAAAGTATCTGATGGAGTGTGGTTCTACTTCTTTTGCTCTTTGCATTCCTGACATACCACTTTCTTGTGCATCAAAGGTTTTTTTTACAAGGATGAACTCATGATGGATGGGAAATTTCCTTTTTGGGGAAAGAAAAAAATCCATTTGAACGTCCCACGAAACACGCCTGAGCTCCAGTTTCTCCAGCAATGTGACACTACATGTATATAGGCATAAATTGGGGGGGGGAGAACTGATTCAGCCTCTGTGGAGATATAGATGTCTACAGTCAAGGAAACTTTCTTTCCAACAGATTAGAGCAGGGGTGTCAAAGTGATCCAGTAAAGAGTCGCTGTGGCTGCAGGTTTTCATTCCAACCAAGCAAGTGTTTTTGATTGGTTGGAATGAAAACCTGCAGCCACAGCGACTCTTTACTGGATCACTTTGACACCCATGGTATAAATGAATGACAAAGCAAGCACGTAGCACGTTTGGGCTTTTCTGGAGACTTTCAGGTAACTGATAGAGGTGGGATAAAAGGTGAAGAGGAAGTTGTTTTAGGCAAGATAAACAAAAAACACTAGATATTAGTTTGCATATTAGTCTGTGCCCTTTTAAAACCTGTTTGGTGTCTAATTTGAGACGCTGTTTAACACTGACACACAAATATTTCTCTGCTAAACCGGATGTTTTTCTGTATTTTTAGGTATTCCTCCTGTTGTAGTCACCAGAATTTAATGTTTACGACCTGCCCGTTGAGTTAGCTTCCCAGCTAAATTATAGCCATCAGAATCAGCATTCATTTAGCATGTATTTGCTCCTGCCTCTGGGACAATAACAGTGTGTTACATAAGGTCTTAATGGTCTGTGTCTCACTCCATATCAGCCAAATTAAAGCTAAACGAGAATGTAATCGTTTTCTGCAACTTCTAAACATTTCTGCACAAGAGTACGTGTCTCCATTCAGGTATTTCCTGTGGAAATGTCCCCGACAAATACCCAGAACTGCCACCAACTGGAAACACAGACAAACCATCGGCTAAATGCTTCAAATTACAGTGGAAGCGTGCGGAAGTTAAGGCGGTAAACAAGTGTTAGTCATGAGACTGAGGAAGTGTTTGCTACCAGCACACAAGAGTCGACGGATCAAGAGTTCAATGGCAATGTATTCTTAGAAACAGGAAGCCTGCAATGCATCCACTGCTCTGATTTCCACTGAGGTAAATAAAGGGAGGTTGGACTGATGTTGTGATAGGTAAACAACATCTGCACTGAGATCTCTCTCATGTGCACGCTTCAAGTTCATTATTCTTATCTGTTTTTAGGAGGAAATGAGTGCCATCAGAAACCACACAGGATATCATCTCTCATGCTTCTGTAGCAGGATGAAAGTTAAACATGTAAAAGGGAGAGGTTGCTGCGATGCCCCATGCACTGTCCGAACACACATGATCCTTCGTGGATTGAGGTCGGGAGGATGACAGGCATGCAAGTAGCTCGTAAATAACGCTTTCACTCATAAACCGCCACACACACATGCTTCTGATCACCAGGCGGATGAGAGAAAAGTTGCATGTTGAGTCCAGCGTCTGAATTTGATAAACGAGGTTCTGCGAGGATAGCACTTTTCCTTTGGGACTTCCCTGATTGCACCTGGTCACATATACATTTCTGGATGAGGAACACACACAGCCACATGCCTCTCTTTGTCTGGAAACAATATTCATTTCAGTGGGAAATGTTTTCTTAGGTCAGACAAGGAAATCCCACCCTTAATTAAATATGTGGTAAACATTTTCTTCCATATGTCTTCGAGTGGAAGGAGAGCAGCGATCGAACTCAATTGTGTTCTGACTCTCACTTTAAAACAGCTTGTTTTTATTTACAGCATTATTACTTCAGTGTGAACAAGCATTTACTGACACAACTATGTTACAAAAGTGGAAATGAGATTCAGACTGTGACTAAAAGGATCTCGTGTAAAACACACATCTGTGTTTCATGTACAACTTTTTTTGTGCCGTTCTGGACACATCTGTCAAACTCAAGGTTTACTACTTGCTTTAGCTGGGCTTTTGATCATATGCTATGTTCTTCTTTAGTGAATAGTCAGAGATGGAAGTTATGATCTCTCTTCTCCATGTAAACGACCACTTTTATGTCACACAATCACACCTGACCTGTGTATAGCCGTAGAATATGGTAGAAAGCTTCAGAGAAGGCGAGTAAGTGAACCTTGAGTTGCGACTATTTCAGTACAGTATACATTATATATATATTTAATGTAAAGAAACAGTTTGACACTTTGGGAAATATTCATCTTCTTGACTTAGATGAGCAGATTGACACCAATCTCATGTCTGAACAGTACAAATGAAGCTGCAGCCTGCCACTGGCTAGCTTAGCTTAGCATAAAGACTGAGGAAACTGCTGAAACAGCTAGCCTGGCTTGATTAACCAAATTAACCAAACATATATGTTAATTAGTGAGCTTTAGCAGTGCTTTCAGGCAGATTTTGCTACCTTTAGACAGTCCAAAACAAGCTAACGCAGTTAGATTACAGTCATTATGCTAAGCTAACTTAGCTTAGTAGCTTCATATTTTCCTTACATGCATGAGTGTGGTATCATTCTTCTCGTCTCACTCTCGGCAAGAAAGCTAATTTTCCATAAGGTCAAACTATTGCTTTAAGAAATCAATGCCACCGATCAGACCTTAGAGTCGAGACAGCGTAGCGTCCGGTGTAACACATAATAAATATCTGAATATGTGCCCACCATTAAGCACATTCAGGTGCAGTATTCAGGGTTTCTTTAACAGCAAAAGACGATACCTGCGACACTAAGAGGATTTTTTTCTCACTGCAGGAATCATGTAAATTATTATAGTAACATTATGATTATGATTCCAACAGTGAAGGAAATCGTTTAAAGCATTTTAACAAGTTTGAATTCAGGGTTCAGCGCTGCACATTTAAAATAGTAGTAGTCAAAGTAATACTTTTTGGGGAGATAAAGCTTCCCTCTGTCATTATGCTAAGCTATGCTAAGCTAAGCTAACCATCTCTGTTGAACAAACCTTGGAGTGATCTTGTAAAAAAAAAAGCTAACAAGTGTATTTCCTGTTTTTGAAGGCTGAAACCAGCAGCTCTTCTCTCGTCAGGATCTTTAACTTTCACCCCGAAGTGAAGGTGAAGGTGATTTTTTTTACCTTATCAGTGAATCAACACGAGTCAGTTCCTGCTGAATTTGTTTCCTGGACAGATGATTCATCTCAAAACATATAGAAACCTTTAAACGTGTAACGTGAGTTTTAGCTGACTGGAAAAATATACATTTAAAGGCTTCATATTTTGTGCTTTTATATAGGATGTCATATTCAAACACAAATATACGAACCAACACCTGCACTTTTCTCTCATATTTCCCTTTTCCAGCATTTTTGAATGATCCGATATGAAGCAAAAGAGAAAACATTGAGCTAAACAGAGCATTAACTCGACGTGATATGACAGTTTATTATTTATCAAACACTCCTCACCCTATATTCTGAGTTGCACGCCTTTAATTCTTTAAGTAAAGCAGGGATGACATTTAACAGAGCGAGTGAGCTGTGTCTTTCTCCTATTTTGTGTGTTTTTACATTTTACATGTTTAATTCTGTAGAATACTAACCACATAAATCATAGTACTTTGTTCTTTTACTTTCTTAAAGGCATAAAGTTCACCTTTCCACCTCCTTTTCTGCTATAAGGCTAACTCTGGCTCTGTTCTTTGATGTTTGCATTAACAGATGAGATTACTCGGCCTGCAGTGAAGAGTTTATGTGCCGTTTACTAAAACTTGGAGTGTGTTTTCAGATTTCAAGACGTGGTTAATCCTTCACCGTGATTTTTAAACTGCATCAGTATCCTCAAATGAGAAGCTCTCATGATGCAAGCTAAACGGCTTCTTCGAGTTCATTCCACGCGATGCAAAAAAAGAAAAAAGCATTACTTCCTTGTGAAAATGCTTTACAGTGAGGCCGCTCGATTCATGGACTCTTCCCTGTGTCCGGCAACAACGCCATTGAATATTTGGGATGTAAATAACAATGAAGAAACAGTGTCTTTGGTCTCAAGCTCCTACTGTTTTGGTAATATTTGTGAGAGAAAAAAAAGTAAAATATGAGTTTTTGGAGAAAAACATTTCAGTTTCCACGAACGGTCGTAAAACTCCAAGATGACATCGATCTTTGTAACATGTTGGGAGAAGTCAAAGAGCCTCAAGTGCCACCTTCACACAAAAGGGCTGTCCGATCTGAATATGTCTGAGTAGCTCTTGCCATTCATGTGCTCGGTGTGGCTTTCGATGCTGTAGCAGCGGTGTACCTCTGTGAGCGACGACGCCACGTACGAGGCCGAGCGGAAGAAGTCGGCGTTGGCGAATACGCCGGCGAACTGCATCCGCTGCTGGTTCCAGTTTCTCCGCAGAACACTCTGGACCTGCAAGAGGAGACATTGAGTCGATGTAAGAACGACAACGACAAAAAATTGCATTCATCTGACATCTTTAATACAATTTTGGTGGAATTCATATTGAGGCAAAACTAAAGTTTGTCGGTCAAAATATGCTGAATCAGGCTCGTCACTCACCTCCCCATTGAAGAAGCAGAATATTGTAGAAACCAAGAGACCCTGCATGAGAGGAAAAATACGTTTAGTGAGAAAATCCACACGATGGGATATCCTTAAAGCTCAAACAGCTGTTATTCTAGAAATATTTGTAATTTTAAACCCCAAAATGACCGAGGATGTTGCCAGTTGGCAGTTCTGCAACAAGTCTTTTACTATAATATGATGCACCAGTAATTTTTAATGGGTAAAAGAAAATGTGGCAATATTTTTGCAGTGGAACAAATCTGCATCGCCTCATACGTGTGCACTGACCTGGTAGTGCATTAGGATGTCCATGAAGTACAGGTAGATCTCAAAGACCCAGTGATTCTGGGGCTTGTAGGGGAGCAGGACAAACTGGATGCCGAGCAGAGGGATGAGGATGAGGGTGGCTCTCACCGCCCTCATGTAGAGGCTGGACTCGGCCTGGTGCGTCACTCTCAGCTTGGTGATGAGAACGCGAACGATGTTCAGCAGGAAGAAAAGATTCACCTGGAATCCAAAAGACATGACATTTGATTCAGACACAAAAGACATGCCCTGTGATGTATGTGGTCATGTAGTCATTTTGTATCCTTTTGTAGTCGTTTTGCAGCTATTTTGTATCAGTTGTAGTCATCATGTGTATGTTTTTGATCATTTTGCATGTGTTTTCAGTCATTTAGCGTCTCTTTGTTGTCATTTTGCATCTCTGTAGTCATTTGTGTCTCTTTGTACTAAGCATTTTGCCAGTCAGCAACCTTTTTTACGAGTCAGGAGAACCCCTAACCCCTGAGCCTGTGCCTGGTAGGCTGTTCAGTAATACATCCATGCACACAGGCGCAGTGCTTACCACCAATGCAGCGCAGATGGGACTGTGGATAATGTACAGCAAGGGAGTGTCTGAGCTGACCCAACATCTGTGAACGCATGAATCAGATCCTCATATTACACAGTATGAAAACACTTGACTGAATTATATCTTTACAAATGGTCATGAAGGAGAAGACTCACTTGTCGTTGTAGTAGCAGTAGCGTGCTATTGAATGTATCACTGCGGGCACGAGTGGAAAGCCTGCAAAAATCAAACGAGATCATTAATGACATTTCAGCGTAATAAGGAAGTGAGATGTGCACGATGAAATATGGACATGCTTACCCCAGCCAAGCAGATAATACCACATGAGATGTTGTTTTTCTGCAAACACCGCCACAACGATCAGAGTGTGCAGGTAGATGCCCTCGCAGAGCATCCAGAAGTAGTTGCAGCTCAGCAGATACAGGTGGATGAACATGAGCAGCTTGCAGCTTGACTAGAAAAAGAAAAAAAAACAATATGAGGAGTCGCGTTTTTGGAAATAAATTAAACGCAAAGCAATATGCGGTGTAGTCAGATCACTCACAGAGTCATTATACGCGTGGCCCTCTTTCTTCACCACTGTGGTGAGCCAGACGACGGTGGTGATGGAGTTCAGCGCGAAGGAGAAGAAGAGGTTTTTGTGGAGCGTTATCCTCTGGCAGCTCAGACTCCTGAGTGTAGACACACGTTCATACACATGTTACATCAGCTTCAGTTGTTCTAGCATTGAAATGATCGATGTCATAGATTTGAAAAGAACCCAGATGCTTTTCATTCAGAGGACATTAAAAACACAAGACTTTCATTCATTGACAATTACGAAAAGGGAAACACAGAAAGCTCACTCACTTAAAATGGAAGAATATTCCCAATGAGATGAGCAGTGAGATGAGCGACAGGCCGTGACCAATCATGACCAAGTAGAAATGAGTCATGGCCACCTCCTAGGAGACAAAATGAATTCAACTTCACAGTCTTAAAGATCATCTATATGTTCATCATCATATGTCGTCTTTATTCCCTCTTACTGTCGTGTGATGCGGTGGGTTGGCGTTGCAGTTTGTGAAGTTTGTCCACGTCCTGTTGCTCTCGGGGTGGCGTCCCCACTCACCCGTGTCTGTGCACACTTTGAACGCCATCGCTGTCAACACATTGGCAACCACAATCTTACACTTCTGTATAAATAGTAAATAGTACACGGCACGCTACTTAGAAGATACTTTGGCTGTTTCGACTGCAGGTAGAAAGGGGTCTTTAATAAAGTTAATATATTGCTACAGCAGCTTTAGCAGTTTGGGGTCCCCTGCTAAAGCTGCCCCCGCGACCCGACCATGGATAAGCGGTTGAAGATGAGATGAGAGATGAGTTATTGTTGGAAAAATCACAGATGACGAAGAAGTTTACCATGAGGATCAAAATCTTCATAGTAGTCCGGGCAGCCCTGCTCCGTTGTTCCCACTTCAGTTTCATCCCAGCACAGCCACCCATCCCACGTGGCATTGCACACTGGGCCTGCGGATAACAAAGGATAACACAGTGATGTGTAAGAGTGGCTTAAAATGAAACAAATAAAAAGTCACATCACAGGCCGATTATCATCCTTTCACCTATTGCTTTTGTTTTGCGGTGCGATCCTTTTAAAATCCTCTGGAAACATTCGTACTGGGCTGTGGCGATTTGGTTCCGCGTGGACTGGTGTTCACCGCGGTGGTTCAGATGCTGGTAATCGTCTTCAGGGTTTGCCAGCACAAGCAGCTTCAGAGAGAAAACACAGGGGCATCGTAGATAAAACATAATGTGGATTATTTTAATGCAAATAGCAGTCACAAGTGGTAATGTCTTCTGGGGCTCTGGGGGAGATAAAACCACTCTCCAGTTGCATTATGGGAAGTGTAGCTAAAAAGGAGTATATCTCAGCTTCTGCTGCTCCCATTTAGGTCATTCTTCATTGAATCTGCCTCTCACCAGTCTCTTAACCTTATGGAAGTGCTATAGTAAATTACAGCAGTACCCCTTTAATGAGAGTATCGGGAAGATTAAAGTATACAGCCAGTCATATACAAAGTTTGAAGCACTGAATGATGCCTTTTAAAGAAGCAGAGAGGCTTTAAATATTCTGAAAAACAACAAAAATACAGACAAAAACAAATATAACTCGCTACAAAACTGAATGGGTGTTCACGGCAGATCAATGATGAAACAAAAACATTCATGGCTGCTTCTCTTGAATCATGTGATGGTTAGATATGACAGCTACCTTATTGAGGGTGCACAGGACCAGGAGAGACGTGAAGAGGTTCAGATCCATCTGCTCTGATCACCGTGACGATTCTGAGGAACAGAAACGCACATTACTGTGAGAAATTGTAATCCGAGAACATGATACACACTTAAAACACTTATTTTAAACACTGGGATCTCTGCTCCAATCCAAAGGCATGTAAACAGAACTGACAGTGACCCTCCTAAGCCATGTTTTTGATTTGTAGCGGCAGGTCTCCCCTATTTGGACTCGCGGGTCGCAGATGTGGCCTTTTGCTTCCTCTGTTCCCCACAGCTTCCTTCCTGCATGCTTATCATGCATGTTGAGCACGTTTAACCAGGATTTAGCCAAAAGACCTCAATGTGGCAAATCAGTAAGAGCATGTGCTGCAAACTTACTTACTGTACAAACACTACACACATGCTTTCATCAGATAAAGTCTTCATGTGTGAATCCAAATGTTAAGCAGTTACTGTGCGGCAGTCGTTGCTGCACACAAGAATATCAAATCACAAGACGTTATTTCAGGTAAATAATAGCGATTCATAACCAGATACATAGCAAATACTGTGTGTTTCCTGTTTTAAAAAGGTAAATATTTTATTCTAATACAATATGACCGCAGCATTTGTAGCCTGTTGTTTGCAACGTCTGTATATAACACACATCTTGTCATTTATTTCTTTTCTTAATTACGTTAGCTTAGTTTTGTATTCATCCTTTCCTTTTTTATTATTGTTTGCCTTCCTCCTAATGCTAACTGACAATTTTTTTAATTATCTGAATTTCATGGTGCTTCATGTGTGTGCAAATAAAATAAAATGTAAATCACGACAACATATCCCTCTTGACTTTAAAATTACCTCTTCTATTCGATTTCTAAGAAAAATAAGTGGCAGACATTTATATTTGCAAATGAACTTTACATAAGCCTTTTAAAGTATTTGGTTTCACAAACATATGTCAGTGGTGACATCTTGTCTGGTTCACAGTCTCTGGTGAGTCTAAATGACGAGCCCGACAAATGTTATTCATTTCAAACCCTCCCTGACTAGAAGTTTATAAGATTGATATCTTCTCGAACACACCCAAAGACACATGGTATATCTCACCAAACGCATACAAAGACACTTATGAACTGAAGGTTACTCCCTTATTGTGTGGGACATCTGTACCAGGACACCAGGGTTTACACTTTCACACGTGAAGTCCAGGAAATCCCATTTCATCACTTTATATAACATTAATGTACTGTGTTTCCAAAGAGGGGTTGACACATCTGCTACACATTAGCCTTCTCTAATCTCCACTCGTGTGTTTCGTCATGTCATATATAATAAAGTGATCTTACCCTGACAAAAGCAAAGTTCGTACTGTAAAGAAAAAAAACTCACCTCTGCAGGAAAGGAACAATAATAAAAAACACAGTGTTCTTGAAGTGTAATCCTTCAGTCTGAGACTTTACCTCTGCAGGAAAAGAAGAGCAAGTAGTCCTACAGCGTGTGTGTTTCTCAGCAGAGCCAGAAGCAACACTGAGCTGTCCTGATAACAACTGACTGGGGAGTGGATGACATCACATGCATGCGGACAATAGGACACCCCTACAAGGCTCTGCTATTATTGATGACATTTACACTGTATCATTTTTGCAGTTATGCATATGATAAAAAGTCAACTTTACTTGCATTACATCTTTAGATGGGGTTTTGTAAATGTATTCACTTTATTGCATGGATCATGCTTATTTGTGTGTGTGTGTGTGTGTGTGTGTGTGTGTGTGTGTGTGTGTGTGTGTGTGTGTGTGTGTGTGTGTGTGTGTGTGTGTGTGTGTGTGTGTGTGTGTGTGTGTGTGTGTGTGTGTGTGTGTGTGTGTGTGTGCCTTTTTTGTATCTGTGGTTGATATAGTTGCAAATATTGAATATTAATTCACACAAAATAATAACTACTTATTACTTACTGACTGGCTGTTAAATGTATTAAATATATTTTTTAATTTAAAAAATAAAGATAAAATGTCATTTTCACTGCTTTGAACCAATCAGCAAGGTTTCTGTTCCTTAGCAACGGCGCCCTCTGCGGGTCCAAAAGCTCCATGGCAACAGCCTGGTTACCATGGCCACAGCGTCCTTCTCGGTACGTTGCTCTGCCGCAGTAACTTGCGGCTGGTCTGAAGGAATTTATCGACAAATAAATATACTTTTTATGTACTTTCAGACGTGTACGCCACCTGAGGTAAGAATATTAGTGAAAACTGAAAGTGTCAACGTTTGTTTGCTGTTTGTCAACACTCTCCATTAACCGGAAGTTGTGAAAAGTTGTTAATTTACGTGAAGCTAGTGCTGTGCGTGACATTGAGGAGGCCTCGGGGAAGACCCAGGACCAGGTGGAGAGATTAGATCTCCACACTGGCCTGGGAACGCCTCAGGATCCCCCAGTTAGAGCTGGTTAATGAGTTCCGAGCCAATGTTAGTGTACTTCCAGGTAGCGTACAGTCATAGTCAGTATCACTGTATTAAAAATGAAAAACACCTGTCGTGACTAGCTGCCCGTAAAAGCTAACTTCTCGTGTATGTGTGTTAGCTACAAAGCCAGGTGGTGTTGTCGTCGTGTTTCCTAGTGTTTGTCAGAGGGCAGGGACGTGCAAACACTTTTTGAAGAAGGGCAGGGGCGAAAAGGGAAAAAGGGTCCTCTTTAGTGGAGGACTCCTTTTTCCTTTACTTACTTAGCACACGTTTGGCTCTCAAGATACCACTTTAGCACGTGTTTTGTCTCCTAGAGGGCACTTTAGCACGCGTTTTGTCTCCTATTGGACACTTTAGCACACATTTTGGCTCCCAAGAGGCCACTTTAGCATGTGTTTTGACTTCTAGAGGACACTTTAGCACGTGTTTCGACTCCTAGAAGACACTTTAGCACGTGTGTTGACTCCTAGGGGGAACTTTAGCACTAGTTTTGAGTCCTAGAGAGCACGTTAGCTCTAGTTTTGACTCCTAGAGGGCACTTTAGCTCTAGTTTTGACTCCTAGAAGGCACTTTAGCATGTGTTCTGACTCCTATGGGGCCCTTTAGCACGTGTTTTGACTCCTAGAAGGCACTTTAGCATGTGTTTTGAGTCCTAGAGAGCACTTTAGCATGTGTTTTGACTCCTAGAGGGCACTTTAGCACGTGTTTTGACTCCTAGAAGGCACTTTAGCATGTTTTTTGAGTCCTAGAGGGCACTTTAGCATGTGTTTTGATTCCTAGAGGGCACCTTAGCTCGGGTTTGGCTCCTAAGAGACCACTTTAGCATGTGTTTTGACTGCTAGAGGGCACTTAAGCACTAGTTTGGACTCCTAGAGGGCACTTAAGCAGTGTTTTGACTCCTAGAGGCCGCTTTAGCTCTAGTTTTGACTCCCAGAGGCCACTTTAGCTCTAGTTTTGACACCTAGAAGGCACTCTAGCATGTGTTTTGACTCCTAGAGGGCACTTTAGCTCTAGTTTTGATTCCTAGAGGCCACTTTAGCTCTAGTTTTGACTCCTAGAAGGCTCTTTAGCATGTGTTTTGACTATTAGAGGGCACTTTGGCATGTGTTTTGACTCCTAGGGGGCACTTGAGCACGTGTTTTGACTCCAAGAGGACACTTTAGCACGTGTTTTGACTCCTAGGGGGCACTTAAACACTTGTTTTGACTCCTAGGGGGCACTTTAGCACTACTTTTGACTCCTAGAGTGCATTTTAGCATGCATTTTTTAACAGTTGCTACAAGTCTGTATTCTGCAGTGACAGGATGTTCAGGAAAACTACTTGGAGGAACACAGTCAGTGATGCAGTGAGTTTCCACCAAGACCAAGCCCTCAACACAACCATCTTTCTCCTGAAATCCTTCGGCCCGACAGGATTTCTGCTCAGGGAGGAGGGAGAGGCCGGGAACTTCAAGGTAAATCCTTCTGTGATCCAGGATGCTTATTTCTCAGACTCCACAAACCATGTTGTGCATCCTTACTCCACTCTTGTTCATGTTGTTCAGGTGTGCTTGGGTAACCCACATTCGTGCACTTGTCCCGTGTTCACCAGGGAGCTGGAGCCATGCAAACACATCTGCTGGTATCAGTAGCACACAAATGATGTCTGTAGTACGACTTGAAACTGTTATTTGTCTTATTTTGTTCAAGTAGTTTTAGTTAAATGTTCTGTAAGACACAAATATATTTGAAACAATCTAACGGTATCCATTTTGTGTGAACATATCAGTGATACTTTTCATCCATGAGCACTGCTAACCAGAATTTCCCTTTCAGGGTTTTACTGCGGAAATTCAGACTCCCCAGAGAACATGAATGTAAGTTGTTTAAATAAATTAACGCTTATTTGTGACACATTGAAAATGATGAAAACCCCTAGCATTTAACATTTCCTTCTAAACCTCGTATGAACATCACAACGCTGATTCATTAAACTAGAGTTGTTTATGCTGTTTAAAAGAACTGACCACCCGTGTGCTGCTGATGACATGTAGCGGTAAAAATAACTCTGCCCTAGATACATTTCAGCATGGACTTGTGGACAGACAGATCTTGGAGGTGCTCCATGGTTTACACCAACCCAAAGACCACCCCCGGATGGAAAATGATCCTTCTGCTGCTTCTGGGACCCCGGGCCAACCAGTCATTGGCCAGGAGGCTGGAAGTGTCTGCCGGAAAATTATCCAAGCCCAGGATGTATGTCCTATCTGTCAAGAAGAGCTGCTGGAGAAAAAACAGCCAGTCTCTTACTGCAGGTGCGTAGGAGCTGGAATTGTTCTGGGGTCATTGTTTTACTACGGTCATGTTTCATGATGATGTAAGATGTTCTATTCAACTTTAGTTGCACTACTGACCAGAACACGACCCCATAACAGTCTCAATACGGCACATCCAGCTGTTGATATACAGAGTGTTTTGCGGAAACCACCAGTACAGATTTTCGGATGTCGTAAAATTAGATTCAGATCTCCTGATAGTCACAGAAGAGGACATATCACTCAAGCACAAAGGAATACAGAAACTGTTTATTTGCATCGTGCAGACAGATTTGTGCACTCTCACATGCCCATCCTCGTGTCTCCTAGGTTCGGTTGTGGCAATAATGTCCACATCGCCTGCGTGAAGGTGTGGGCGGATCACCAGAGACTGTCAGACAGGGAAGAAACTGTGCGGTGCCCTCTGTGCAGGGAGGACTTCAGCTCTTTGAAGTTACTGCAGCAGCAGGTGAAAAACGCAGCAAAGCTCTTCACTGCAGCAGAGAGAGAGAAGCCAGACAGACACCTGGGAGTCCTGTGTCACAGCTGCAGTGTCTGCCCTGTCACTGGCAAATGTTTCAAGTAAGCAAGCAATATGAGTATTGTACATAGAGCTTTGTACAGTTTAAATCACAGTGTTCTCAGTATGGCGATTGTAATATTGTAGTCATGCTGTGCTCCCATGTCCCCTTTAATCCCTGCTATCATCTCCTCAGATGCACGGTCTGCAGTTACTTGTATCTATGCGAGGACTGCTTAAAGAAGGGCCGCCACCCACAGCATCCATTTGCATCACGGACGGTACGTTATTTTTAGATTCAGCTTTGACATAACACTGGTACTGCTTCAGCTAATCTCCCACCTCAGGACTCTTGAAAACCAGTAATCCAATATGGAGATGATTCAATTCACACCTGATAACAATAACAGTGTCTAAACCTGAAACAGAAAAGAAGAGAGAAGTGGCACCTCGTGACGGAGGACCTGAGTGACGAACCAAGGGGAGCGACCTCTCCGCCAGCAGCTGACAGGTGAGTTATCGAATACATGCAGACTATCCATTTCATCTTTGGTAGATGACGATAGACAGATTCACTCTGAACATTGATACTTTCCTGAGGGTGCTAATAAAACTATCGTTTGCCACTTCACGCTCAGCATCATCCCTGTAGCTGCAGACCCTCTACCTGAACATGTGTTGGGGTCTCTACCAGCGGTCAGGGTGAGATCAGGGTCTCAGCTCCTGGATGTGGGACAACAGTGTCGCATCTGCCTGCTGGATTTTAGCCTGGGTCAGCGTGTCCGAATTCTACCGTGTCATCACAAGGTAAAACTTGTTTCTTCTTAATCTCAGTATAATGAAACTTGTTTCAAATAATATCTTTAGAGCTTAAATTTATGTTTATCATATTATACAGATTAGTACAGGGTCACTCCATACCAACTCACCTAGACCTCCCAGTTCATGTCATGGTTTTTCTTCTAAACATCAATGTGAAAACTTCTATTCAATTAATGGGACCTTAAAACATATACAGAGCCTCCGGCCTGCAGCTCTGCCTCTCTACAAAAGAGGGCGTGTTAGTCGGATTAAGGAGTTCCTCAAAGACCTTCCAGCGCCCGACTACCTCATCAGATGAGGTCACCAGCGTCCCGTCCTTACTGTAAACAGCTTGGACGGTTCCCTGTTTCCCCCTCCTGAGGTGCCGGTTTCCAGAAGCACCCAAAAGTCCTTCTCCATGACTTCTGCCAAATCTGCTGCTTTGCCTCAGACATGCCAACCGCCTCTGAAGTCTTCCGGGATAACATATCTTTTAGCATACTATTCACTATTCAAACCTCACTGCCCCATACAGGTATTGAACTCACAACCTTTTGTCTTGAGCCATCTCTTACCACTTTGCACCATCTCATCACAAGAATTTCATGTTTGACGTTATATTTGTTATTCGCATATTCTTACTATTGTTTCAAAAACGTTGATCGAACATTATATAATGGTTCAGGCTTTAGATAGTTTATGATTTCCAAAATTCAACATTTGTGAGGTGTTCTTACCCTAACCTAAAAGGCTCAACACAACTTATGGTTCAACACCTAATTGAGCTGACTCTGCCATTGAGTTTGTGTGTTATGGTAAATAAATCAGCTCAGTCCTTAGAAATAGATCATTTATTGTTGTTAATGTGCTACATGCATTTAATGTTATTCTATAATTTAAAGCTAAGATGGTTGAATTGTCAATTAGCGTAGTGGTGCTAAGATAATAAATGTACAGTTCTTATAGAATTTGGTATTGATTCCATGGTAACAAAATGACATATGCTGGCATAGTAATATATAATACAGTGTATGGTTTGTACTGTTCTGAGTGAGGACATTAAAGAGTTAAAGCTCACTCTTACCTGAAGGGTGAGAAAATGTCCTTTCTCAGCACACAGATGCAAAGGAGAGCGGCCCCAGAGGTCTCGAGTGTTGAGCCGGGCTCTGTGTGTCAGCAGGTCCTGGACTATGAACTCTGAAGAGCTGTCTGTGTACAAATCATACAGGTTTATAGTCTTATTGGATTTATCCTATCAACTGAGATGAACACATTTCAGTCTTGCCTAGTTTTGTACCTAATGAGGATTTTTCATAAATTTAATAGAAGTTCTCACAATAATATTTACTACAAAATCCCTGAAATGAACTGGCACTTTTGAATAAAAAAGCTTGATACTGAATCAGAAGAAATAGAAATATAACTGTTATTTCTAACACACAGTGAATGAAATGTGGGGACTAGCCTTTATCCTGACTCTGTGAAGTGCATCAAGTCACTGAGAATATCAGAACCCAGTCAGCTGAGACTATAACACATCAAATCATAATGATTTAAACAAATGTAATCCAAAAAACATGACACAGCCCCCTCCTCTCTCCCCCCTCACATGTTCACACACTTCAGTTCCACACCGACTGTGTGGACCAGATCCTGCGGAAGTCCAACTCCTGCCCTCTGGATGGATTTGTCATTTATAACCCCTTGACTTGGGCTACCAGGGAAAGGAAGACCTCTCCTAAGTTGGCGCCCTGCCTTTCCAGTGACTGTGCCAAACCACCAGAAAATAACTTAAAGGACCTGTTTATTCCAGGAGTGGCACTGCGGGACAGGAACACTAAAGTCACTCCCTCACACGGTTCCCTTAACTTAGATGTGCTAACAGGCTCTCCGGTAACTTTAAACACCCCACAAGAGTTCATAAGTAATAGAGTTCAAGGCTTGTGCATCGCTAAAGGAGACAAAGAGCTGCAGAGAAAACAAATTCTTCTTATTTCTGAAAGAAGCTCTTCTTTTGATCACCTCAGTAGATCTGACTCAAGTGCACACTCCTCAAAGACGGCAACAAAACACAGCCCTGCTTCAGCGAACAGGTTTGCAGTGAGGAAAGTCAGAGTGCAACCACAGCTGAACCTTTTTGTAGGTTTGCAGAGACCGGAGTCAGACCACACAGCTGCTGTGGCCTCTCCGGCCAGGCGAGCTAGATCACAACCCCAAAGGACGGGCACGGGAACAGTTAAAGAGGCAAACAACAGACTGATTTCAGAGCTGAGAATGACTGGAGTCGTGATCAAAACACAGCCACAGAGGAAGACGTGAACTGAAATAAAGAAATCAATAAGTACGCATGCGTAACCCTTCATTCAACAACATGAAATGTATCTAAAATGCTGTTTTTGTGTCATTTTGCTCAAATGTATTTAATACATAATCAACTCCACAGTCGAAAATATAATAACAAACACTTCTGCGCAATAATTTGTATCAAGTAAGTTTATTAATTTAGTGCAAAAAAAGGCAAGACTAATAAAACTACCATCGTTACAGAGGTAAACACAAGAGGTGCCCACTTTGGAAGGAACAAAAAAAGCCTGTGAGGTTCAATGGATAGACACGAGAGGGGCACGCTATTAAAACACATTAAATCAACACAAATACATTCAGCGAGAGCACTTTAAAACAGGAGTGGCAGTAGCTTTGATTTGCTTGTCGAGAATTCAGCACAAAGTGTTCACAAACCGCTCCTCGGGTCGCTGTGCGAGCCGCGGGATGCTGCGTTTTCAAGCTGCATGTTCATTTGTAAGCATACTGAATGATTAGGTGCTCAACGTGTTGCTACATTTAAAATGACAAAGCTCAGGCTCGATGTACGCTCCCTTTGACTCTCCCTTAAAAACGGACCCTCTCAGGCTTTAAGATGAAAGAACAGCACAAAATAAGTGAAATCACAGCCACAGAATACATAAAATATTACTATTTACATACAAAAGAAGACATGGATGCTCGTACGAAGTGAACTCGTCAGGGGAATAAATGTACAGTATGATGGAAGACTGAATATGGCAAAATGGTGTGGTACTGTTGCCATTGTTGTATTTACACTGTGATAGGTTTCTGATAAAAGGGCACATCTTAAAGTGTGTGGGGGGGGGGCTTTATTTGACTTAAGACAAAAGCCACCGTGTCAGTTAGGGGACCGATGTGAAAAACAGGTGTTCCTTGTTGAAAACCAAATTATTAGAGAAATTGTATTTTTGACCTGATGGGAGATGTGAAGTTTAGGGGGTCACCAAAGTTACAATTCATCCTGAGGGAGGCATGAACCCATATAATAGTCAGTGAAACATTCGACCAGGTCTGCAGCCAATGATTATTTTCATTATCCATCTGCGGATTAATCATTTGGTGAATAAAATGTCAAAAAATAGTCAAAAATCTCACCGTTCCTGAAAGTCCAATGGGATGTTTTTAAATGTCAGTCCAACACAAAATGAGAAAAACAGGACAGCTCCAGCGTTTTCCACCTTTTTTTGCGTGAAAAATGACCCTAACAATTTATTATCAAAGTAATTAGGAATCTTCCTTTTTTAGTGCAGTGACTCATCAATCAGTCAACTTATTGTTGCAGCTCTACATTTGACACAAAACTACACGTCAACCAAAGCGGGTTTACCAAAGTCAGTCGGATTCATGTTTTGAATGTTCGTTTATAATTCAAACTTCAATTGAAAAACCCATTTAAAACCATCTCTCCTTCTTCAGTCACATCTGTCGACACGTAAAAAAAAAACGTGACCCAGTGGTCAGGGAGTGAATGTATTGGGTCAAATAAAACAGGTTTTCAAAGCAAAAGTCCAAGGCACCGAATTAAAGTTATATAATGACAATACTTTATAAGGCTAATACTTTGTTATTAAGATAGAAAATAATAACAATGCATCACCTGTGGGTGGTGAAGCAGAAGGTTTGGGTTCACTAACTTAACATTGCAAATTGTGTAATTTAGGTGATATATCAAATGATTTCCTCAGAGCTGTGCATCATCATTTTAATAGCACTACTCAAACCAATCAGCATCAGACGAGCTGAGCTTTTCCTCCTGGGGCTTCTAGGTGCTGTGATTCTCACATTGTGACCCGTCATCACAGTGCAGAAATCCTGGGGTTTTATTGTTGTAATAGAGTTTGCAGCTCAACACTGAGTCTCCTTCCAAGACAATGAAATAAACCATTCAGTCCCCAAGTAATCCAAAGGCTACAATGACGTAATGTTAGCTTTTACAGTAAAAATGTGTTCATACGCACAAGGAAACATTCATTTTCATGCATTCTGAAATAACCGTAAGCTTTAAACCTTGAGTATCAGGCGTGATAACGTCAAACTGGCAGCTTAGCTTTGCAGTGTACATCAGTGTTTTACTCCTAAAGCCAGTGGAGTGGGTGACAGGTTGACAATCAGATACAATCTCATGGGTTCTTCTGACAGAGCTAAATCTAATAATGACAGGTAGACCCAGAGTTTCTCTTTAAGTGAAACGAGGCGTCTATTATTCAAATTAACAGCAGGCATTTATGATGAAGACACGTCCACTACATACAGACCTGTGTCCGTCCTGCAAACCCCTCAGATTTGACTAAACACACACAAACACTGTGCCTTTGGTGATCATATTTCATGATGACAGGCAGTAGGAAGGCACCCTCTTAATGCCAGTGCTGGGGATGATGGGGTATCGTGTTCTCGTGGACGTTTTGCTGCAAAGAACCTCGCTGGTGATCTTCAGAGAATGGGAGAACGATGGTGCACGAACATGTCTAACAGCAGCTGCGTGATGATTCAACATGACCTGGATCCTGCTTTAGTTTCTTGAGATAGCGAATGCATTCTTTGGCAAAGTTGTACAATCACATAACTTAACAACGATGCCTGCGTGAGCGGTGAAACGCGTTTGGATCACTCGGCACTCGTGACACCATGTGATGAAAACAGCTCAATGTGGGTTAGATGGACATTTAAACTAAGCGCTGATGAAAAAAATGCTTGATGTTTGCAACAAGCCATGCTCTAACTTCTCTTGGTCAGAGGTCTCCCCTCGCGGACATGCTTGGCGCTCCTCTTTTCCGTCTTCCCCTTCTCCCTCACTTTCCTCAGGCGCCGTGGAGGTGGTGTACCTCTTGACTCGCTGTCCTCCTGAGCGCTGGATGTATCCATCCCGTCTCGCTCTTCAGGAATGTTGGGAATAGCTCCACTGCTCCCGTCTAAAATGTTCCTCAGAGAAGGGTCCTCTGGCGTACAGGTGGCCGTGGTGCCGCTCTCACTACTGCTCAGGTCCTGCTCTTCACCATAGCGCCCCCCTCGGCTGTGGTACGGCAGGGAAGACGCCCTGATTGAGCGCTTCTCCCGCTCCGTCTCGCGAATATTATGCTGCGGCTCGTTCATGTCCACTCCTGAGTCCAGGCTCGTGTCGTTGCTGCTCGGCGGGCGGTGGCGGTTTTGGAGCTCAATAATGGAGTGGCGGACCTGGGCGGCCGGCTTCCCGTCTAAGGAGACAAACCAGGCCCTGGAGTGAGACTTGCCACGGGTCAGCTCCAGCAAGGTGCGTTCTGATATCCCCTGCAGCTCGCTGGGTACACCGTGCCCACTGCTGAAGGCCGCCATACCAGCTGCCTCGTTCAGAGTCCCAGGCACAGAGACCGAGGATTCAAGGAGGTTACTGTAGCGTCCCCACATGACGGCGTTAGGGCCTTGGCCCTGAGGAGGAGTCTCCAGGGGCTGGGGCTCATCTTGGTTGCTCTGCTGTTGGCTGCCTCCACTTTGGGAGTGGTGGTGAGGGTCTTTGGGTAGTGTCTGGGTGTAGCTGTCCTTACTCACAGGCTCTGAGTGAGGGTCATACTCAATTCCATTGCGGGGGAAAGTCGCAGACTTGCAACCTGACAGCTGCTGCTCCTGAGCACTGAAGAGCTCTGGTGCCTGAATAATAGCCACCGGCTGGCTGTAAATATGAACCAGCTTATCTGGAAAGAAGTTGTCAGAGTTCATGTTGGCCCTGTTCTGCTCTGACTTCTCCCGGAGCCGAGCCACGTCTTCACTGTTGATGTAGTGAGACGGCGGCTGGGAACCTTTGATCCGATCCAGAGCAATGTTCCCATAAAGAGGAGCCGCCGGGCGACTCCCTGGATCCTCCACATAGATGTTGTAGTTGGCTTTGTGCCTCGGCGTGGTCGAGGGTTCACACTGGACGCTGCAGGAAGCCAGGCTGTTGTCGCCAGAACGGAACAATAAACCCTCTTCCATGTGGGTGGAGGTGGTTTGGTCTTTTTTCACCACCGTGAGTTTGGAAAAGCGCGCTCTCCTCCTCCTCCTGGGCTCTCGATAAGAACCTCTCCTATACAGAAGAAGCAGAATTTAATCAGGGTGGACTAGAGTTACATAGGGCTTATATGAAGATCAAACAAGTATAATTCATTAAGAGGTCTAAACTTATCTCTTCTAAACTATAATTCATTGATAAGTAAGGACTGTCGAATGTGTGTTATATTCTGTAAGTTGTACGTGACTGAATAACATGTGTGAGCAGCTTTCTTACCTGCAGTGACACAGCAGCAAGGAGAGGAATCCCACCACTATAGCCAGCGTTGCTCCCAGGATTCCCATCAGCAGGTAGGTGTGGTATGATAGGAAATCAATGGAGCCTCCGTATCCTACGTTATATAAATGGCATGACATGAAAAATGCATCAGAACAAGTTTCATATACTGCACTAACGTAAAGCTAGATGAGATACGTACCGTTTGATGAGGGAACGGGGGCAGCGATCCAGTAGCCCAGATGGGAAGCAGTGTAGGTCCAAACCAGCTCATGGCCAAAGGATTTCACTATCCCCAGCCCCTGATTCTCCCACGCACCTGTTGTGTTTGGTCACAGCATCCGTGAACAATGTGTTAACCTTTATTTTGCACGTGTCACGTGTTATTTTGTAATATAATTTAGTGGGTCTCTGTAATCTTTTCTGCTTACCTGTCTTTAGGTTGAAGGCCCAGGCTGGTACGGTATCAGAGGCCCTGAGGTGTGTGCCGTGTCCCAGGGGGAGGCTGATTTGAATGGGCCCTCGAACTTGGAGCTCCTTGCCATCGGAGTACAGCAGGACATCGACGGCTGCCACCGCCTTCAGCTCGATGTTTCTGAGCACTGCAGACACGAGGAGGAGTGATCCAGTCAGAGCAGCCAATCAAAGGACGTTTAAATGGTAAAGCAAATTCATCTCATCTCATCTCATCTTCAGCCTCTTATCCGGGGTCGGGTCGTGGGGGCAGCAGCTTTAGCAGGGGACCCCAAACTTCCCTTTCCCGGGCCACATTAACCAGCTCTAACTGGGGGATCCTGAGGTGTTCCCAGGTCAGTGTGGAGATCGAATCTCTCCACCTGGTCCTGGGTCTTCCCCGAGGCCTCCTCCCAGCTGGACGTGCCTGGAACACCTCCCTAGGGAGGCGCCCAGGGTTCATCCTTACCAGATGATCCTGAACCACCTCAACTGGCTCCTTTCAACACAAAGGAGCAGCGGCTCTACTCCGAGTTCCTCACGAATGCTGAACTTCTCCCCCTCTCTCTAAGGGAGACTTCAGCCCCCCTCCTGAGGAAGCACATTTCGGCTGCTTGTACCTGCAACCTTGTTCTTTCGGTCATGACGTAAAGTAAATTCTTCTGTTTAAAATAGTTGTAGTTTAAATATTGCCTAAAATCCATTTAGTAAAGAATGATCACGAAACAACAAAGCAGGCAGCGAGATCTGCTTGATTTAAAGAACGTCTTTAAATAATTGTTGGTAAAACCATTTTTTAATGAGGCTGTTTTTAACGCTCACGTGATTTCCTGCTGATGATGCCCGGAGTGCAGTTGGTGCAGTCTTTGGCCAGGTGGTGCTGTGGCACAGTCAGATACGCTGTCACCGAGGAGACGTTGCTCTTATCGGACATGGTGAGGAGGTTCTTGGGGAACTTCACCATGGGTCGGGATGAGCTGTCTGTAAAAACAACATGGCGTAAATCTGGACACATAATTGATCTGAAAACAGTAAAAACAGTATCAGTGGTGACCTTTTTTTCTATTCACATTTTAATATAACAAATACATGTTGTGTAATACTTGTTTTTCTTGTATCTTGACATTGAATCCGTTCTTGATTTTCTACTTTCTTCAATCCGTGCAAATCGTAAACTTAAAAACGCCCAGATAATCCGGTTAAAGCTCCCATTTAGCTCCGTTATTTCAGGAAAAAAACAAAATCTAAAAAGTGTGTCAACTCACCAGGTAACTTCCCTGTGATGAGCACCGAGTCTTCAAACAGCCAGATGTTCCCCTGACTGTGAGGCAGCAGCAGCAACGTCACAGCAGAGAAAACTACAGGAAGACAAACAAAACACAAATGACACTTACTACATTTCTACCCAACAGAAAAAGGTCAGTCAGAGACCAAAAGTGGCAACTTTACCAATAAATAAACCTTTGAGAGACGGATGTAATGAAAACTGTTACTTAAAGTTAGTTTAACATATTCTATAATCACTTAATAAGGCATTTAAGCAGAGACGAGACAAGTCAACCTTTGTTGTTTGTGACTTGTGGGTCTGCAATACCACCAGCAGGGGGCAGCACCACCTCAAGCCTCCTTTTGGGGTTCAGCTGTCTGGCTCGGCAGCACAAAAGGGAGGCGCCTCTAATAATGCAGAGCAAAGCAGGTCTCGACAGATGACGTTCTTTCATCATCCCTCTTATCCATCACAACACCTGCTCCATCTTTGCTCTGAAACACTGCCTCCTCCCTGCTTCCTCTCTGTCTGACACAGCCCATTAAGAGGAAGTGGGAGCAGGGACAATAAAGTAGGACCCAGGCCCCTTCTCTCTCTCTCTCTCTCTCTCCCTCTCTCTTTTTACACCAACATGAGATCGCCGTGACTAAAAAGCCCCCACCCCCCTCTGCATTCGCCCGGGCGCAGGACAAAGACACTTTGCTGAGGCAGGGATATACCCCCACGCTTGAGTCAGACACCTTGACTCGCATGCTGCTGTAGTAATAATCAATAACACCGGGGTGTTCAGTTACACTTGACTGTACACTGGGAACATGCATTGCTTCATCATGAACAAACCTCAGAGACAAGTTGTGTGTTGTCGCAGACACTTCATTAATCTGTGATGACCATGAATTATGCACTTGTGTGAATACCGTGGCTGGCGTTACAGGAGAGAAGGACTCACAAATGACTGCACCGCCTTAAGCAAAAGCTTGATTTTCCCTCAGTAGCAGTAGTTGTAGTATTTTAATCAACCCACATCACAATATTTACACAGCTAAGAGGAATACGTCCTTGAGCGGAGCACTTCCTTCTCAGTTGAGCAAGAGTAATCGGCTAAATGCCAATAATTGTGTTTTTCTTTATGCTCCGATCGATCCTTGTTGGATAATCTGCTTTACTGGCGTCCCTTTGGGGGAAGGTCAGCTGCGACGCTGGAGCTGGTCAGGACGCAGGGTTCAGCATTTCAGCTGAGGGGATGATGAGAAACCACAAGAACTCCTGCAGTCAGAGGAGCCAGGCTTATGACTCAAAGGTAGATCAGGGGAAAGATTTCAGCCATGTGAGTGCATGTTCTCCTAAACCAGTGGTTCCCCACACACTAAACTAACTGTTTATCCATTTTAGCTAATTAACTGTTTAGTCAGTAGACCTACTTATAGCATACGATCACTCTATTTCAACTGTTTATCCATTTATAGCTACTGTACCGCTTTAAACTTCTGTGCTTCCTACCCAACTAGATTTCATGCGCGTCTGCACCGTGCCCCGTGCTTTAGGGTCCTTGTCCCCCCCTCCAGGCCCGTTTGTACTCACTCTACCTGGGCCTCGGCGAATGCTTCTTGCTGCCTATACGTCATCACGCCGTCACACGTCATATGTCAGTTGATGACGTCATGGCGATGCGTGGCTTTGTTTCCAAATCTTTCCGTAGACCTCTGAGTTTTTGTGCGTCTTGTCGACTGTTTTTGAATCTTTTCATCGACCAAATCTGCAGTAAACACTCCACCTCAGCATCACACCAACGTGAACCTTTCACCGCCATTGTTTGAAATGTCCGCGCATGGTCCCTCCTTCTTTTTTCTATGACGTCAGAACCGCCGTAGGCCTCCTGCTCGTACACGTGCAAACGTGCTTTACAAAAGCCCACCTCTCCCAAACGCGCCGTGGCCGGCTAACGTGGCGCTCCTAGGTTGCACTCACACTGGTCAAACGAACCAGACTTTAGCCGTGAAACCTGTTTGGGCACGGTACGGATGGACAGTGTGAGTGCGCCCTTACATAACTACGACCTGTTGGCTAGTAGTCAGATCTTACAGGTGATATACAGGTAGGTTACTAGTTTAATCAAATCATAATTTCTATTTTTTTTTTTTCAAATGAGTTGAGCTGCTCCCCCATCTCCCCCTGGTTGGGAATCTCTGCCTGAAACAATTATTGTGTGAAGGTGTGCACTCAAAGAGTCAAAGTTGTTACTCACTGGGTCTCTTGGTGGTGCTCCAGGGTAGCGGGCTGGGGACGTAGCCCTCCATGTTGCCCAGCAGGGTTAGACTGAGGCCTGGACTGTACGTTACCCAGAGCAGAACCTCGCCTGTCTCCCCTGTTGGGGCAGAGCTCCTCAGGGTGTGGTTGACGTAGACGTCCACTGTAGCACCTGGAAGCGCCTGACGGGTGACCATGTCCCTCACCAGGACCTTCAGGGCAAACTGGGGCTCTGGGGTGAAAATGCCAGAAGATATCATGATTTAGACTTTATACTGGTGTTTGTTCTTCAGGTAGGCTGCCTATCAGCACGCCTGCTAGAGTAAGAAAGTGTTTATTTGCGGTGACACTTGTGTCTCTGCAGGTGTCCCATGTGCCTGCAGACCAGCCTCACCCACTTCCTCTCAGCAGTACGCCATAACCTTTCTCTCGCCATGAAAAAGTGATGAGGCATACACCGCTGAGCCGTCGGGAGAATGAAAGATACATCAAAACCGAGTTCTTCCACATGCACTCAGGAGCATGCAGACCTTATGGTTGATATGAAGCAAGTGGACCAGACCAGAATGCATTTGTCTAAATCTAGTGAGGCTAAAAACATCCTCGTTAGTTACTCCTACTCCCCACTTGTGTTGTTTCCAGTATTCTGTTTGTTTTAAAAGCCAACTTTGTTAAATTAAACTGTGTATCAGACATGAACAACATCCGTCCCAACTCCCTTCCTAACGTCTGGCTCCTCGCACGTCTCCAACCTCTTCTTCAACCATCGCCATCGTCAACTGCCTTTTTTTCCGTCAGTCACTTCTCCGAAACTCATCATCCAAAGTCCTAGATAACCTCCAGGACATCCAGAACGCATAGCGTGTTGCGGTCTGTAAATCTGACATTAACATGGCAGCTGGACGTGGAAAGCATTAAAGCCACCATCAGAGCCCGGTCTGGGTGTAAACAGAGGGGAGGAGAGGCTCAGGTCGTGTATCAGCAGAGCGGCGCACGGTTAACATCACCTGCTCAGGCCAAAAAGATAAAAAACCTAATCCCCCAAACCTGCACATTATACATCTTAATCCTATCAGCCTGTTGGCCTGACTGCCTGTGAATACGTCCAATAGCTCATCAATAGAAAGAGCGAAATAACAATTAGGAACATTACAGTAAATTACCCTCTTAAATGTTTCTGCACAAAATATCTATAATATGGCTCATATTTGACCAGCATGTCCCTCACACCTGCATGCATATTCTTTCATTTGCCTCTCAAATGAATTAAAAGTGTCATATTTAATGAAATGTTGCATTCTGTGGTAGTTTTGCATCATTTCAAATGTATTTATAGACACACTTCCTCACAGGAAACTACCGCAGGGCTTCTTTTACTGCATAAATGCTACATAACAAGTCAATTATGGAGTATAATCTTGTTTCTTTTTTAGTTTCACCAGACCCAGCAGCCTAACATGAGGTGCCCAGCACTGCTACCTGACTCGGTTATGAGTCACGGTCCCCTCCGTGCAGCTCATTTCCATTTTCTCTAACAATGAGCCGCAGACGGAGAGCTCTTATTGTTGTTGTTTACCTTCTGTGGGAGCGGAGGGGCTGAGGAACCGCTCCGGGGCCGTCGGCTCGGTGACTGACGGCTCTCCGACCGCGACTGTGAGGCCATTGTCCCCGGGCGAGGAGGAGGGCAGGCCGCCGCCCTCCTCCGCGGCTCTCACCGCCCCATCCAGGCACCAAATCAAAAGCAACGACGGCAGAAGGAGCAGCGGCGGCGGCAGCAGGGAGCGTTCAGCGGCGGGCATGGCGAGAGGGGGAGCAGGCTCAAAGACATAACGAACCGCGAGAGACGAGCTCGGGAGGAGGAGAAGAACGCGGTCCGGAGGTGTTTGTCCTTATTCCGAGGGCCTCATCTCGTCTCTCTCGTGGTTTCTTCCAGTGTTGGTGCGGACAGAGGGGGGGGGAACCCCGCGGAGGAAGGATGCGCTGGTGCTGAGGCTGGGCGTGTGTGGCCCAAGCTCGTTTATAACAGGAAGATGTGTCACGCGTTGCAAAACCAAAACATCCACCCTGAAATGTTTATAATCTAATTATCCGGACTGTATGAACCACAAGAGTCCATCTTAATCACGGTTATTGTGCAGTAGTGGAAATACATTAGTGAAAAGTAATGTTTTAACCCTAAAGTCCATCCACTATTTGATATTTCAACAAAGGGAAATCACAATGATCTATATAAAAATAATAATTTTGTGCATGCAATGGACCATGAATATGTGCTCACACATGTAGGCTACTTACAATTTGATGTTTAGTGAAACTGTGATAATGTGCTAACCATTGCTGTACCAAGAAGAAGCTGCAGAGTGAGACGTCTCTCTGTCCTGATCGTCTCTGGTAAGAGGGGAGATGCTGTTACATCATTGGGGTGTGCGTGGCCCTCTGCCGGTAACCTGAGATCCATGTCTGCCTACTTTTATCTCCACTGCTTTGACAAAACAATTAGGCCCTCGTGTGTTATATTATTTCCCCCATTGTTCCTGTAAATATCACCATTTCTCATTATTGTCTCACTCTGTCCATCTGTCCGTCTTTTCTCTCTTCTTGTCTTCCTCCTCTTCTTCCACAGAGCTGGGTCTGTCCCACGTTACCTTGCCACCGTACTCTACAGGGGAATTGTTGGGTCTCTGTAAATCACAAATAAGTCATAGAGTGTGGTCTTTACCTGCTCTGCAAAGTGTCCTGAGATAACTTTGGTTGTTGTCCTGTGTGTGTTGACCCATTTAGGCCTATGCTATGTTTATGGTGGGGGTACGGTTGCTATGGTCCTGCTTCCTGTTATTCAGGAGCAGGACAAACAAGGCTTCTTTGTTAAAAGCTGATAACTTTGCAAGCAACTCAGTCATCTATGACCCATGTTGGATATACATTTCATTCTATTGTAGAAGAAAGAAATAATTGTAACGGCTGAAAAATCAATGCAAACGTGCGCAGGACAAGGAGGAGGACAAGGATACAAACGTGCTCCTGAAAGAGATGAATGGTGGATGGAGGTTTTTGGACTTTATGGATTTCTGTAAAAAATCCTGAAATCAAGAATGCTAATTTAGGCTTCGCTCAGCCGCTGTAACTGTGGGTACTCTGCTGTACGCAGATGATGTTGCTCTGCTGGCTGAAGATGATTTACAGAATATGTTACATTTATTAAAGACTTGGTGTTATGGATGGGGGCTGTCAATAAATAAATAAACACATAATTCATTTTTGTTCCAAGAAGTGGGAAGATTTTACCTTTCTGGAACATGACATTGAAATATGTATCTGAGTATAAATATTTGGGATTTCCTCTTGATGAGTTTATGACTTATGGAAATGGAATAAAACTCTTGGCTGGTTCAGCGAGCAGAGCTTTGGGGTCTGTTGTCAAGTAAAAAATCTGTAAAGACCTCAGATATTGTAATTCCTCTCAACTGTAAGATGCATGTGTTTCTCCTATTTTGAATTATGCCTCTGAGATACAGGGATTTAAAGAAAGGTCAGTTTCAGATGCAGTGCAACTCAGAGCTCTACGTTGTTTTATAGGCATTGATACATTTGCCCCTTCTCTGGCTGCTCAGGGTGATATGGGTCGGATTCCTGGATCAGTGCGAAGGAAACGTGAAACGATTAGATTGGAATCGTTTCGTAAAAATGTCAGATAACAGGATCATCAAGAAGGTCTCATATGTTCTCCAATTTACACTCCTACTTCAAAATAAGAGTCCAATGAGCAACAGAAGGAGGACAAAGGTGCATCCAGGGTCGAAAGGGATGAGTCAAATAAGCAAAGAATGAGGACAAGTCTGTCACATCAGATAGCTTGGGTGTTATGAGGAAGGCTGCAGACCAGTAGGTTGGAGCTTCAAGCCCCATGGGCTGTAGCAGGTAGCTTGTTTACTCACCTTCTATCTCATAACCTATAGCATATAACCTTGTATATTTCCCTGCCGTAGCTATAATGTTGCTATATATGCTTTGCAGCTTGGTCATGACGAATCATGATCGAAGTTGCAAGAAGGAAAATTTTGTTTCTCTGCTTACATAAACTGATTGTTTGTTCTGGGAGTTATTTGCATAACCCCTTACCTATATGTCCCAGGAACAACGGTGGGGACAATGCCCCCACCACCACCTCCTTCAGCGGTTGCGCTCAGCACTGTTCTGGGGTGGGCTTCGTACTCCAAACTCATTCCACAGAAGGTCATGGTCTCTGCCACAACCCCAACAGTGTCACTGGCAATGAGAGCTAGTCTCTTTGCGTGTTTGACTCTGGATTTCAAATTGTTATTAAACCTTAAAACCTGCTACAGCCCACGGGGCTCGAACCTCCAACCTACTGGTCTGCAGCCTTCCTCATAACACCCAGGCCATCTGATGTGACAGACTTATCCTCATGCTGTGCTTATTTGACTCATCCCTTTCAACATTAGAGCATAAAAGTCTACACTTGCTTCTCTGAGACACTTTCCCCTCCTTCTGTTGCATATTAGACCCTTATTTTGAAGTAAGAGTGTAAACTGGAGACAGTTTTTCTGCACCTTGTGAGGCTCAAACCTCTAACCTCTTAGTCTTCAACCTGTCTCATACCACCTTCACTATCTGATGTGACGTGCCTGTCCTGGTCTCTGAGGGCACGCTCACACTGACTGTGGTATAACAGTCACAGTAACAATAGCAGCAGGAAACTCCCCCAGCTTTAATATGATCAAATGATATAAATACACTATATTTGTTGCATGTTTGTTGGGTGATCGAGGCTGTTCATAATCTAACTCGCACATGTTTAGAATTAGGGCGGAGCGTTTACATTAAAGTCATGTTTCCAGTGTTCAAAAGTTTACAAAGGTACTGTAGTTGTTGGCTCAACAACTAATCTATCTGAATGGCAAATACTGATCAGAGAACAATTATTGATTGAATAAATAATTTAATCCGGGACTCAGGGAGGAGAGAGACAATTAAATACAGAGGTGGGGTCGAGGACTGGGGCGAGGACTGGGTGGAGGACAGGAACGAGGACAGGGACAAAGACAGGGACGAAGAGAGGGTCAAGGAAAGTGTGAAGACAGGGATGAGGACAGGGTCGAGGACATGGACAAGGACAGGGACGAGGACAGGGTGGAGGACAGGGACGAGGACAGTGGAAGAGGACAGGGACGAAGAGAGGGTCGAGGAAAGTGTGAAGACAGGGACGAGGACAGGGTCGAGGACAGGGACAAGGACAGGGACGAGGACAGGGTGGAGGACAGGGACGAGGACAGTGGAAGAGGACAGGGACGAAGAGATGGTCGAGGACAGTGTGAAGACAGGGACGAGGACAGGGTCGAGGATGGGGACGAGGACAGTGGAAGTTGGATGTCAAGGCTCCGTCTGTGTGGCCTTCAGGAGCTCCTTGTATGATCCATAACTAAAATACAGAGAAGTTGGATTCGTCACCCACATAAAACAAATGAAAAGCAAGGAAATCAAAATATCTGGCTGTGACAAAAGTGAAACTTGGATGTGTAGAGGTTGATAAAGAAAACCGGATCATATATGTTTGTTTTTCTAGTGTCTAGAATTTAATATTGTTCTCATATTTCTAATGAAACAAGTTTGACAAAAAGGAGATTCATTTAAAAACAAGGTATGGTCCCTTTAAAAAAAAGGACTTTGGGGTGAAAGTCAACTGGTCGCTCTTTCTGTCCCAGGGCGTCATGAACAAGTCATAGTCTACCGTACCAGACACACCAACCTGACAAATGTAGAGCCCGACTGATGCATTGGTCAGGCCAAAAGATGGCTAACATGTGTCTCGTGTCATTTCCTGTCATTTCTATTTAAAGCTCTGAACTTCTGCACATCACCAAAGATAATTATTTGATTTAAAAATGATGCATGAATGCAAGTCTTTACAGTACATGCACCTGCTTCTGTTAAAGCATTGTTTACATTTAAAACTCAAAATTATAGTTTTCTTAAATCATAGGGTTCAAAGTTAAATTGTACCTTTTTGTGCCCCAAAGCCAATATTACACTAACTCTACCACTAGGTGGCACCATCGGCCCCTTCCCTGTGGTGCTATCATCAGCTTGGTGCATGTTCACTCCAGTTTGCATGGTTCAAAAACAAAATGTGCCTGAAATTAAAGAAAATAAATAGTTATTTAGATAGAAATTGCAGGTTCATATTAAACAAAGATGTGAGAAAATAGTCATCTTTAATTCAGTCTTTATTAAAATGTTACACTCATTCAGTCCATCACAGTAACAAAAGTGTGTGTGTGTGTGTGTGTGTGTGTGAAATGTGCCATTGTGACGGCCTTAAAAACGCGGGTGGTTATTACAAACAAACAGTGCTACATTATGCAGTGTGTCATCGTGAAATCTCCCAAAAAACCATTTCATTAACCACGTGTCCCCGAAATACAGAAGATCAAAACGTAACAGGAAGTGCAAACGTCAGTAAAACATCAGTAAGTTCAGAGATTTGTACAAAGTGCAACAAGAACAGCTCCCTCAAAGGGCGTCAAACAACTTTAAAGTGTAAATATGCACAGTTTTTAGTAAACACACTCAGACATTTTCCTTTTTGGTCACATTTATATTGCATCAATATATATTATATGTATATAAAAAGAGATTTATAATAATTAGCACACGTAATAGTTAGATTTGTACATGAACACACACTTTAATGTCTGGTAAAAATTAGACCAAATGTGCCCAAACCAACAGGGACGGATTCACTTTTAGCAGCATCGTTGGCGCTCGTTGCCAGAGGGAAAACACCTGATTAGTAAACAACAACAAAAATAAATAAATATACAAATACGTAGAGTATTGTGAGGCTCATTTCATAAAAAGTGGCAGCCCTCGTTAGCAGGTTATTTACTGGTACCAGTGGTTTATTGCACAAGAGCAACAGGGAGCAGCTTCCCCTTGGCACAGACCAAACTCAGAGTGTCAGCAGTCGGGGGGAAAAGGCCAGCGGACGTGCATACGCTCGGAAAAAAACATAAAACAACCCGCCTTCCCCGAAGAAACTCTGCATAGAACTGAAAGGTTGATACGAAAAGATCAGTTCAGCCGTTTCCTTGTTTCCGATAACTATTCTATGCAGGATTTACGCCCACTTCTTGGTCCAACCCATTCAAAAGTGTCCCCCAGGGAAATGTTGGAAGTGTAGTGAGTTACCCCAGCCAGCGGGGTTTCCACTACGCCCCTGCACCACTTCATCCGTTCATCAGTAGCAGCCGTCCCTCCAGGTGCTGTCGCGAAGGGCACTGAGGGTGGACAAGCTCTTTGGAGGCGTCAGTAAACTGTGGAGCAGAAGAACAGGACGGTCAAATAATGGAGACGGCACATTTGAAGTTTCAAAGTCAGTAGTGATCCAGTGTGATTATCTCATCTCATCTTCAACCTCTTATCCGGGGTCGGGTCGTGGGGGCAGCAGCTTTAGCAGGGGACCCTAAACTTCCCTTTCCCGGGCCACATTAACCAGCTCTAACTGGGGGATCCTGAGGCGTTCCCAGGCCAGTGTGGAGATCTAATCTCTCCACCTGGTCCTGGGTCTTCCCCGAGGCCTCCTCCCAGCTGGACGTGCCTGGAACACCTCCCTAGGGAGGCGCCCAGGGTTCATCCTTACCAGATGATCCTGAACCACCTCAACTGGCTCCTTTCAACACAAAGGAGCAGCGGCTCTACTCCGAGTTCCTCACGGATGCTGAACTTCTCCCCCTCTCTCTAAGGGAGACTCCAGACCCCCTCCTGAGGAAACACATTTCGGCCACTTGTACCCGCGACCTGGTTCTTTGGGTCCTGACCCAGCTTTCATGACCACAGGTGAGGGTAGGAACCAGGACTGACCGGTAGATCCAGCGGCTGAAATGGGTTTTCTCAGGAGGGGCGGGAGTCTCCCTTAGGTGGTTCATGATCATCTGGTAAGGATGAACCCTGGGCTCCTCCCTAGGGAGGTGTTCCAGGCACGTCCAGCTGGGAGGAGGCCTCGGGGAAGACCCAGGACCAGGTGGAGAGATTAGATCTCCACACTGGCCTGGGAACGCCTCAGGATCCCCCAGTTAGAGCTGGTTAATGTGGCCCGGGAAAGGGAAGTTTGGGGTCCCCTGCTAAAGCTGCTGCCCCCGGACCCGACCGCGGATAAGAGGCTGAAGATGAGATGATGAGAAAGTCTCATGCTCATGATACAACAAATGCTACATATCTGCCGACCTTGAAACGAGAACGCAAACAGTAATTTATATTCAATCCAGTAATAAAATGGTTTACCTTCGTCCTGGTTGGGCCATCTTGCTGCGGGGGGTGGAGCTTGGAATGCCAACGAAGGAGGCGGGGCGGGGCAGGCTGCTGCGGGGCGTGTTTGAGGTGGAGGCAGGCGCCCCCCCTCCACCTGGAGATTTACTGAGCATCGGGATGCCACTGCAGACGCCGCTACTCATGCTCAGACACTGAAGGCTGGTGGAGGTCGGCATGGAGGCGGAGCCCTTGATGGTGGGACTGACGGTGGCAGAGCCCTTGATGGTGGGACTGACGTAGGCAGTGGCCTTCAGCGGCTGCCGTGACAACGAGGAGAAGTTGCCGACACTCTGGACCCTGTTCTGTAGCTGGCCTGGGGAGGGGACTGGAGATGGGTGTGGAGAGTACATTAAATTATATCCTTCTGTTAGTCATAATAATAAACTTTGAAGTTGCACTCCATAAGATTTGAGATGTTTCTAGCGGCCTCTGTGGCGGTGAGATGTAACAGCAGGCGAGCCTGTTCTTTCAGAGCCTTCATGTTGTCACGAACGTGGTCACTATGTGTGTTTTTTTGCTTTTTTGTAAACTTGATTGAAACAAAATCACCTCTCTACTTCCATACCATCTCCTATATGTTAACCTATTAAATCCATGCACACACACATATGTTGGGGCGGCTGTGGATCAGTGGAAGAGTGGGTCTTCCTCCATTTGAGAGATCAGTGGTTTGATCCCCAGCTCAAGTAGTGTGAAAGGCTAGAAAGTTGCTATATATCAAGTCCATGTTCCTATTATACTTCGACCCTTACTACGAGCCTGACTCAGATGTTGGAATATCAGATTACAAGTGAACGCAGCATAACCGTTGGTGACGATCTGGGCCGACAGACCAACCGCTGTCAGCAGCGTCACTAACATGGCGGCTTATTTACATCTAGCCTTAGCGGATATTGGCATACTGGGCAAAAAGGCAAGTACAAGTGCTTTCATTAGTGGGTCACATGATCAATCACCACTGTTTTAACTCACTCTTTGAGAGATAGGAACTTAGAAGGCAAGTAAATAGATGAAAATCTCACGGAGTACAACTTTAATGATAAAGATAAGAGAACGTGTCTTACTGGAGGACTGCAGGCGAGCCAGCCCACTGGAAGAATCAAAACTCAGGCTGTTACGAAGCAAAGAAGGGGAAGCACTGGGATTGGTTGGAATGGGCACACTGGGCATGCTGGGAGCTCTGACCAGGTTAGGCATGCTCCTCCGCAGCTTATCTGACACACAAACGTAAAAGAATGAAGTGAAAAGCAGCATTAAAGCAGATTCTTTTACAGAAATAAAGAGTCTGAACGTAGAGATAAACAAAGCCTGATGGCGCCCTGTGAGCTGTTGTTCGTGTCCTGTCCTTTATTACCACTCCATCCCTTAAGACTGATCTCCTTTAGCGTAACAACAGTCAGATATACACTCCTAACCCTAATCCCATCAAACTCTCTTGTCTCTGCCTCAGGACGGAAACGCACGCCAGCCTCAGGGCTTTAAGAGTGGCTGCACAAGAGGCTTACGCAGAGTTATTAGAAGGGGTAAGGACATCAGTGTGGGTCACTCTGATTAGTGAAGAGAGAGTGAAGGAGGCGGGATACATCTCACAATGATCAGCATATATATGAGAAAGCATTTGTAAGTAATACATTAAAGGGGTTAATGTTCAATAACACTTTAAATTTAGAAGATTTCATTGTGGATTTAGTGGAAAACACTTACTCTCATATTCGGCTGGACGCCACGATGAGGTTTCCCCAAAACAACACGCCCGACAGCGAACACACACATATTTAACGTACAAAACATGTAAACAAAGAGATGACTAATTAGTGCTATCAGCAGCAGTATAGTTCAAAGTTAGCAATGTCACTTTAAAAAGACTTATTTCGAGTTGCATTCTGGGAAATGTAGGATCAGTAGTTACGGCTACATGGATTTAGATTTTTGTGTAAATCTGCACGTAACAAAGGTGTGTTCTTAAAGCTGCAGTGTGTAAAAAGGCCGAATTTGAAGCAGAGTGGGATCTCAGCGCTCCCTCTGCCCTCTCTGGCCTGAGCCAATAGGAACACTCGCTCTCTCTGAAATGACCTGTGATTGGCCAAAGTCTCCTATCACAGCTAGATTTTCTAAAACCTGAAAACAGAGCCAAGAGGTGGTGTAGAAATCTGTCTATCTACAATTTGCTGAAAGATTATAATGGAGCAAAAAGAGAAACAGAAACTGCACAGACTCTGTCTTGTCTGTAAGGAGAGCAGATAACAAAGAGTCGTTTCTCACCTGATCCTGGTCTGAAGCCCAGCGGCTCGGCTGCGCAGAGGCTGCCCAGTCCGAGTCCCAGGCCCAGTCCCTGGGGCTGGGCCTGGAGTTGAGGCTGAAAGGCGAACCCAGCGGAAGGGTAAGGCGGAGTGGATGGGGTGGAAGGTGGGGTGCACAGGGAACTGGTGCTTCTTCGCCAGTCTCGCATGCTGGAGAAGGTGTGGGAGTGCGACAGACGTGTGAGGCGCGGCTGCGGCGGGGGCAGGAGGCCGTAGTCTTCGTCGTCCTCCTCGTCTTCCTCCTCCAGGTCGGGGCCGGCGCTGAGCTGGCTGAGCTGGAAGGTGAAGCTCTGGCTGCGGCGGTTGGCCAGGATGGACGACGTGCTGGCGTAGTCCTGTCTTAGACCTGGGGGAGCGAGATATGAGGACCAGCATACAACACACACACACAGACACACACACACACACACACACACACACCAAACACAATCATCACCTCCTGGGGTTAATGAAGCTGAAGTAGCGATGAGCTCTGAGATCTGGTGTCATATGTTAAAATATTAGAAAGGAAGGAACGATAGAGACAGATCAAGAAGTCAGTTGACACAGAAACAACTCCAGAAAACATTAAAACATGAAATACACTTTCCCAGTAACGTCTGTCTGCTGTGCGAGTGTGAGCCGAGTCAATAACTCACTCTCTTCCTGCAGTCGGGCCATAACCTGGACGTCAGTGAGGTCTTGCAGTTTGTAGCCCAGAGTGATGGAGTCGTCCTCCACCTCTGACGAAGCGAGGTCACTGTCCATGGACGACTGGGGGCTGAGGGCAGAGCACCGGAGGCTGCGGCCTTCGAAACGTAAATAAAAAGCAGAGTTGGACTCGTCTCCTCATCTTACCTTTCCAGCGCCTCTCTGACACCGGTGATAAACTAATGAGACAGGCGCTGCGGCTCAACAGTGATGAGAAAAGCCCTCCAATCTTCAGAGTGTCCTCGACATAAAGATGAAGGGGCTGAACTAATGGAGGCCGATACTTTGCTCTGAGAGTCTTTTAAGCAGCAGTGAAACAGAAATATGATGAGAGGTTACACCAACCTCTCCCCGGTGAATGATATTTCTGATATCTGCACACGCTGAAATAATCCTTTCCATCGCTTGTAGTATTTTAATTACCTTGGTCAAGTTCTCTGGACACATTATCAGGCTTTTTGAATTTCCTGTCACCCACATTTGACATCATTCCTCCCTAAACAGACCCTACGGTATGGAAATGTGAGTTGAGCATAAAAGGGTGGAGGATTATCTGAAAGGTGTTGGAACATATTTGGACCTTTTTCAGTACCTTCAAGATGACATGGTATCTAAGGAGCGCACGCCCACTGTCCATCTGGACCGCGCTCAAACACGTTTCCCGGCTAAAGTCTGGTTCCTTTGACCAGTGCGAGTGCAACTGTACCGCGTCTAGCTGCGGCACGCTTGCCGTCCACGGTCCATTTGGGAGAGGTGGGCTTTAGTAAAGCGCGTTTGCACATGTACGAGCATGAGCGTGCGCACGTGTACGTGTACGAGGCCTACGGCGGTTCTGTGCGCCTGTTGGGACGAAAAAAGAAGGAGGGACCATGCGCGGACATTTAAAACAATGGCGGTGAAAGGTTCACGTTGGTGTGATGCGGAGGTGGAGTGTTTACTGCAGATTTGGTCGATGAAAAGATTCAAAAACAGTCGACAAGACGCACAAAAACTCAGAGGTCTACGGAAAGATCTGGAAACAAAGCCACGCATCGCCATGACGTCATCAATGCGTGTGACGTGTTACGGCGTGATGACGTATAGGCAGCAAGAAGCATTCTCCGAGGCCCAGGTAGTGTGAGTACAAACGGGCCTAAAGCACGGGGCAAGGGACGGACGGACAGTGGGAGTGCGCCCTTAAAGGCCCCATGCTGCAGATTTAAAGCAGCTGCCTCTGACGTTTTGCAGGAATGAGGACGCCATAGATTCTTACAGTTATGAAAAGTCTGTTTTCCAATTTAAAAACACTCTTAAATTGCAGTTAGGTGGAATTTGTAACTCAGAAATCCTGACTACGGCCCTGAATGTCATATTTGGGGTTTTATTTTTGGAACAAAAGATCTAGAAACAGGACGAGATAGACAAACAGCAGGGCCTGGCTGCGTAACGCTGTTTGGACTAGCACTGTCATGGAACTGAGCCTCGGGCCAGTACAGTACTCCAACGTGGCCTCTCTCGTCCCCTGCAGCGTCGCCCCCCTGCTGCGTCTGGAGCGTTATTTATTTCCATCCCGAATAATGCACAAACGGCTGTGACACGGTTTCTGCTCTGCGACTGAAGCTGAAATATATTCTCTCACTCCCACGGCGTACGAGAGAACACAGCTGAAGTGATATCTAAGAGAGCGAGCAGCTGACCCAGTTCTCTACCGAGAGCGTCTTCACCTACACATTAATATTCTGATTACTTTTCGCATAGAGGATTCAGTTTGATGTTCTGTTTCTATATGAGGCGAGGGAAAATCAGGATGTGAAAAGCAGCGCGGAGGCTTACTGCGGTTTGCAGCGAGGAACGTGGGAGTCCTCTCAGATACGGGGGACAGATCCTTCCCTACAGGACTCAGCGTCTGATGGAGGACCGGGTGCAGCGGGGAGGAGAGGGATGGAGCTGAGGGGAGAATTTACAGCTTAATGACATTTCTCAGAGATGCTATGGAGGGGAAAAAGTTTTGGAGTCGCGAGTTACCGTGTCTTTCTGACGCCTGAGGGGTGGAGCAGAGTTTGGGTGACAGGGAAGAAGCGATGGGTGACACGCCGGCCACTCGACTCAGAGGAGGGCCGGGGGAGGAGGTGGGAGAGGAGCTGGACAGGGAGCTATGCCACCTGGAGACTGAGGAAGGAGGGAAGGAGGGAAGGAGGAGAAAACAAGCAGAGAGCATATTAAGAACAAAACGTATCAGCTTAAATCGATTTGGCTGGAAAAATGCAGATTTTTCATGATGTACCCAAAGAAAAACATCTTTAAAACACACATGCATTAGATTTGAAAACCAGGTATCAAGCTCATATAATACCTGGGGTTTCATTTCAATTCAAATGGTCAGAAAAAATCTGAATTAAACATTCCCTCAGTTTGTTTGTAGCCCTTAAAAGTTGCCTTGAGAGCAGCTTCAGTGCTCCTCCACCATTATTCCAAACCCTGCTCCTTTTATGGATGTTGTGTTGATATTTGTCGTGCATTTGTTCGGTTTCTCCACACATTTGTTCTGTGTTGTTTCTTTGTTGCGTTACAGGCGCGCCTCTCCTCTGCATTAGGACTACACTTCCCACATACCACCACCCTTCTTGTCACAAAGAAAACATGTGGTCTCCCACTGTGCTGTTTAGGACCAACGTGAGCCTTTATTAGGACAGGAACACCACGGCTGCTCCTGCATTAAAGTCGGATAAAAGCCATTTCTCGCCTCAAAGCTCACACTGGCTCTCACAAGACGAATGCACACACACCATCTACTGTGCAGCGGTTACCTCACCAGCCGGGAACTGTCACCGCCTGCTCTATTCAACGGCTCCACACGTGCTCAGCACAAAAGGACAAAGCTTTATTCAAACACACACACACACACTGCTGCAGCTGAACCTGGTGCTGACTGTCTCAGGCTTACACACACACACACCTCAGTTATTATTCACAGATGTAGAGAAGAAACTTCGGCTGGTTGGAAGCACGTGTGAAATTAACATCTCGGGAATAAAGATGAAGAAAACATGCTGTGTGTTTTATATTGAAGCCTCCCAGAGATGCAGGAGGAGGATTTCTCTCCGTCACCTGTCGATGTGAATATAAGCCACTTAGAGCAACAGAAGAGGGGGCATGCGTGCCTTTCATGTAAACTGTTTCTATGGCAACAGCTCTCCCATTTTCCCTGTACTCAAACCTGAGGAAGGGGGAGAGAGAGAGAGAGATAGAGAGAGAGAGAGAAAGCAGGGCTGCTTCCAGTGATGCACAGGACCATGAGAGGGGTGGGGGCTGGTGGGGGTGGGGTCGGTTCATCGCCTCTGATGCAACAAGCTGCACAGCTTCTGCAACTGTAGAGGACTGAGACAAGTCAGAGGTCCAAGACTGGCCCCAAGATATTACAGGGAGAGTTCACATCATTTTAAAGTGGGTAACAGACAAATAGACAACTAGGCCCAACAACAACCCCCCCCCCCCACGTGATGAAAGAGATCTCTGTCATTACCCCAACCAGTGACGTTAGCATCAGAATTTGATCCATTCGGTTCAATAAAATTTGGAAAGTCAAGATCATCCGTGCCGTGGACAGAGGCATCAGCTGAGTGTATAGAAGTCACTTTAAGTGTGTGCTATATCTTTGTTTTAGTTTTTTAAATAAGCTTTTATTTCGGAAATGCACGAACAGACGGCTGCTCTTCAAACTCTATGGAAAAGTAACTTCAAGTAGTGTTGACTTAAATACTTGCTGCATTAGTTAAGTTTTGTTTCTGTGGTAAAGCATCAAACGTGAGCACGGACGCCCAGACTTTGGTTAAATCCATCTCATCACTGACTGGGAGCAGTCAGCCACAGCTTGGCTGCCGTCTCACCCACAGTGACGAGGTCAATATTCCCTTCTACGACCACTCACTGCAGCCACTGAGCAGACGTAGCCAGTGCTTTTGGAAGATGAAGTGTATGCTGTATTTAGAGTGGTTTCACAGCTTTACCTTTGCCGTCAGACGGCCCCGTTTAAGTTTACAAGAGGGAACTGGAGCTGGATAACGCTCTCGTCAAAGCCACCAGACTCCTTTGACAAAAACAGTCATTTTACCTCGCAGACGCAGGAGTTGCTGGTCTACTGCTGACCGCCATCTACTGTAGATAACACACAGACTATGGATAAGTACCTCATACAACCCCACCTCAAATAATCACAACTATCCCTTTAAATATCAAAGCTGGCCAAAAGTATGTGGACACCAGACGACACAGTAGTAAATGTACGAGCCGTCATGAACTGGCCGCTGTCAAAAGAGCAGTTTAGCGAAAAGGCCTTTCTTTGAAATCACTGCAGACTTTCTGTGGCAGCCTCTCACATACGCGCCCACGCAGGTGAGTCTCCTCTCATTAGAGGCTTCTGGGTGTTAAGCTGCCTGTTCAGCTGGGGCCGTGGGAGCTGTCGCCTCTATTCACACACACACACACAGTTTTCTTCCACATGCTGACCTCTGGATTGACGATAACCCTGATCTGATTTTTTTCCAGCTCGACTGTCGATTAGCTCAGGACACGAAAATCTATTTTTAAAAAGTCAATCCAGGCGCATCGCATGCGGTTACCATGACAACCAAGACACAGACTGAAGACCCCTATCGATCGATTCACAGGTCTCCAAGTTCGCTGCTTGACGTGACCAAGACGGCCGGGATATTTTTAAACAGGAAGCTCGGCTCTTCTTCAGTGGTGCATGACATAACCAAGTGATGACTGTAACGGTGGCAGACATGCAGGTCAGGTGAGGTGTCCCTGATCTGCTTAATGCTACAAGGAGTGGACGGATTACGGTCTGTAAGGCTCACTGTCCTGCTGAGACCAGTCACAGTGAAGAGCTCTGTTACATCACTGCAGATCTGCACTTATTTTAAGATTTCATACATTTTTGACTCATTCTTATGGACCAAACACTCAATGAACAACCAATGAATCCAGAAACTATAACTGGTCGACTAATACAATTTCAACTCATTCATTTCTATTTGACTGCACATATTGCCGCCCTGCTGGGGCTGTGGTTAACGCAGACTTGAGGGGGTTCAGGATCATCTGGTAAGGATGAACCCTGGGCGTCTCCCTAAGGAGGTGTTCCAGGCACGTCCAGCTGGGAGGAGCCCTCGGGGAAGACCCAGAACCAGGTGGAGAGATTAGATCTCTACACTGGCCTGGGAACGCCTCAGGATCCCCCAGTTAGAGCTGGTTAATGTGGCCCGGTAAAGGGAAGTTTGGGGTCCCCTGCTAAGCTGCTGCCCCCGCGACCCGATAAGAGGCTGAAGATGAGATGAAAGGAATTTGCTTTACCATTTAAACGTCTGTGATTGGCTGCTCTGACTGGATCACTCCTCCTCGTGTCTGCAGTGCTCAGGAACATCGAGCTGAAGGCGGTGGCAGCCGTCGATGTCCTGCTGTACTCCGATGGCAAGGAGCTACAAGTTCGAGGGCCCATTCAAATCAGCCTCCCCCTGGGACACGGCACACACCTCAGGGCCTCTGAGACATTGCCAACCGTGCTGCATCAATTTTAAATCTTAAATAAAATAAATACCCATTGCGAGTGGGAGCACAAGGTGACGTATTTAATGCTCTACACTGAGTGGGAGGCTGTTCAACACAAACCCAACACCTTCTTCCAACACGGTTTCTCTGGAAGGACACGATGCCTCCAAAAGATTCACCAAACTTCCAAACTTACATGAGCTGAACATGGAGCAGTGCACCAACCAAAAGCACTGTTAAACAGACTTTTATTTGATCTCATCTGAGCCTGTGAATGTTCTCATGTGTCCAGGTCGTCGTTCTCCTCAAAGCAATTTCAGTCCAAAGCAACTGGACTTGGTTGTTTGTCTAGGAAGACGTTTCACCTCTCATCCAAGAGGATTCATCAGTTCATGTACGCATCTGACCAGGACCAGGACCAGGACCAGGACCAGGCTGGGACTGGACCAGGACCAGGACCAGGACCAGGACCAGGCTGGGACTGGACCAGGACCAGGACCAGGCTGAGACTGGTCCAACTAACTGGTGTGGAGATCCAGGTATCGACTGTCACTAACGACGGTTGTTGGCACTTGGAGCACAAAGGGTTCCAGTGACATCATCGGCCTTGTGAGAGGTTAAACACCTGGATCTCCACACCAGTTAGTTGGACTAGCCTGGTCCTGGTCCTGGTCCTGGTCCAGTCCCAGCCTGGTCAGATGAGTACATGAACTGATGAAGCCTCTTGGATGAGAGGTGACACGTCTTCCTAGACAACTAACCAACTCAGTTGCTTATGACTGAAATTGCTTTGAGGATGATCTCATCTGAAACGTATTCATTTATTCCTTCAGCGTCCATCTCACGCTCGAGTCTAGACGAGAGACAGTGAGACAGTTCTCCCTGGCTGAGATTTGTGTGGAGAGAGTCAGCTCGTGGATTTCTTTTTGGCACGTCACCTAAAAAGCTGTGTGTTTAAAATAGCCTGGAGGAGAGCAGCAAACTAATCTGCTGTCTGCTGCGGAGGGAAAGGGAGCTCTTACACACATGAAGGGGAGTAAATGAAATCACCTCTCAAACAGCCACATCCAATAGATCCAATAAGGCCGAGATTAAGTAGAAAGAGGCGAAACATAAAAAAACAATTGTGTCTAACGTCATTAATGCAGAGACAGATCGGAAACACTCGCAGTCTGAACTGCAGCTGAACTCCGCGGAGACGCTTCCAGCATTGAAACCTGTTCCTCTTTGACCATGAATCAGCCGCTAGAGATTTTCTTACTGTTGTGACATTTCTCACCCAGACACACACGCACAATAACCTCCACTGTAACACCCTGTGACCACAGTCTCTGATCCTGCTCAAAGGCATTTTCCTTCCACCCACACACAGCCTGTCATCTCGAACGCACCTTGTTCTAGTCGGAGGGACAGCGACCTCCTGGCGGTCTCCACCTCGGATTTGGGACTGTCCAGAACCTGCCGGCACCACTCCAGAGGCGAGAGGGAGTCCTCTGTGGACTCTCTGGCTTTTGATGACACATACAACCTGGAAAAAGACACAGATCAGAGTCAAAAGTGAGGCTGCATCAATAGTTTATCCTTGACTTCTTCCCCCGCCCTCTGATGTTCTGAAAGCCTGTTTATTTTTGCACTACGCTTCACTTCAGACTTTTTCTCCACGCAGCCCCTGACAGATGTTTCCTTTGTGCCACCGCCTCATCTCTTCCCGAGTCTCTCAGCCGGCTGCAGGTGACGCCGAGGTTCCCAGGGTTCAAACAGAGCAGATGAGATTATTCTGACAGCCCCTTGAACTCTCTCCACTCTCCTCCACAATTTCACTCTGCGGGGCAACGCGCAGGGAGCTGAATTATAGATTAAAACCTCCACTGACAGCAGGTGGGACCCTGAAGGGGACGCGAACACCTCAGAAACAGTCAGAGACAGACGGAGGGGACACGCACGCAACGTGAAGACACAGAGTGGAAGATGAAGGCAAACGTGCTGCTGTAGGATCAGCCCTACGTCCTCTGATCTGCTACCATGCAGACTGATATCAGAAACACAACAGCACCCCAAACTACAGCCTCCATCATGACCATTAGGGAAATATTAGAACTCCATGAATGTAGGAAGTTATTGCAGGACTAAGGATAAGCATTGATGTATCATTCGACATCGGTATCGGACGATATTCGCCTTGAGAATTAGACGATCTCTATCTGCTGTGTTGCACCAATTTTTTGCCCCGGCTCGGTGTTGTTTTAAAAAGGTTAAAAAGGCTTTTGAAGCTGCTTTCTTTTACAAAAAGATACTTTTTTAAATGTGCAATAAAGTTAGATTAAAGGTTGTTTGTATGACTGAATCTGTGCGTCTTTAACACGAGCCTGAAGTCAGTTATTCGTTAATAAGGATGTATTTGTTGCGCTGACAGAAAAGTGGGAATAAATCAAAACAAATTGTGGTATAGGGCGAGAATTTCCCAATCTGTGCATCTCTCTGCAGAGCTGTTGTACTAAACTGCTTCATACTTGGTGAGTAAACTGCTGGAGTGTGCGTCTCAGCACCTAAGTATTCGTGTTATTGATTATTTCTTTGCACAGGTGAGCTCCAAAAGAAGTTGTGAGGTGTTGTGTGTGTGTGTGTGTGTGTGTGTGTGTGTGTGTGTGTGTGTGTGTGTGTGTGTGTGTGTGTGTGTGTGTGTGTGTGTGTGTGTGTGTGTGTGTGTGTGGAGCTCCAATCTCCCCCGCCAAATCAAACTCAGCTTCTTCTACGCGACAGTAGAGTCTGTTCTCCTCTATGGCAGTGAATGCTGGACCCTTAAACCAACCCTAGAGGAGTCCAGGGACGGCTGCTACACCAGGATGTTGCGTGCAGTGCTTAACATCAGCAAGAATGCACATGTGACCAACATGATCCTGTATGAGGGAACACCAAGGGTGAGGGAAATGATCGCTGTAAGGAGAATGAGACGTGCAGGGCACTGCCAAAGACACCCACAACTGTCAGCCAGCAAGCTGGAGCTGTGGGAACCGACACACGGGCACCGGTCAAGAGGACGTCCCACGCTAACATACGTGGACGTACTCAAGAGGGATGCAGGAGCCCAGAGTACCAGCGAACTGGAAAGATGTACGGAGAGTCGGGATGACTGGAGACAACGATGGACGGCTCGTCTGAGGACGGCCTAGAGAGTGTGAGTGTGAGTGTGAGTTTGTGTCTGTGTGTGTGTGTGTGTGTGTGTGTGTCGTCCTTCCACTAACAGAAGCTAAGCGTCAAGAACAACGTGTGATCTGTGAAAAAACGAAAAAAGTTCTTTGTGCAAACAATAAAATATACAGAGAGAAAACAGGAAATGATTTTCCCTGCTGTGAAAACAAACCAGGGGTTTGTTGAAGCGCTGAATCCACTTGGATCTTTACAGCGATGTTTGCAGTTATACATAAAGATGGACCTGGGGTTGTATTTTATTTTTACACTAAGGTCTCACATGTGAATCCCATCTCCCTCTGTCTCTGATGATCCCTGAAGAGACAGAACCGGTCTCTGTCCAACTGTCCAATCATTATCATCAGTTCGTCTGCGGTTAAACATCTTCTCTAATTCTAGTTTCATCATTATCGTGAATATAATGGAGTTTTTCTCATTGTCAGACTCAAAAATAAGCCGTTTGAAGACTGAACGAGCGATATGAAGAGGTTAAGCAACTGGTAACCGACTAAAACACTGTCCTCCTGCTCGTGTTTTTGCATGAGACGGCCACTTCCTCCTGCAGGTTGCAACATCTCACTTCCTGATTTGGAAAGAAAGTCTTTCTCAGTGGAAGGAGACACTAAGTCACTGGTTTTCTGCAGCTTTTGGGGAGAAAATTAAGCAAAAACATTCAGTATTTTAAAGCATGGTGCAAGGGTTTAAAGGTGTGATTCCTTATGGGGCAGTAAGGGTGGAGCAAGGCATTAATGTGAAGGCATCCAGCCAATGGCATCATGATGTGAATGAGTGTCCTGCACAGATGAATGATGGCAGCTGGGTGCAGCCCCGATGACAGGCCCGATAACAAGCTCAGTCACTCCGAGGTGTGGATGAGGAGGCTGGACACAACAGCTGCCTCCACCCAGACACAATGAGGAGAGAAGCAGGCTGATTAACAGGAGCACCATCTAACACACACACACACGCACACACACACACACACACACACACATGCACACACACACACACACACACGCGCACACACACACATGCAGGAGTCAGGACTTAAAGCAACAAATGGTTGGAGATGAAAGCGCGTTACCATGTCTCATCAGACTCGTCTGAGCAGCTCAGAGAATCAAAATCCAAAAGTTCCAGCTCGTCCAGAACCGACGGCTCGGATGCGTCCTCCTCCTCCTCCTCCTCCTCCTCCTCCTCCTCCCCCGCAGCTGCAGCTCCATCCCCGCATGAGTGCGGGTGGAAATAGTCGAAAGGCTCCTCCGGTGGCACCAATGACCCCAAGGACGTCTGACACAGCAGGGTGGGCATTGGGCCGGGCAGGCGGTACCCCCCGGCGCTGCCGAGCACGCACACAGGGGACGGAGCGAGCACATGCGGCCCGCCGGAGCAGCTGCCCGCGCGGGTCCGCAGCTGCTCGTTCTGCCGCTCCAGCTTCCGCACCAGCTCCTGCAGCTTCTTCACCTCCAGCTCGGCGTTCAGGGTGTTGCTGTTGCAGTCCACCTCCGTCATCATCGCGGGGTTCAGCACCGCCGCCTCCATCGGAGCAGAGCAGGGGGGAACTAAAGGCTGTCGTAGCCGCGTCTCACTTCTCCACCTCCCGCAGAAGAGAGATGGAGGACAGGTGGGTGCAGACTAGCGTGGCTCACCCGTCGCCCTCAGACTGTATCTGTATTCCGGGTCGTAACGTGTGTCTACGCCTGTCTGGACTCTCACCCAATGGGAGAGTGTGTGACTCCACCCCCGCACCGGCCCCGCCTCCTTAACCCCACATGGACTCCAGGTGGAGCACCTGTCGCAGCAGAAATTAGGGCCTGACATCAACAATAAAACCTTTATTTCACCCTTTAAACTCGCACCACTGCTTTCATTTGAACATACCGTCTCTGTGTCTTTGTCTCACGCACCCGTGCTGCGCGTGAACCAGATTTCATTAAAGACACGATTGGTTTGAGCACGAGCCAGATCAGAATCAGCTCCACATCCGCGTGCGTTTGGCGACATCTGGTGGCGGACGCTGGTTATGACACCACATAAGAAGATTTGATTTATCAGCTTTATTTATTATCCTAAACTGTTATTATATTTTTAATAATTATTAGCATTGAAACTATTTTTGAATCTCTTTAGAATTGTATTATTTTGCTTTTTTCACCGTTTGTTTATTATGGAATATTTATTACTCAATAATAATATTGCTGGAGGAGGAGCTGGGGGTTACGACACCACATACAAAATATGAAAAGTTAATTTGCAAAATGAGGTGTATCAGTTTTATTTATTATGTTAAATTATTTAAACCTTTTATATTATTAGTATTAAATTATTTTTTAGTCTTTTTACACTGTTTTGTTTTAATACCATTATAAAACACTTTGAGCTGCATGTCATCGTATTAAAGATGCTGTACTAGTTTATATTAATATTAATAAACTATAATTAATAACAAATCATATTTTCTGTGTACTTAAGGGAATGCCTTTTATGAATGTCTCTATTTTTGTGAATAACGTATGTATATAACAAACAGGTGTGGAAAAGATTAGATGAGAAATCTAATTGATGATTTTAAACTAATTTAAGTAATTTATTATATTACTGGACTTTCATCTACCATCACATATTTCCCACAAATTATCTAATTTCTATTATTCTTAATAGTCTGTTTTTACTTTCACTTGTATATTTTATCATCTGCTGTCTTTTACATATCTTTTAACACATTAACATCAATCAAAAACATTATTGCAGCTTCTCAGATGTGAAGACCTTTAAACCATTAACTGCAGATATAAGACCATGTGTAGCAATACTCCATTTTTTGTATCAGCTGGTTTATGAAATACATAAAATAATAATTACAAATACATGTTAACATGTTGGATATGATGAGGTGGCTAAACACTAAAATATCTGACGGATAAAATGTGTTTTTATACATGAAAAACCTTCTTTATTGTTTAATATCTAGTAGATAAACACAGGTTCAGTTATTCCTTGACTCGTGCTGCCCTCTCGTGGCTGAAGACGCTCACTGCAGCGCGTGGAGTCAGAGCTGCGGTTTCAAACACGGTGGCGTGTTCATGTCTCTGCGTTTTCTTCCACACGCTTAAATAAAGTAACTGAAGCGACGCCACCTCTGGAAACAGACCAGGGATCAGTTCAGATGAATGTTTTATGTGTGAGTTCAGGTCCTCAGCGTTTCTTCCAGGTGAATTTCCTTCGTGCTCCCTCCTGACCGGGCTTCTTCCTCTCCCTCACTCTGGGGTCAGGGGTCAGCAGGCCGGCTGGGGAACACACACAAACAAAAGAGAGAGAGACACATGAAACAGGAGGGGAAGAGGAGGAAATCAGGAGGATTTTGACTTTTGATCTGTTTTGTTTCAATGTTCTGTTCAGCTGCATCACTCTGTCTTTATTCACGTTTATTTTATTTGACCTACAACAGTTTTATGGTCATCGTAGCCCTTTACACTGTGTTCAAACTCCATTTATTTAGCCACAGGACTGGGAATGGACTTGTACTTATGTAACGCCTTTCTAGTCTTCTGACTACTCAAGGCACTATGACAGTGTTTGTCACATTCACACTGATGGCAGTGGACATCTACAGACCATCTAATCTAACCATTCACACCACATTCACACACCCATGCGAGGAGTAATTCAGGGTTCAGTGTCTTGCCCAAGGACACTTTGACATGTAGACCGGGGGAAGTGGGGATCAAACCACCGATCTATCAAATGGAGGGCGACCCACTCTTCCACTGAGCCACAGTTCGCTGTGATCATGTAGAAAGAAAACCTGCAAGATGACACTGCATGCTCTCCACATGTCATTTTATTGCTACTTTAAAGGATCACACGGGTCATTTTACATGTTTTTTGCAAATTAACTGGAGATTTTTAGATCATCATCGATTCATCTCAACGTCTTCATATAGTTTCTGTTTTTGAATCCACTTAAGAGCAGGGTCTTGTTTGGAAATCAGCGTTTTCATGCATCGATGAATGTGATGAAAGCCGTTTTAGTTTTTAAAACCTACCCAGAAAGTCCGTTAGATTCATTTAAACAATCTGTAGTTTGCCGTTTTTGTTGCACTTTGACTCTCCAGTAACCACCTCACCAGGAATAATAATCAATAATCCATAAAACATTAATTTGCAGGCACTTTTCTAAACAAAGTGGCAAACAAACAAAGTGCTTTCTCAAAGCATAAAAAGTAACATTAAAAAGGAGACAAAAATATAAAATGTCAAAAGTCGAGAAGTAAAAAGAAACATTAAAAGAATCTGGATTTAGTGTAAAAAGTGACGACCCACCTTGCCTCATGGCCTCCACCTGCCCCTCAGACAGGAAGCCGAGCAGGGCCCGGGACACGGCGAGCCGCAGCGCCCCCGCCTGGCTGGACCGCCCGCCGCCGCTCACGGTGCACTCCAGGTCGAAGCGTCCCAGCAAGCCCATGAACTGAAGCGGGAACATCAGCTGCTCTCTGGAATAAAAAGAGGAGGAAATGACCAGGAGATACTGAAGAATGAGGTGTGGTTGAGCGGGCGGAGCGGGAGCGTGCGCCATTTAACAGATAGCAGTATCGACGGCGGAGGCTTAGCTAATTTAATGTCTGGTTGGGCGACTTTTCAGACAAGCACAGAGGATCCCGGAGCTGTGAAAGGCTTTCTTTTTACAATCTCACCACCACATATTACAGAGTAACTTCTGACTCAGCGGGAAAAGGATAAGAGTGTGTGGGTGTGTGTGAAAGTGTGTGTGAGTGTGTGTGCCAGAAAAGAAAGTGTCTGTGTTCTGGATGGCGTCTCGGGCTGAATGGCCTATGGCTGCTGACAAAGTCAATTGTCACCTCTCTGCTCCAATTACAGCCCGTCCTCACACTGCGTGACAACGCCAGCTCTGGACATTCACACGTACACACACACACACACGCACACACACACACACACAGAGACAGAGACACACACACACACACAATCACTCAACTGTGTAATTAACTTACTACAAGGAGATAAATAAAAAGCGAGGCGATGCTGTGAAGAGTGAAAAAGCTGCTTTTTAATTTTTCTTTTTTTTCTCTGAAGGTTGAGGAAGTAAAACGCATCACGCCGTGCATTTTAAGGAAAAGCCGTATCTGTGAACGACGCTGCAGAGAGAAGGAGAAGCTCTCCTCTTACCTGTCTTGAAGCACGGAGAAGTAGTGCAGGTAGTCGACGCCGTTGATGGAGATTCTTCCGGAGCCGCAGTCTCGAAGAACCACAGAGGAAACAGACGACTTCCTCCAACCTGAGAGGGTAATAACACACCTGTATCTCACTTTGCTGATCATAGATTACAATCAATAGAGGAGGAAATGTTTGTTAAATGATTCTCATGTCTCTGTCTCTGTGTCATTCATCTCTCTTTAATGCATGTTACAAATTCAGCTTCCTCCCCAGAGTTGTTTGTGCTTTGTCGTCTCGCAGGTCTCTGCTGATGGTGGTGGTGCCTGCTGCCGTGGTCCTGCATGACGCTTCCTGCTGCTATTATAATCTATCACCTTAGCTGTGCTTGTTTCTACTGTTCTGCTGTATTAATAAGTCATATTCACATTACTATAGATATTATTATAGTTACTGGAAGTGTGTCTGTCTCTATCTTTGTGTCTGTCTTTGTCTCTCTCTGTCCATCTGTCCGTCTTCTCTTCCTCTCTCCGGTGCAGACAGATGTGCGTCCTCCACAGAGCTGGGTCTGTCTGACGTTCCTGTCTGTTATAGTGAAGGTTTTCGTCTCCACCGTACTCTACGGGGGAATTGTTGGGTCTCTGTAAATCATAAATAAGTCATAGAGTGTGGTCTTTACCTACTCTGTAAAGTGTCCTGAGATAACTGCTGTTATGGTTTGGCACTGTAAATAAAACTGAATTGAATCCATATACTCCTGAGACCTGAATTTCTTGACTAAGTGGAGATTAAAGTGACATTTTCTGGTTTGTCTTCAGAGCTTTGGTTATTTGTTAGGCTCCAAATAAATCAGTTATTCATTTATCTCTAATATAAAGGCCCTCATTTCTTTCTGGGAACTTCTCTAAAACATTTAACAGATGCAAGAAACACATTTATCTTCCAGGCGTTTTGAAAAACTCACAAAAAAAAGGACCCAAGTTGCATGAAACTCCAAAAAGTTGTATTTGCATTTTGCTGTTGACAAGTTCAAAAAGACCTGAAGTAAATCTCAAAACTTCCACCGAATGTGAGATGTTTTTTTAGTATTCTGTGTGTATGTACCCTCCGCGGTGCTGAAGGCCACGCCCCTGTCATCTCGCTCCAGCGTCGGCACCATTTGCTTCCTGGACTGGACCTCCAGTTGCTGGCGGTAGCGCAGGACAAACTCCTCCTCTGTGGCGCAGTGGGGCATGGACAGCAGGCGCTCCATGAGCCGGATGAAGCGATCGTACTGAAGGAAACAGTGTCAAAGTCAAACTCCATCTGAATGTAGGCCACTTCAAACAGAGAAGCATCGATAAAAACCTCCTTACATCGTGAGTGGAGATCGTTTCCACCAGCGACGCTTCCAGTTCCTCCTTGGTGAGCCACCTGCTCGTGCCGAGAGAGCTGAGGGGGAAAGATACAATAATGTCACACGATTTGTAAAGTCTTGAAAACAGAAAGAGCTTTTCCTGCACGTTGTCTCTGCTCACATCTGTTTGACGTCGTCGGAGGAGAGTCCCTTGGCTCTCAGGCGATCTTGGTGCTTCTCAATCTTCAGGATTTTTCCGTACATCTCCTGAAATACACCGAAAACATGCAACATTCAGGGTTATTGAGAGTTATTGTTACGAGATAACCGATGGAGGCAGTGGTGGACTTTTTTAATATGTATTCGTGGTGTCTTGTGTGACACAAGAATAAAATCTTCATCCGTTCTGGACTGATTTGACCCGAGCTCCTGTGGTTTGCGTTTGTCCTGAGGCGAGGCTCGAAGGAAAAGTGAAAACATGAAACTCAATAAATGACAGGACGGTTTCAGGGGTTCTTTCATCATTAGATCTCTCGCAGTGGGAATCACCCGAGGGGGAGTGTGTCACGTCAATGGGTGCAGACAGACAGACGGATAGGAGGGAGGGAGGGAGGGGGAGAGGGTGCCGGTCACATCCCCTCAGCTCCACAGTGCCTGGGTGAGAACTCATTTCCCCGTCAATTATTCACCAGATGTTTGTTTAATTCCTTCTTGATAGAGTGTGCCTAATCCGCTGCCACTCCGACCTGCGACAGAGGGGCACAGGAGGAGCCGGGGGGAGGAGGGGATGGGGGGGGGGCAAACATCAAGCAAAAACCAATTTTCTATGAAAAAAAAAAAAAAGCGTAATAGAAAATCGGAAATAAGAGGAGACAGGAGGAGAGGAGTGGATGTGTTACATGTTGGCAAACACTGGGACAATGGCGAGGAATAATTTGCATGGATTGGCCGCATGAAAGAGGAGAGGGTCAGTATCTGGATACGTTTAAGTCGAGGTTGTTACGGAGGCAGACTCTCTCTATGCAATGAGTGCTCTTTATATGCACGGCAAGAACTTCAAGTTGGGGACGAGAGCGATGATAAAGAAGCTCTCTGGTAGGAGCTCTCTGGTGTCGACTCTTCACCGTCCTGTGTTTGTTTGGTAAGCAGGTGTAGACGGGGTTAAAGTGAAGGGGGAAGGTGTGTTTTGCCAGCTTCCCCCGGAGGGCTGTGGCCATAAAGCGCTCAGTGGAGCAGTGAGGAGGTTAATGTGCCACGCTGGCTGAGCCCAACGACAGCACACGGCAGAGCAGCCGAGCAGAACGGCGGCTCAACACGCGCCACTGCCCCCTCCTGGCCGCACTCGTGAGGTGAGAGGCACGGCTGGTGGAGTGGGCACGAGACGACGGGAGGAGGAGGAGGAAACAGGAAGAGGGAAGGTGGAGGAAGAGGAGAGAGTCTGCAATCACTCAGCTCTCAGACGTTCCCATTTAAACCAGCAGCAGGGGGGAAGAGTGCGACTGCAGGGCACAATGGTGGGTCTGTGTGTGTGTGTGTGTGTGTGTGTGTGTGTGTGTGTGTGTTTTTATGTATGTATGTATGTGTGTGTGTGTGTGTGTGTGTGTGTGTGTGTGTTTATGTATGTATGTGTGTGTGTGTGTGTGTACCAATATTCAGAGATCACACCTTTCTGTGTTTTAGATTCTTTTGAACAAGGTCCGCAGCAGACAGGAAGCGAACAGTTGAGCATGTGAACACAACAAAAGGTGGAGGAAGAGGAGGTGAAGAGGAGAACCCTCCCCCCCTTCTCTTTGCCCTCCTTGCATCGAGGACCCGCTCTGTCTCACCCCGCCTCCCCTCAAATCCCCACGGAGGAGTCGCTCCCTGTGGCGGGACAAAGCCAGACGTGCCACACCAGGACACAACAACACACCGTAAACCCCCGACTACATTTGAGTGTTTTGTTATTGTGTTATGTTTCCGAGTTGATCAGTTATTCCTCTACAAAGATTCTCTCCATTTTAAAGACTCATTTAGATGCACTTTCAAGATGCAGGTAGCTCCATTGGCTCCTAACATTGTCAAGCCTGCTCTTTACCTCACTGTTCCCCCTCCTCTGGAGGACACGTACGTGCAGGTACTCCTGGGTGAACGCGCTTTTACACTGGACTACCTCCGTCACCTCCCTCTAATCTCCCACCTCTCTATCACCCTGGCTCTATTCAGCCGCAGCTCTCCGTGTGGAAAAGAGGATCTGACGTCGCCTCTCCTCGGGGACGCCGCAGCCTTCTCTCGACTCGCTCTGTCTGAATAGGATATAACCCGTGGGTGCACAAGGGGGGAGGATGAGAAGAGCCAGGGACTTAAAGCCCTGACGGTGCTGCCTGGTGCTTCAGCTGCAGTACTCACATGCATGAGGGTGTAGTAGGACTGTTTGCCGGTGTAGAACAGGAAGTGGAACGGCCGCCTGTCTTCTCCCCACTGCACAGCTTTAAAGACAGGACACAGAGTCACTTTACACGACCATTCTGGAAACATTTATCATAAAACGAATAATAATAACCATCGTGCACACATTACAAACCTCTCTGCCTCGGAAATATTTCCTCTGGATGCTGGAAATGAAGAGAAATTCACATTATATGCATTGTTTTCTGAGGGTTATCTGGAGAGAATAAGGTGCATAATTTGCTCACAAGCATGAAAATAAGTGTTTATTTATCCGGCATATATATTCCTGACGCCCAAATAGGTTTTCTTGTCTAGTTTTAATACGGAGGTGAATGAAAATGACACATGACAAGTAAAAAAAGTCCCTAAATGTCACACCAACTTATAAAAGTGACATTTCTATCTTAATCATGAACGGCCGTTAAACTGTAACATCAGCGAAGTGAAGTCTAAAGCCACATGGACGTACCTTCATGATGGGCCGGGCTCTCTTCTCAAACAGGCCGGAGGGGAAGAGGTACTCGATGCTCCGCTGTTGGAGAGAGAAAATAAATAAATAAATTAAATAAACACTTAAGAGGAGAAGAAATGACAGTGTGAGAGATGGCAGATCATGACAACACTGACACGTCCAAACAACGGAGGTCACACCAACGGCCAACAGTGAAAGTGACAGAAGAAGAGGCGCAAGCTGCTGGCGGGTTCAAGGAAAGGCGAGTGTCGCGTGTGCATGTGTGTGCGTGTGCGTGTGTGTGTGTGTGTGCGTGTGTGTGTGATGCTGTAGAGTTGGAGGAGAAAACAAGCAGAAAAAGGCACAAGTTTCTGGCCTGGCTGACAGCGAGCGGAGGACACTGTGTACATCCAACAGTTCACTCCAAGTTCATCCTCCACTGTGTGTGTGTGCGTGTGCGTGCGTGTGTGTGTGTGTCCGTATTATTAGCAGGGCTACAGATGGCACTGTACATGTGTGTGTGAGAGAAGAGACGGAGACAGAAAGCGTGTTGGCCCCGCCGCACTCATCAAGACAGTCTGTTCATCTTCTCTCCACTCCTCTTCCTCTCTTTCCTCCTCTCCGTCGGTTCAATTAGTGAGGCAGCAGGTGCTGCGTGGAGGAAGCAGGTTGCTGCCTTTAAGGTTGTCAAAATGAGGCAAAGGAGCTGGTCGAGAGAAGTGTGTGTGTGTGTGTGTGTGTGTGTGTGTGTGTGTGTGTGTGTGTGTGTGTGTGTGTGTGTGTGTGTGTGTGTGTGTGTGTGTGTGTGTGTATGTGTAAAGGTGTGAGGGACAGGAAGAGGGAGCGAAGTTAAAAGGGTAAAAAAGAGAAGAGGAAGAGACGGGCAGAGAGAAGCAGGGAACAGATGAAGACACTCCGGCGCGTCCCCTGAGCCTCGGCACAATATGGCGTCGCTCCCCGAGGGAGCAAAGACGGAGTGACACGGGGAGAAAGAGTCCAACTGTCAGCCGTCAAAGCGAGCAGCGCCGTGTCGCAGGAGGGTGATGAACTGTACCAACTCCAACGACATTGTGGACTCAACCAGGCGGAGTTTTTAACAAGCGGAGACAAAATCAAAGCAGCCTCTCGTGACCACGTGAAAAATGACACAAAGCTTCAACAAAACCATCTTTTTAAAAACCCCAAAGAACCACGTTTCCTTTTCCCATCATCGATCGACCAGTTTGGGTCAAACGTCCAGATTCTCTGAGTCCAGCTTCTCCAAAGTGAATATTTTCTGGGTTCTTTCCTCCTCGATGACATTAAACTGAATATCTTTGACAGAATAAGACATTTGTGGTCGTCTACTCGATCCACACACGTCACACTTTTCTGACAAACAGCTGATTAAACAACAAGAGGACAAGTAATCAAGATATTCAGTTCATATTGAAACTCATTAATCCTATGTTTGCTTGATAAACAACTTAAATTATCTTAAATAATTCAAGATTCAAGAAGCTTTATTTAAAGCTAACATCAAATAAATCAAACAATAACTAAGTGTGACAGAGTGCAACAGACATTGTGGTTAAACGTAGGTTTATACGATATACAACAATACGCAGCGTGCAGTTTAGCAGCAGATTAAATAAAATAAGTACAAACTAAATAAGCGATGAGGAGCGATAAGTGATAACTTTTATAAATAAACCTAACATTAAGGACTAATTGACTAATTAATTAACCGGTTAATTGTTTTAGAATTAAATTAAATATTTTGGGCTTTAATCTGGGCTCTGGAAACGTCTTAATTAGTGTTTTTTTAATATATTTTCTGACATTTTATAGAAAAAACGATGAATTAAATACATCTAAACAAAAGGGATATACCACTTTCACTGTATACCAATGTATGGTTGGTATGGTTTCAAAAAGGAGACTTTTAACACATAATTTCATGAAAAAAATGTGTTTTTTCTACAAAGTAAAACTGATTTTATCCCGTAAGGGTCATCGTAATTGATGATAACAATAACAATAATAATAATAATAGCTAAACTGATATATTCTGAGATGTTTATTGTATTGTGAACATCTGTCCGCTGCCATATCTGTGTTCATTCAGACGTCGCTCTCCTCAACAAGACACTTGGAGCCCAAATATTTCCATTCATTCATTAATTAATCATTTATTGCGCCGTGTCCAGCGTTCACTTCGTCCCTGTCTGTAAAGATCCTTCTGATTTCTGAGTCTTTGTCTCTGTCACACCTGAAGAGCCTGGATTCCAAACCGGGGCGCGGGTTCCTCCCTATGCGCCTCTCCAGTCCTCCCAAATTTTCCCCCTATCCCTCCGCACGTTTAACTCTGCGGCCGCTCGCTGTCTCTTTGGCTTTCACAGCCCGGCGCCAACAGCTCTCTTCATCATGTGTGAGGCACACTGGGGACCAGGTGAGTGAGGGTGCAAAATCAAGCTAATGGGTTGGAGCAGTGAGGGCTGATGCATCGCCAAAATCCGGAGCGAGCATGTGGGTGTGTGTTTGAGGGCGCTGCTAATGTCCCTGATGCAGCGGATTAGCCAGAGGCTCCACCTGCTGCTGCTGCTGCTGCTGCTGGAGCGTCGACCATAATGATGATGTGAGGAGACACAACACCTCTCCATTACTATTAAACCTGAACCATATTATCTTTGTTTTGTAATTATCTGACTTTCATTTGTATTGTTTCAGACGGCCTGTTTTCTCCTTTACTGCTGTTTATTTTCTGTATCGTGCAATTCTTATTTTAAAGCGTTACAAAATACAAACTATGAGAGGGGAAACGTTCCTTAGAGCCAAATGAAAAGTGCTCAGAAAGTCTGGCTGCTTCTTGGCCTCCTCTTTGAAATGGTGGGACCAAACAGATCTGGTACAGACGGTTGCTTTAGGGCGCACTCACACTGTCCATCCGCACTGTGCCCAAGCACGTTTCACGGCTAAAGTCTAGTTCATTTGTGCAACCGTACCGCGCCTAGCTGCAGCCAGCTGGCCGGCCACGGCTGTTTGGGAGAGGAGGGTTTTTGTAAAGCACGTTTGCACATGTACGAGAACGAGCACGAGGCCTACGGCGGTTCTGATTTCATTTTCTGTGCGCCTGTTGGGACATAGAAAAAAGAAGGAGGGACCATGCGCGGACATTTCAAACAATGGCGGCGAAAGGTTCACGTTGGTGTGATGCAGAGGTGGAGTGTTTACTGCAGATTTGGTCGATGAAAAGATTCAAAAACAGTCGACAAGACGCACAAAAACTCTGAGGTCTACGGAAAGATCTGGAAACAAAGCCACGCATCGCCATGACGTCATCAATGCGTGTGACGTGTTACGGCGTGATGACGTATAGGCAGCAAGAAGCATTCTCCGAGGCCCAGGTAGTGTGAGTACAAACGGGCCTGGAGGGGGGGACAAGGACCCTGAAGCACGGGGCACGGGACGGACGCACAGTGGGAGTGCGCCCTTAGTGTCACATTAACACCGTTGACATGTCTGAATACATTCAAACTTCCTTGCACAAGCCTGTTTGTTCTGAGGGTAGATGAAAATCATTTTAAAAATAGGCCTCAAATCTGTAGTTCCACTTTTAAAAAGGCTCAGTGATTTACTAAAGCAGACGGGCACCGTACGTTTCAGCAAATGTTACTCAAACAGGAGCAAACAGTGCATTTGTTGTGGACTTTTTTCAGTGGGAGGTGAATACGTTTGATGCCCCAGTGAGCGTTTATAGCAGCAGGACGAGGGTTATGTTAGTTTTGGTCATGGTAATGAGTAAAACGTTAAATGGAGACATACTTGATATTAATGCCAGCATAAATCATATTCAATAAGCCCAGTTTAACACTTGAAAGAAAAAACACCTTTGCACTTACTACCTTTTACTTGCTTTTAGAAACAGATTTTTAATGTCGCTGAAGTATGCTCGATTAATGGATTATTGGTTTACTGACATGCTAACCTAACACGTGCATCCTCTTACTGGTCAATGTGCCTGACTTTGATTATTTTATTGATTTTAAATAAGTTAAGGGATGGTATAATATAAGGGATGTATCCAGTGAGGCACTGTTGCACATTGTTTATTGTTGTCCCATGTCACTCATGTCGTCAGGTTTCCATCTCTTTTAATTATTAGCTCTTTGTCATCGTATGTGTCATTATTGTGCATTTTACTGTTGGTTTTTGCTCGAAAATGGATTACAGTATTGGTTTACTGACATGCTAACACAACACGTGCATCCCCTTACTGGTCAATGTATCTTACTTCTACAATTTTTGTGTTGATTTTAAATAAGTTTCATTAAGTCTGTTTATTGTTTATTGTGTATTTTCTTTGTTTCTTTTTCTAGGAGTTCATCTGTTTTAGTGGTTTTTGTATTTTAAATAAGCCCTGGGCTTCTTTTCCTCTCCTGCACAAATATTTGCCCTGTGTTATAAAATATGATTATGTTTTTTTTTTTTATCATTGTACATAAATATATAAATAAATAAATAAAGTCAAGGGATGATATAAAGCAGGAGAAAGTGGTAGGAAGAGCAGAGACAGCAGTGTTTCCATGCATGCATGCACCAAAGCCCGGCGTCTCTCACATCGATGTCCTCCTGGGTGAAGTGCTCCGGGTCCTCCCCCATCATGTTGGCCAGGTGCCGCTTCCCGATGTTGAACTCCTCCACCTGCTTCTCGATGAACTCCATCGTGACTTTTTTGGGCCCTTCAGCGGCGATGTTCCGCTTGCGAAGGGCAGAGCTGACACACACGTGCCTGCTCGGGACCTGCTGCACAGGAGGACACGTGTAAAGACACGTAACATGAGCCGAACTGCAGTTAACGGCTCAGTCTATCATGCAAACACAACTTTAACACAGTTATATCACGCTAAAACTAAACACAACGCTGTCTGAGTGTAAATTAAACAATCCTTCAAGCTAGTTCCGGCTACGAGAAGATGCTAGCTCAAGGACGCGCGTGTATTATGCTCCGTTTCCATGACTACGCGTTGTTTGTACACACATATTTCTCCGGTTTATCAAAAACAACATCTCCCGTCACCTGTCGGCTGAACCGCGACGTGACTGAGGCTAAACTCGGGCTGCAGGTCCCACATCTTCCCAAAGTCCAGCCCACGGTTCGCACACAGGACGCCGCCATGTTTCCCCGACGGCGGTGACGTAACGGCGGAAGTTGTAACACGTCACAGATGCGTTCCAAAACAAAACAATACAAATTAAGACAATTATTTTGAAAATATGACCACAGCTTTTTTATTGCTTTGTTAAAGTTATTGTTTATGCCAGAAATGTGATTTAAAAATAAACTATACTATACTATATATATATTATCTATATATAGTATAGTATAGTTTATATATACTATATTATTATTAAAGTACCATACTATTACCCTGCGTCCTATACTGTATCTTCTGATGTTTTACCACATCATACACATCATTTCATTAATATTACATTATATTAGGCCATATTAATACAGACAACACTAGCCTTTTTTTCTGTACACTGCTTAGACTGTTAATAAAAAATATACATTACATATTCAAAAAAGAGTGGGAATAAGTACAATTTATTGAACTTATTAGTAATAGTTCATTATTAATCTTCCTTTTTAAAGCAAGCCTACACAATAAATAATTTACTTATACTTGTTCTAAAATTCAGATCACCACTCAACAAGATAATAAATTGCAAACATATTTATCCTCCATCTCTTATTCTTATAGATAGATAGATAGATAGATAGATAGATAGATAGAAAGATAGATAGATAGATAGATAGATAGATAGATAGATAGATAGATAACTTTATTTATCCAGAGGGGAAATGAGGTCATCGTAGCAGCGGTACAAAACAATCCGAAATACAAAATATAAAGAACAATAAGAATTTAGTATCGCAGATTTAAAACACTACATTACAATATACTCTGTGGGTTTTAAGTTGCAAGATAAAGAGAGAAGAAAGGTGCATTTTTAATGACAGTGGTAGATTTCAGTCATAAGTCAATTGAATGATGTGAGTGTGTTGTTGTGCAGCGTCGTAGAGTCTGACGGCAGCAGGTAGGAACTGTTTCCTGTGCCGTTCTTTAAGCAGCGAGGTCGAACGAGTCTGCTGCTGAAGCTGCTCTTAAGCTCGTCCAGGGTTTCCTGAAGGGGATGAGAGACATTGTCCGTGATCACCAGCAGTTTTGCATCCTGTGCTCCACCACCTCCTCCAGAGTGACAAGCTTAGAGCCAATATCATATATATACTGTAAATGATTATGCAACTGTGTGGTCTGTTGTCATGTGGTTTGATTAATCCAGTTCATTCTATTCTTTTTTCAATGTAATATCAATTACATGTAATAAGAACAGTAAAGAAATGTTCATTAATACAATATTCACTATACTAAATGTGACCATACATTTACTGTTTATCATGCCAAGGCACTTTACTTTGTCTTTAATTGCTCCTGTATAGTTGTATTTTGCCACTTCCTGTATGTCACTATGGGAAGAGCTGGAAAGTATCACAACAGTTTGTTTAAGAGCTGTATGTGTGGGGGACACAGATGCATCAGAGGTCGTTTTGTTGCATGTGTCACTTTCATTTAACCAACACCTAACACATCTGAACTGGAAAGGAAAGTATGGAGGTAAAATTAAAAAAATAAGGTTTATAAAACAGCCATCCGTGAGGAACTCGGAGTAGAGCCGCTGCTCCTTTGCGTTGAAAGGAGCCAGTTGAGGTGGTTCAGGATCATCTGGTAAGGATGAACCCTGGGCGCCTCCCTAGGGAGGTGTTCCAGGCACGTCCAGCTGGGAGGAGGCCTCGGGGAAGACCCAGGACCAGGTGGAGAGATTAGATCTCCACACTGGCCTGGGAACGCCTCAGGATCCCCCAGTTAGAGCTGGTTAATGTGGCCCGGGAAAGGGAAGTTTGGGGTCCCCTGCTAAAGCTGCTGCCCCTGAGACCCGACCCCGGATAAGAGGCTGAAGATGAGATGAGATGAGATGAAACATTTCTTCAAACCAGAAACAAAGCGAGAGAAAAAAGAAAAAAAAGAAGAGAAGGAGCTGGATGAATCAAACCACATGACAACCGACCGCAAAGTTGCATAATCGCAGGGAGAAAACAAACGGAGCAAATAAAAATGTGTAAATTCCAACAAGGCCAGAACATTAAACAACCGAGTGCAGTCACTTGCATTAGCCGCTTCACATCCACAACTTTTTTTCTATCTCCTCGACATCAGTCACAATCGTGTTTTGTTCTGCATGATCATGGAAATTCAAAACATGCCGGCCACATGGTGCCGTTAAGAGCCAGATCTGCAGTGATCCTGCACGAAAGCTATTCCTCATGTGTCCTTTTTTCTAAAGGTTGTAAATCAACACCAGCCATCGCCCACATCTTCAATGCAACAACCACTTAAAACGCTTTTGTCTGCAGGTTCAGAAGTGACCAAATCCATCTGTCACTTTCACTGCTCTACTATCAGAGCTTTGCAGAAATAATGGGCTTAAAACTGTTGCTGTAAAACCGATATTGCATATGCAGAGACGTTAGAAGGATTTCTTTCTCCACCGCACGATCACCATGTCAGGCGCCATTTTTCTTTTTTTGCATACAAGCAATTCCTACCATCACACACAACTATCTGAAACCACTCTGACCCCAGAGACCCAACAGTACTGAGGCTCCGATGCCCTGTCCGGCTTAATGCAAACGGCATGTGAGCACCATCTGTGTTGCGTGTAAAAACTCCCTGACAATAGCAGGGGTACTGTAAAAGTCACGCCACAGGATTTAAAGCGGCGGATCCACATGACTTATCAGAAATAACACCATAAAAATGCTTAGTCACCGTCTGCCAAACACGCTGGCAAAGCTACACATAAAGCAGGGTTGTTTTGCATATGCGGTGCAATTGGTGCTGCGGTTTCTGTGGATTCCTCCTGCAAATGAGCACAAGCTGCCACCTCCGACAAACTTCACTCCTCCATGGAGCGACGATTTACGCACCTCAACACGTCTTCTGTACTGTCAGTTTACCCCTTTGCTGGATGGAGCAGCGTGCAGTCAAGTGCCTTGCTCAACAGCATGTGTCTGTTTTTACCTCAGAGATAATTTTGATGTTCATGTTTCATTTTCATCTTTTAAACGTAGTGTCTCAATAAAACCAGACATTCATACAGTTTGGCTTTCCAGGGAGCAGAACTATTCTAGCATGTAGCACGTTTAGCTGTTGTTATTCATAAGAAATATATATATATATCTTGTCACATACATCGACTGATGCAACCTGGACACATCATCATTAGTGTTACCTGGGGTCACAGAGTGTTTCGGGTCATCATACACTCTCACCCAGGCGACCCAGCTGGGGTTGATCAGGCCCTAGCTTGTGTCCAGGTAGCGCTACCGCACCCATGGTTCTCCTCCCCTTAACCACAGCCACCTTAAGGCAACCTCTGCTGCCTCCCTGACCTCCTTAATGGCCCTTCGCTTACTGGCCCCTGTGATGCCTAAGATGTTGTAGGCCCTACAAATATAAATATATATATATATATATATATATATATATATATATATATACTTTGGTGACACCCCCAGGTTGGGAACCAGTGACCTATTAAACTTGTTAAGTTCAGTTTTGAATTATTGTCAATACAATGTCAACTACAATTACAGCAGTTACCTATCCAGACTTAAAGGACCTCAATCAAAACAACATGGATGCTACACACACACACACACACACACACACACACACACACACACACACACACACACACACACGCACACACACACACACACCTTCAGATCTCTACAGTCAGCACAGTTTCAAGATCAGTGTCACCAGTTCAGTGTCCGACCAAATGTCTCCCCTTCTGTTCCTGAGTTCGAGTAAACATAATGACCTTGACCTTTGCCCTGACCTTTGCCCTTGGGGACACAGAACGCCATCACTTCATAATGTTAGCATAGGCATTCTTCAGTTCCAGTGTTTTGTGAGGTCACAGTGACCTTTAACCCCCAAAATCTAGGTGGCTGTTTGTGCCACAGTGAAGAAAATCCCTCCTGAGATTCGACGTTCACAAGATTGGGAAACACGGACGAGCTGAAAATATAATGCCCCTCCTCTGGCATGGAGACATAAAAACACCACCCTCTATCTTGCAAATATCTTTGATCTCTCTCTACAGAG
>NC_139848.1:4048530-4101030 GCF_963691815.1 Echiichthys vipera | reverse complement strand
GTCCGAAAGTGTTTCCCATAATGGCCTCAGTCTGCAGAGGTGACGGGGGTTCCCTGAAGGCCCACAGACTCAAACCAGCACATGTGAAAGCATGAACACACAGAAAGCACCAACCCAACAGGCGCATATGCACTTTCTCCACAGTGATCAGGGTCTGAGGTTATATCGTAAATAAGATTATGAATGAGAAGCTTGTATTGGGAGGATCATGGGAGGGAGGATCATGTCCATGTCTCCTCGGGTTTCTGTTTTGGCTGCACGGACACCTACAGGTTTGTGAAAGAGTGATGGAAACCAGGCACAGCTGTTCAGCTTGCGGTGGAGCTGGGATTTACATACAGTATCTGGGTGCATTTTTTAAATGCCGGGCCTGATCTGAAAAGTTAGGGAAATTCCATCCTTCAGAGAGTGTTTTCATATTGTTTCCATTTCATCTGGACGGGCGCGTCGAGCGAGCTCTCGCATGCAGTCGCACATCCATCACTGCCTTATTACAGAGAGGTATTTGGTGGGAAATAAGGCTTTTTATCCGACGGGATTGTGTCATTTCTGCTCGTTTGACCTTGTGCCGGTGTTGTGCCGTATTCAGCACCCCTGCCGTGAAATGCAACCCCTCGCGCTATAGGTGATATTCTGGATCAGAAGGCTGCTGTTTCCACCTATAGGAGTGGTTTATTTACAGGTAACCCACAACATTGGTTACCCACAGTCTATTACAGTCTAGTTTAAAGAGTTTAAAATCACAAACTTGGATAATAGCGAACACAAAACAACCCCTTTTTGTTTGTTCTGTGGAAATAAACTGCAGCCATAATTACAAAATGAATGAAATGGATCTTTAGAGCAAGTTGAATGTATTTGACTCAGTGTTTCCTAAATATAACTCCAGCTTTTCTTGCAATTCATAGGTTCAAAAGTGTGTTTTTAATGTGGTTACCTGTGTATAAGCTACTCCTATAGGTGGAAACAACAGCCTTCTGATCCCACATATCACCTATAATGTGAGGGGGTGCGTTTCATGGCAGGGGTGCTGAATACGGCACAACACGGGCATGTGATGCAGTTTGACGACATCTCTGCTACCCTGTTGCTCTGTCTGCAGTTTGTTGTGTCCTGTATGTGCTGCAGTGTTGCATACTTTTAAGAGCGTCCTCCCTCTGTGCTGAAATACACGACCAAAAGAAAATGTCTGAAAGTGGCTGCATCCAATATTTCACCACAGTCTTGGCATCAAACTATTTTGGTTGAAATTACCAAAATAAAGATGAGGAAAGGAGCCTATTAATAACACTTTAAGTTGCTTTCCTCTATTGTTGCACAATGACAAACTGGATGAACATTTAGTGCATTTCATGTGAGTGAATAAGATTATTAATATGTAAATAAATATCTCTTTATTTGTCTCCACCCTTTGGAGAAAGGGGTCAAAAAGGAGTATACTTTAGTGTTTTAGATGTGTAATTTAAGTTCAAAAGCATACTTCAAAATCAATTCAGTTAAAATAAATACATTTACTCATTCTGCAATAATTAAAGAGGTATTAAAGTGTAAAGTTATATAAACTGTATGCATGTATACATCTAAAAAGGACACTAAACTGCAAATACAGAGGGCATTTATACTTGTTTTTCAGTCCTTTGTAATGCACTATTATGCTTTATTAAGTGTATTTAAGCAAGCCACATTGACTCCTTGAGTATGCTTATCTTAGAGGTGACTAAAAAGCATTGGGGTTCATACTAGTGTACTTCTTTAACAAGTATAATTGTAGTATAATATTCTTTTCACCTGGCGGCTCAAGCTGCCCCTCACCAGGTGACAAATTGCCGGATTGATTGAGCTTAGGGACGAGTTGCTGGGTTAATATCTATCATTGATCTTTCCATTGATCACTTGTCCCCCGCTAATGACTGTGACTGGGCTGATTTTAAATAATACGTCTCGCTCGTAACCCAAGAGGAGGGGATGAGGACTGCAGTTGGAGCGTTTCTCGGGGGAAGGAAACCGCTGTGAGAAATCAGCTTGAAAGGCCAGAGGAAATTGAGACAATATTAAAAAGAAAAAGGTTCAATCTGCGAGATTTTTTCCCCCTTCCCTGCTGATCAGAAGGGCTGCAGACTACCGCTGCGCTCTATAACATCTGGTTGGGCAATTTACCCCGCTCTGACGACTGAAAAGGTTAAACCACTAAAATCTAATATTTGCCTAGAGGGGGTCAAGGCACTGCAATTACAAGGTACAATCGGCAGGGCTAATCAGCTAGTAGCGCGTACGAGGGGGCTCCGCTGGGCTCCGCTGGGCAAATAAGCCCTGATCAGAAGCACTGTTCTCTGCTTCTTCTGTTTACTTATTAAACCCTGTTCTCATGTTCAAGAGCCGTGCTGCAGCCTCTGGCCCCACACGCCCCGAGGCACAAGGGAGTAAATTTAGCTCCTGATGCTTTTTGAAATGACACCGCGCCAATTGGCTAGAAAGTAGCCCCCCGTGTTAATCAGTATCTGCGGCCTTTGTTGTGGAATGATCTCAAATTACTTTCCTCCAATCTGGCAGGCATTAACACCTTGGGAAGCAATGGGATAGGTAAGGACTTGTACCCTGAGGAGGAAAGCAAAGTGCAGAGCAGATGTGTGCGCGGACACTGACGGAGGCCCACATGTGTCTCAGAAGGGTGTGTGTGGGTTCCACAATGCTGTTTACATGATTGCTCTTTGACACACATTTCCTAATTGACTGAGTATCAAGCGCAGGATTAGTGTATAATATATCTGAACTGTCTGGCGTGCAACACTTTTGAACAAGGCTCGGGAACAATTACTGGTAATTAAATATGTGCCAGTTACTGGAAAAGATAATTATGTCCTTGGTGTATAACACCAATTAATTACTTTTATTTCAGCGAGCAAAGCTTTTAAACGGCAGCAGAAGCCGTTCAAATGTTTGAGTGCAAGCAACCTCTGTGTTTGCTTATGTGGAAGTCGTGTTCTGTCGCTTTGGGAAGATGAGCGTTTAGGCGCCGCGCGGGAAATCGTTTAAATCGTTTCACCATTTCGCCACAGAGCTGACGTTTACGATGGAGAAGAGAGGGAGAACGCAGACGCAGACGTTTCAAAAACAACCAGGAGTAGCACTTTGTATTAGCTGCAAACAAGGCCCCGGTCCTAATGTTTTTACCTCTCCTCGCTCCCTCCTCAGGCATTAAACATCGACAAAATATGTTGAATGAAGAAAGAGACTTCTCTGGGAAGGCAGAGCTCAACTCTCTCTTGCTAAGAGGATTGGTCAGATTGGATACACAGTGTGAGGAGTCATGAGCGCCGAGTATATCCTCACACCTTCTCCTTCTCTACACCTCACCACGCCGAGATAGCAGCCCCAGATTAGCTGCCTTTCCTCCCCCCTGTACATCCCAACAAACATGTGTTTTTAAAATGCACGGATTAGCATATGAGCTCATTTTGGGGCGAGCGCGTCTAATGTGTAACTTTGAAATACCTGTGGCCGATCATTAGTAATCTATTAAATCCACAGCCTAGCAATGGTTACACCGCGAACCCCTCTGAGCCAAACGTGGCTGATGTTGCTTTTCCAATCCCCCTCTCGCTCCGGTTAATGAGATACAGAGTCAGACGGCCCGAGCGTGCTTTCTCTCCCTTCACCTCACTCTCCTTCTCTTTCCTTTCTCTCCGGTCCTGCAGCACACACACCACAGTCGTTTTTTATCTGCCAGCTCGCTCTCGACTCCTGCACCAACAGCTTAATCCTGGCATCCATGCAGTCTCCTGCAACAATCAGCCTGTCAGGAGTGCACGGCTGTGTGTGCGTGTGTGTGTGTGTGTGCGCGTGTGTGTGTATTCATGCTAATGAGAGAATGCTTTTCATGTCTTTCTTTTGCTTTTGCTCAAATGTGGATGTGCAAGTGTGCCTCTAAGCGTGCGTGCCGATGTGTGTTTGCAGGTGAGCCTCTATAAATCACATTGTGGGGACTCGATTTCCGTTCACGGACAAAAAACGAGTTCCCCACGAGGTCACATCAGCTGTGTCCCAATTCCATGAATGTACACTAACCTTTACAGCAGACTGTCTTTGCAGTTAGGGTGCAAGAAATCTGTTAGTCTTCTATGTGTGCAAGTGCATTTGTTTTATACAAATATGTTTTGTCTCTGGTACTTTATTGTTATTTTTTGCAGCTGTAAGTAGATCTGCTATTTCCTATTTTCACTTTTAGGGACAATAGTTCACATCAACAACATACTGCATGCTCAGTGTTTGTAGGTCAACCTGGAAGATAGCATCGCTCCGCTTCCCTCGCCAAAGAGACAAATATTGTGAAGAAAACCGAAGTTTATGATACTTAGACGCTTTGTTCAGCAAGATAATCTTCACAAATAAACACGACTTTTATGGTTTTTGAAGCATAAATGCATAAACGTTAGGATATAACCAAACTGCTCCACCCGCTAGCTTCCAAATGATTTAGCCACTTGTAAGACATCGCCCTGTTTTTAAGACACATCCACGTGAACTGACTAATTTTATGTCACAGAACAAACCGTAGAGTGCAAACGTGCTAACTCATTTTCAGGGTTTAAGGACTCGTTGCTCAGCACTTTATTGGGACACATATTTGGCTTTTAGTTAAGTTATTGAGCAAGATCCATCTTAAGGTTAGGGTAATGGTTTGGCACGTCACGGTTTGGGTTTGGTTAAGTCTCTCCGGAGTGAATTTAAGTGAAACAGTGTGCTTGCATTCATTTGTTTATGAATGTTAATGAATGCAATATGATTGTGTTTTGTGTATTTTCTGGTCCAAATGTGAAACTGATGATGCTAAATAAAACCACAACACAATATGTGTGTGTATCCTGCACCACAGGCATGCATGTGCAGGTACATGGTGTGTGTTTCTGTACATGTATGTATCTTTGCACAGGTACTGCATTAAGCTGTGTTCACATAATGAGACTCTTACTCATCCTCCTGAATGACAAAAGTCTTTCCACGATTAAAAGCAAATGCATGTGATTTTTCCATGTCTTTCTTGTGTGTTTGTGTGTAAACAGGCTCCTCTCAGTGTGTTCAGCTGGTATGTCTGTATGTGCCATGCATTTCTGTGCTTATGTGTTGCCAGTGTGTGTGTGTGTGTGTGTTCGCTCTCTCTCCCAGTGTGTGTCACGACGGGCCCGGCTCCCCCTGGATCTAAACAGTATTGACAAACCCATCAGAGCTGGTGATGCATTGGGCTCCCCGCTCACTCCCCTCCGCCTCAACCTCCCGCCCTCAGCGGCGCTGCGGGGCTGTGCTGACATGCTGTCACCTTGGTAACTGCTGCCAGAGCGAACGGCCTGCTGGGATGGCTGACCTGAGCTGCTGCTGGACGGCGGGCTGCAGCAGGAGATGTCACCAGCAGGACCCCTGAGGACCGACCGACCCCTGCCTCCGTCCCAGACCATCGATCCGTCTGCTGTTGAGATGCGCCCGGGACGCTCGCTGGGATAAGAAAGGGCACACAGACGAAGACAAAATCCGCTCAGTGAGGCACAGACAGAAACAATACTGTACATTAATATTCACACATGTATACAGATCCGTCTCAGAATGTATCTCTGCTCAAGAACGAAGTCCTCCTCCATGTTATGTGTTCATAAGCAAAAGTCCTGGCACGTCTTCGGAGAACTGCTTCTTCTTTTCTACTTTTGGAGGTTACCGAGTCATTACTTGGCAACTTCTGAATCCCTCTCTCTGTACAATCGTTGTGGGAGCCAACATCAACAGCGATTGTTGGCACCAGCCCGTCAGCGGCTGTGGGCGTCAGTCTCCACGAATGTTTCGGAGTCCTTTGAAACACTGACCAGCTTTTTGACACGAGGCTTTTGGAAGCAGCCGAGCTCTCGCCGGGAGATGCGGACGCCCTGCTGGATGCGGGGTGCGGCTGGGTTCAAATCTCTGTGGAGAGGGATTATGGGTAGGGACCAAGAAGTTTTACATCGCGGGCTGCACTCGCTATCACGAGGCAATTTGTTCAAAGATAACTTTGTGCACACATGGCACTAGGTCCTGAGAAAAGGAATATTATTCTTTAACACAATGCAAATGTTGCACCCTTTATCAAACTCTGACTCCTAAAAAAAATGGCTGCTTTACAGAAAGTTTTGACTATGAAATGTATTTAAAATGCCAGGAGAAGATGCACAAACCTCCTACTCACATGAATGCATAGGAACTTAACTCAACTTGATACTTACTTTTGATATATTGATTGGAAGGCTTTGGTCTGTGCCCTATTTCTGCAACTTTTACCAAACTAAGTGATATAATTTACAGAAATAACGCATGCCACTCACCACGCTCCCTAACCACCCTTGGGTGTGATTGCAGATACAATCAGCATCAACAGAGTAGCCTTTCCCCGCAATAATCCTCAGGCAGTGTTACGTCTTTTGTGCAGCGCTTTCCATGAAAAGCTCTCTCTCATGTCACACGGATAAACAACAGGAGAAGATGTGAAAGATCACTAACTAGCTTCCTGGTTCCCATGGCAACCAATAAAGCCGGGCTGGCCGTCTTTCATGGGGATCATCAGCACGGGTGTATTCAACTCGAGGGATTGACTGGCTGAAACAAAATATGTGTGTGTGTGAGTGCGTGTTTGTGTGTGTGTGTGTGTGTGTGTGTGTGTGTGTGTGAGTGTGTGTGTGTGTTTGTGTGTGTGTGTGTGTGTGAGAGAGAGAGAGATAGACTAAATAAAACGTGCTTGGATAAAAACTGAAAAATTGCAACAGAGTTCTGCAGGAAATTCATTAAAGTGGAAACGTGAATTCAAATAAAAGCGCGCAGGAGAATTGTGACTTTGGAAAAGTAGCCAATCGTAGCGCGGTGACAGCAAAGTGTCGCTGTCCTGGGAAAACCATGTATCAACTTTATTTTGGGACGATGTGATGCTTGTTCTCAGGTTCATACTCGTATTTGAGGTTGTTAGGTGCTATCTGCACCATCATTGCAGCCGGGGAATGACTGTAACAGCACTGTAGCAGCACTTTCTACCTATATAAGGTATATTTGTGACATCACAACTTAACAGAAGTCCTTGCGGCTCGTTTAAAGACTGAGATTCTGAATAACTGTGTGTATTTTCTCTGTGGATTGAGCGTTTTGATACTTTCACAGTATTCATAAAACTTTAAAATAAAAAAAGACATGCAAATCTATTTATTTTTTACAGTACAGGATCTTTAAGAAGTTCACTTTGAGTTCACTGTTTTCCCTGGACAGCCACAGTGAGTGTGTGTAGAGGATCTAAAGGCGTTGCATTTCTAAACAAGAACAAGTTGGCAAGACTTGAGCTCAGCTACAGCATCAGTAGGACGTCGTCCTGCCTGAGCCACAAAACACCTCCTCTCCTACAGATACGTACATTAGATCATCTTTTTCCTGTGGTAAAGTTTGAGATTTGAAACTAGGAGAATGTGCAGACATGAGATTGTCTCACTGTATGTGTTCACTTTGTAACAACGTGGCGTATTAAGGTGGTCATGGGTCCCTATAGGCTACTGTTTGTTTGGCCCCCCCCACATTATCAATCATGCTCTGTCAGAAAAAACACGCTCGTACAGAAGAAAAGTCTGCAACCTTGAAGAACCCTGTCAATTAAGACATTTTATTTAGATGATCTTGGTCTCATTGTCCTTTCAGTCGTTGTGCTTTTCGATAATTTTGCCGTTATATTGTGTAGTAACAGTGTGCGACAACATTCGACAACAAAACTGACCTTAAGGACCCGGCCACATGATGGCAGCTGATTGGGTAAATTCAATTCAATTCAATTCAATTTTATTTACAGTGCCAAATCATAATAGGAGGACGGACGTCTGTCTGCACCGGAGAGAGGAAGAGAAGGAGAGAGAGACAGACACACTTCCAGTAACCTTGAAACATTTAGAAGATCTTGGTCCTGTTTCTCTTTCAGTCGTTGTGCTTTTGGAGAATTGTGCCGTTGTATTGTGTAGTTACAGTGTGCGACAACATTTGACAACTAAACTGACCTTAAGAACCCGGCCACATGATGGCAGCTGATTGGGTAAATGTGTCCCCTATCTACCCAATCAGTGACCACATTTTGTTTTAATGTTTCTAAGGGCCCCAATAGGAGGCAAGGTTTTTTTTTCCCAAGTGTAGTAAAAAAAAAAAAATGAAATAGTCTTACCAATGTAGGGCCCCTTGGCTGCAGCCTAGGCCACCCTGTGCATTAATCCACCTCTGGCTACAGGATCTTCTTTCAACTCTGTGCTGCTAATGTGTTGTTGTGTCATGCCACTACATCACTAACTTATAACTGCATCTTTTAACATTTGTATCAAGATCTCCACCATTATTACTGTATTTATGTGTCATATCATCTGCATTTTGCATGAGTCTTGCTGTGTTTGGCAGCTTCCTGCTGCTCGTATGGTCCCTGAGAATAAAGCTGCAAAGATCAATGAGTTAGTTTAGGAGTTAGTTTGATTCTGACATTTTAGAGACCGAACAACTGATCAGTTAACCGGGAAACCAATCGTTAGATCAATCAACGATGAAAATAATCATCAGCTGCAAAATAAATGTTAAACCATCACCTCACTGGTTGCAGAACGTCCCGTCACACCTACAGATATGTTCATGTGTCTTTAGAAACAAATGAATAAATAAATAAATGTAACACAACAGAATGAAACAAAGTGACAAAAGAAAGAACGCTGCATCTCCAACATCAGGAATAACCACGAGAGAGGAAAATGCTACCAAAGGATTTCCACGCACGATGTCGACGAAACATCGCTGTCCAGTGAAAAACATGCTTTTTCCCAATTTGGTGATTTTGAATTTCAAGCATTAATTGATGGATTAAGTTTGGTTTGAACGTTTCGTCCCACTTCCTCATACGAAGAACACATTTAAAAACCCTAATGGATCAAGTCAAAGTTGATCAGTGGCAACAAATATAAAGAAATATACTTAAAACATGTTATTCATCCACTTGACTGTGATATCTCATACTGTCTGCATTGTTTTACACAACACACAGTAAACAGACGTGTGTGTTTCTGCACACGGGCCCTTAAAACGACACAAAGTGCCTTAAAACATGTAAATTGGCTTCAGACTATAAATCTGCACAACCCAAACTACATAAAAATGTCGACGTCTTTATCAATAACTCTGATTAAAGCAGCTGATTCTGGAGGAGATCATGATAAAGACAGGAGCGTTTGAACCGTGGAGGCGGCCCAAGCGGCCACTGGGTGGCGCTGCACGGCCAGGGAAGCTGCAGAGGCTCCGGGGCAGCATCTCCTGTGCTTCTCACCAGGAAGGAGAGTGAGTGTGTGTCTGGATTAAAGCAGCATTTTATATTTTAAATCATTAAAGGATTCGAGTTTTAAATCAGTTTGAAACAAAATTAATAAAAATTATAAGAATTAACTGATAGAAATGGTTTTATTGGAGTGATTATTTTATTAAAAGCTGCTTCTTTTCTCTCCCTGTCTGCAACAAACAAGCAGAATCAACTCTTCCCTGCTAATGCACGAGGTTTCCTTTGAGTCTCAAATCATGCAAATGTCCATCACAATAAACGTGCACGCGCTTTTACACGCGCAGTGCGGGCCTGGTTATTACTGCTGCAACTTTTCCACCAAATCCCTGAAAAAAAAAGGTGAATTTCAACACGACTGAGGCAAATTAGTGACGGTGCAGAACCAAACACGAGCTGCAGACATTTACACACACTAATATATATATTTATATTTTACTCTATGTGTTTTGTCATCCACGCAGGACGCAGCTCCTGGGACACACCGGCCTGCAGCAGCAGCAGCAGCAGCAGCAGCAGAGACCCGGCCCGGGTTATTGTTCAGCCGCTCCCAGAAAACTTCTCTGAACTCAGTGTGTGTGTGTGCGTGGGGACAGGAAACACAGCACATATGTGATGATAAAGTGCAGTAAAGTCCGAACACATTGATGCAAAATAAAGGTATATTAAACCAATATAAAGTCAAGTTTATAGGGACATCCCGTGCGTGTTGTGTGCGTAGAATTAAGCTCATAAAACACATTTATAATTATATTATAATTATATAATAGTATTAAATATTATAGGATATAATAAAACAGGAAAACGTCACTGAAAATAAAATCTATCAACTCCAAAGCAGGACGCAAATATCACCAACACCTATATTCATATTATAGAGGTTGGGCCTCTTTGCACTGGCGCAGTTTTGGGGCTAAAATGTGATTTTTGTAATAAAGTTTAAATTTTTATTATTCACTTAATTAATCTACATAAACTTCTATAATATAAAACATTCTGACAGATAGAAATGTGCGCGTTTAATCCAACAGAATCACTCGTGTTGTTGAATTAAAGGCGTTAAATGTGCATTTGTGGGGAGTTTGGAGGCTCCAGCAGCAGCTCATGCAGCAGCTCCAGCAGCATCAGTAACACCAGCACCAGCAGCAGCAGCTCATGCAGCAGCAGCATCAGTAACACCAGCACCAGCAGCAGCAGCTCCAGCTCCAGCAGCAGCAGCAGCAGCTCCAGCCCCACCAGCAGCAGCTCATGCAGCTCCAGCAGCAGCTCCAGCTCCAGCAGCAGCAGCTCCAGCAGCAGCTCCAGCAGCAGCTCCAGCTCCATCAGCAGCAGCCTCTTCCTGGGCTTTTCATGCAGACAGGCAGATGAGCTGCTGAGGCACATTACCTCTGTGTGCCTGAGCCCCCCCCCCCCCCTCCTCTACCTTTCCATCCTGCCTGCTCACAAAACCATGACCTTCACAGTTTATCGAGAGGAAACCCCGAGAGTCACGTCATCTTTAAAACGTCCTCCTCTTCTTCATCTCTTCTTCTTCTTTTGCTGCTGCCACAAAAACCACTGCAGCTGCTTTCACACGCAGGCCTGTGACATTATCACTGCTTTCGTTCAGATGCTCCCTCCAGTTTATTTATTTAGTGTTATATTGTGTCCCTTAAATTAAATGTAATTTTGTCTCCTATATTTAATTATAATAATACAATATTGTGCTATTATTATAATGGTAATATTGTATTACTGGTGCTGTTGCACACTCATGGGTGATCAATAATGTCTGTCAAAGCACTTCAACTGTTTTAAAGGTGCCATAAAAATACAGTTATTATTTGTTGTATTGCATTTGTATTATTATTATTATTATTACTATTATTATTGTTATTATTATTATTGGTATTGTTATTATTATTATACACACTTTTACTCCATCTGAATGTGTTGACAAAAGCAACTGCAAAAATAGTATTAAATAAATTCAAATTAAATAATATTAAATATATAATAATGAAATAAAAACCTAAGTTAAACCAACAGACATCTAATTTATTAACTGGTTGTTGCTGCAGTTTATGCTCTAAAGAAAATCTAATAATAACAATAATAACAACAACAATAATAATAATAATAATAATAATAATAATAATAACAATAATAACAATAATAACAATAATAATAGGACTTCTGCGTCGCCGCCAGCTCGTGTCGTTGGCATGAATGAGGCAATAAAGCCTGCACACTTACTGTAAAATAACAGTAATAACACTGATCAGAAGTCAGCAGTCTCAGGCAGACAGAAGGCTCTTCTCTGCAGCAGAGATAAATCCGTGTGGACGCGGAAGAGGAAGGCTCCCTGTGGAGAAGAGCTCAGAATAATCCATATTCATGCGCTCGACACGTGGAGTAAATACAGTATGAGGAGGGGGGGGGGGGTACCATTGTGCACATGCACGTTTCCACCAGGTTAGACTGGGCCACACGTTTATCACATAACCTGCTTGTGTTTAAGTTTGTATCAGATGCTGTATATGCAAATAATACGTACAATTAAAGGTGTGTTTGTATAATTAAAAAGCGCGTAAATCAACTATTTCCAAGCATTGAACAATATCTGCAAAGCATTATACAAAAGTTTAATATTGCAGTCAAGTGTATGGGCCTAAAGCTTGGATCCCACGTTAATAGACGTTTTTATTATGAGGCTGTTTTTTGTTCAGGCCGAGCAAAATACAAATATATATATAAATATATAAGAGGTTATTTGAAAGTATTGTTTTAAAGAGCAGAGTGGTGTGAGTGTGACAACGAGCGGCGGCTTTAATTAGCGCGACGGGCCTGGTGGGCACCCGGCTCCCAAATCAATAGCAGGGGAAGCAGAGTGCTCCTGAGGCCGGGACATGTCGCTGCACACACACGCACACACACGCACACGCACACACACACACACACAGACACACAGACACACACACACACACACACACACACACACACACACACACACACACACACACACACACACAGAATAGGCGGACCAAAACCCATTAGAAGATGTGAAACTCTTTTTGTGTGCAGATTGGGATTTTTCTGCACAGGCCGTGCACGCTGCTGGCTGCTCTAAGACGCACAGCCACTCCGCTGTATGAGATTTGTAATAGTCAACTTAAGGAGAGCAGAGAGGAACCTCCAGTGTTCCTCATGCAGGCTTATCTTATCCCTGGATTTGATAAAGGACGGGGAGAACAAGCATAAGGAACCTGAGCAACACGAGGCCGGAGTGGAGCCTCCCTGCGCACAGGCTTTTATTCTCTAAAGAGTTATTGTTCTATCAGTGTGCGCCACATATTTGAACACACTTTTCTGTGCACACCACCCTGATGTTGGTTTGGAAAAGCCTCGTGCTACATTTTTCCCCACATGTGTAAAAAGGTCCTGGCAAACAGCACCGACACGTTTGCGCATAAATTAGGCGTGCAAATGTAAAGTTTGGAGCACTGCACATGCGTGTCTCTGCTGCCACTTTTACTAATGGAGACAAAGAAAAATGATGCCCACTTCTCTATATCGTTGAATTCAGTTGCTAAGCAACTAGTGTGGGAAATCATCCGCGAAATTCAAATCCTGCAGCGAGAAGACACGTTGTGTGAGTTTTGCTGAATAGGCAGCAGGACGACCCAAGAATAAAGAAATGTAAAAGTTTGGGAACACATTTGCCTCGTGCAGCCGTGACGAGAGAGAGGTGGGAAAAACAACACTGCCAAAGTATTAACTGTGTCATTTAAAGTTATTATAGAAAAATACACTGCACGCGCGCATTCTCAGCCCCTTTAGGAGTATTATCTCTCGCGCACCTGCCCCGCACAAGGCTGTCAAAAGTCCTGAAACAACAGCAGCAGAGATGATTCTGCAGCACCCCGACGTGTCACACTGCACTCCCCCGTCTCATCCTCGGGAGCGCGCAGCGCGGTGAGGCTGTGGGGCAGCTCAGCTCCGGACAGACACAATCAATAAGCTCCCTGACCCAGTGCCCCGCATCCTCACCCCGCATGTCACCGCACAGCACTCACGGAGAACACACCTGCATGTATTTGGGGGGCTGTTGCATGAGTGTGGATGGAGACGTTGAACCCGAGCAGCCAGCTATAAATTCAATTTTGTGATTTCGATGGGTGTAAATTAATTATCTCGCGGTTTATACAGCTGCCTTTTTATTACACGAGCGCGTGGATCAGGCAATTAATTACGTGTTTATCAGAATTATGGGATGCAGGGTGTGCACTATACGCTGCAACCTAAATATTACATAACATGCATTCTAGCATTAGGACGCTCTGTCCATCAGCCCCACAACATGGACCCTATCCGTCTGGATGCCTCGACCCTCTCGCCATTTCTTTATTATTATTATTAATATTATTACTATTATTATTATTATTATTATTATGTTTGAACATAAATATTAATTGGTGCCTGTTTGCAGCCGGCAAGAGGTGAGGGCTCGTGCTTTTTGCCCAAGGCCTCACGAGGCTGCAGATGTAAACAAACAGGGAGCCATTGTGCAGGCCTGCGACTGACCGCGACGGTAACACACAGTTATGGGAGGATGAGACCAGCGTTGGTGGACATGTATTTAAGTGCAGGCCATAACTCGTGAGCACTTAAATGTGGCACTGCTGAATGAATACGCAGAATTAAATTTCAGTACACACAAAAAGCACATTTTTCCAGATGAAAGATTTCCATTCGTCCCTCTAAGACGCTTTGTTCTGCTTTATTCTAACGGAGGTTATTCTTAGCTCGCAGCTTCATCTGGGACACAAAACACAGCCCCACCATTTTCTTCATTAGCTTTTGCATGCAGAGAAGAAAAAAAAAGGCACACAGTGTCGTTCCTCTCTGGGTAAAAGCAGCCCCGGTGCACGGCAAGGACGTGGATCTCAAAACACAACATGAGTGCATTTCATTCTAACAAATTTATTGTGTCTCAATCAGCTCGCACGGAACCACTACTGAAATTAAATTACAATCAAATTATCACATCAAAATATACCCTTATTACCTAACAGCGGTCAGCTTATGGTGATTTGTGCTCCTTTAGAAACGAGAATACAAAATGAAAACAAATAAGGGCAACAACGGAAAACAGAAGAGAGAAATGATAAAACAAGGAAAGGGGGGAAAGCATCTTACACAAGTTCCTGGAGGAGGAGGGGAAATAAATTACCGTTTGGAATAATTCATATGTATTAGGAATAAAATATTAAAACAAGTCATTCTGATGAAAAATATAAAGTAAATAACTCAGATCAGTATCTGATCTGGTGATCTATATTGCCGGCTTTACAGAGTCGTGTTTATTAAAACCTACCAAAGAACAGTGCTGCTTAAAAAAGGGGCAGCAAGAAGAGGAGATCCACAGCACCCACTCAGTCACACTTGGCAACAGATTTCTTTTCTCAAATAAGTGCAGTTGAAGTCTCTTTCAAATGTCTTATGCTCTATTTGTTGGAAAAAAGGGGGGACGGAAAAAAATCCACTCACGGTGTCAAAGTCCATTAAATAATAATAATAAAAAACCCCAAAAAAGAAGGAGATCTTTGAGATCAGAGGAGGGGTGGGGGGGTGGGGGGGGCAGTCCTGGTCCTAGTTTCTTTCTGGGCCTCGAGATGACAACAAACAATCCCTAATCCTCCAAAATGAAACCATGCAGTCCACGTCAGAACAACAAAAACAGCCCCAAAAATGCTGTAAATCATGATGGAAGCTTCGTGGATGTCACTCTCCGTGTTCATAGTGTTGCAGTTTGTCCCCTCGTGTTATTGTTACAGGCGTGGAGAGTCGAGGAGGCGGTTCAGTCCCATTTCTAAATATACAAAATGCCTGCTCCTTTGTTTCTTCAATCAAACACAGGATAATGAAGGGGGGAGATTTTTTTTTTTTTGGAGGGGGGGAAGAGAAAAAAAAAAGAATAAAAACAATACTTGGTTTCCTCTTGGTGTAGTTTTAATGCGCCAAAATTACCTGGTGGAATGAACTTGTAGTTGTCACCCTCTGGTCGCTCGCTTCACTCGCATCTTTTAAGTAATCTACTAAAAAATGCCCCTGAAAGAAAAAAGCAGAAGGAACCTTTTAGGTTAAGACATTTCAGGGCCTGGAAGAAGTGCGTTTTTCTGAGGGGGTTGGGAGCAAAAAGGGGAATGTTTTGTTCTGTTTTCTCTGGGTGAAAAATAGATAACACATTTGCAGTCTCACTCATATTCCCTCACAATCACAGTATCAAAAAAATGCCTATCTTGGCGATAGTCTGTATGTTTTTTAACCAGTTTAATTTCATATAAAATATTTCTTGTGTGCTGTTCTATGTTTCACTGAACATTCGTTTGCAGTCCATGGAGGGGGGCGGTGTTTCTGCACTCACATTGCCGACCTGAGAGTACACATCCTCCGGCGTCTGTGCCACTCCTGGGGGCGTCATCCGTTTTTCCTTCTGTCTCCTATTGCAAAACCACACTCTAACCACCTCTTTCTCCAGCTGCAAGTTGTCCGCCAGGCTGGTGATCTCCTGGGCCGAGGGTTTGGGGCATTTTAGGAAGTGGCTCTCCAGAGCCCCCTTGACGCTCACTTCGATGGATGTGCGCTTCTTTCGCTTCCTTCCCTGCGCCGCGATCTTGTCGATGCTGGTGGGGCTGCCGGTGGACGAGTCGGCCTCCTCGAGCCACTTGTTTAACAAAGGCTTGAGCTTGCACATGTTTTTGAAGCTGAGCTGCAGAGCCTCGAATCTGCAAATGGTTGTCTGGGAGAAAACGTTGCCGTACAGGGTGCCCAAAGCCAAGCCGACGTCCGCCTGCGTAAAGCCCAGTTTGATCCTCCGCTGTTTGAACTGCTTGGCGAACTGTTCCAGGTCGTCCGAGGTCGGCGTGTCATCGTCCGAGTGCTGGTCGTGGCTGTTGACGCCGCCGTGGTGCTGGTGATGCGGATGTTGGTGGTGATGGTGGTGGTGGTGGCTGCCGTGGTCCAGATCTGGGGTGTCTCCCCTCACCAAGCCCGGGTGCACCAGGCTCTGGCTCCCTGGACTCAGCATCCCGTTCACGGTGAACCCACCCGGCTGGGAGTAGATCAGCGACTGCTGCTGCTGCTGTCCCCCGGATATGGAGTTAATGTGAGCGGCAGTCGTGCTCCCCCAAGCCCCGGCGTGAGTCTGATGGGGAGCTAAGTGAGGGGGCCTGTGGTGCAGCGCGGTGCCTGTGTGCAGATCGTCTCTAACGGAGTTTTTCACGTCCTGCTGCTGCGGGCTGCCCGTCATTCCGACGGGACTCGACGACCAGGGTGATCCGGCTTCAGCTGCAGCAACCGCGGCTGCTGCTGCGGCCGCTGCGGCGTGCGGGAGGGATGTCACCCACTGGTGGGCATGGCTCAGCATGTGTCCTCCGTTGCTCGCTGCCATTGCGCCTTGCATAAAGTCACTTTGTACCATCTTGACCGAGGGGTCTCCCCTGTAGACCCCAGAACCCGAGGTAACAGCAGCACTGCCCGGCTGCATGCCACCACCTCCGGAGTCAGAGTGCACGATGGAGCCGGACGATAAGATGCTATTGCTGGGCAGATAAGGATTGGAAGCCGCGGTGGCCATTCCGTCAACCCTTATGAATATGTTTGTGGATAACCCCCCTCCCTTTTACAGTCACTTCTTTCGAGCAGGCAAATTGTATCTCATGAATTATTCAAACTTTAAAAGTATGAGAAGGTTTTTGGCAATACCATCGACGCGCGTAAAAACGCAAAAAAAGGCTGAAAAGCCGTGGCAGGAAAAAACTGAATCAAATCCGCGTTAAAACATTCTACTTCAAACAGTTGTGCGTCGATATCGGCAGATAAAGATCCAGGTTTCTTAAAAGCCCCTCGAAACCATGTGCAGTCCGCTTAGAAAGTTTTGCACTGGGGTGAAATTGTGAGCATTAAAATTCAAATATACAAGAAAAAAAAGCGTCGTCCCATACAAACTTTTGGTGCTCGCACCAAACAAAAAGCCTTGCAAATTCTCCACAGTGTACAAAGTCCCGGTGTATGTCCCCTTTGGATGTGAAAAACATTAGCAGAGTGTCCTCAGTTCTTTTGTAATTCAGTCGCTGAGATTTCTCCCTCGCTTTATTCTTTTCTCTCTCTTCTTTTATAGCACTGTAGAGCCTCTCTCTTTGTTCTGTTTTGATGTATATAAACCTGCCAAACCGCAAACTCCCGATGAAGTACAATCCAGTATAACAGTGCACGGCGCTGTTTGCAAGCCTCTCCTCTCATTCGCTTGTTCTCTCTCTCCACCTCTCTCTCTATATCTCTCTGTCTCTCTCTCCCTCCCTCTCTCTCTCCCTGACAGCCAGTGTAGTCCCGCCCCCCTCCAAGCCCAACGACGCACGGATGTTTACCCCGTGCGTCCGCGTGGATTGGTTACCCGGGGAGTGATTGGCAGCTCTCGCCAGCCTTGCTTCGGGCGCGCGAGCCCTCCTTCCGGCTGTTCCGATTGGCTGGTTTTTAATTGCAGGCCAAACAAAACGGGGAGCACAACTTGGTAGTAAATAGTACAGAGGTATTAGTACACAAACGGGGTGCAGGGGTGAGTAAAAGAGGTCGATACAGGGTGACTTATAGTTTGTGATCATCGGGATTCGAACCACCGTCAGGACACGCTTTGGTTTCTCACAGAGAAGCTTCAACATGCTTTAGTATCTCTCTCTTATATAAATGCAGCTGTTTGAGAGGATAAATCTGAATATAAATGCATAACAGTAAGATTTAATACATGTCTAATAATTATTATAATAAGTACTTTTGTTATTATTGTTACAAACACACATCCAGGACTAACACAAGGCTTATTCATAACCTGCGCGCGCATTTGACACTATAAGATCTATTGGCAACAATTATAATCACCTGGTAGCCTGACCTGATTGTGTAACAGAATGAGGCATCCATACTGCCACAGTTAGGGGCTTCATTCCCTCTGGGCCAACCGTGAAAAACACAGGAAAGACTTATAATAATAGTGATAATAAAAGGTTTGCTAAATGGCACATGCTTGATTTTGTTATATTGCACGTAGAGGTGTGTTCAAATGGTTGGATTAGGATTTCAAAACCGTTTCCCTGCTCGGGTTAATTGTTTCTGAGCGTAAAAGTAAAACCATGACAGTGCAGCCCGAACCTCAGAGCTGTATACATATGTAAAACTCCACACGCACACACACACAGAGGAAGTGTATGTCATGGTTTGAAGGCACTGCAGCCATGAGCCACAGCGAGCCCTCGGCTCCTCGGGAGTTAACGCACAAAGGTTGCGAGGATGCTTCCATGCGGAAACGCCGCGCACAGGCAACCTCACTGAAGCACAGTGAAAGAGAAAGTGGCAACCAAAACAAGGGCAAATTGAGCAGTCCATGGGGGATTTGTGCGTCCAGGGTGGCCGTGCCGTCTGCTTAAGAAAAAGAAGAAGAGAGAAAAATCGAGATATAGCCCACGCCATCCCTCAAGATGACCACATAACCCCGGAGATGAATGGGGCCTTTGTTGGTGCGTGGGTCCCCTGCGCCTATGGACGCACCCATGGGTTGAAAGACGTGCCAGATGTATAGCTCGCACTGCACCCGTTGGTCGAGATTGGGGTGTCAGCAGCCTGTTGAGTCCACCTGAGCACAACTCCTCCGTTGGCAGGTGATTCTCTGACGGGATTAGCTGTGTTTTGTAGAAAGGTTGGAGCTCCATGTCACGCCTAACCCCAAAGCAAAGAGATTTTATTGCAGAAAGGATTTAAGTGCAACTATAAGGCAGTTTGTGCACAGGGTGCTCCATGCCAGGCAGTGCCCCCTCCCTCCTTCTCATCCAGTAGATTTAATTTGGACTGGACCCAAAACCGAGGGAGCCTCGTGGATTTGTTTACATTGAATAGGCAGGCTAGGGGCCAGAACCATGGGGCCCTCTATTCATTAATATACAGTGAGGATTTCTGTCTAAATTACTGCTGTTCAATCCACACTGCACGCTTTCAAAGGGCGTCTCAGGCGGCCAGCACAAACGTGACACCAACGGTGCAGAGAAGACACAAGATAACCCCCTCAAAATGAAAATAATACACACAACACAGTGTGTAAAACAGCAGAGTCAAAAGGCAGCTCACAGAAGCTCCCCGAAATCACCGCACGGCGATCAAACACACTCCTCTCTGATATATGATGTGTTTATTATTTATTTGCTTATTATATAAAAAAAAAGGTCCCCAAGTTCCCTGCTGGGGGAGTTCATTTATTTTGCATGCACAAAAAAAAGAAAGAAAGAAAGAAAGAAGGAGAGAAAGAAAGGGGGAGAGGAAAAAAAATCATCCCCAAGTATAACAAGAGACGAACAGTTAGTGCTGATTTTCATTTGCATAAATTTTCATATATTTTAGTGAAAATAATAGCGGGAGCCGAGGAGGGCTCCTGCTCAGTTGAGGCAGAGGAAAGAAAATCTTAGGGAGCACCGAGTCGTAGGAAAGGGAGATAACCATTTACAGGCTGCGCGTGAACAATGTGAAGCTATTTCCCTTTTCTCGGACACAAGGTAAGTCAACAATTATCTACGCGGATTTCTTTTTACACATGAGGGATGTTGGAGTTTAAGGGCGCATTGCTCGGCGGTGGATGCTCCATTATACACCGCTTTACATCACATTTCAACCCACTTCTGCGCCGATATGCACTCATATTCTCCTTTATTTCTAACCGAATTGCAAATGTCCTTTTTTTTCCCCTTTTACCCTCGATGCGTAAAAATCCATACGCGCGTCGTTGTTTGCCTTTGCGCCCCAGCCTTTATGCTTTTTTATACAAATAGCGAGCAGATGGATACGCTTTGCTGTTTTGTGGTGAATGTCCACCGGAGAAAAGTGCAATCAATCACATTTTAAGCAGGGAGAGAGTGAGAGAGAGAGAGAGAGAGAGAGAGAGAGAGAGAGAGTGTGTGTGTGTGTGTGTGAGAGAGAGAACCCTCGGTTGGATCCTCCAGAGGGACCGCGTAGGCAAGTGCAATATGAAATCGTTTAATAAAAATCGATCTCGCCGCAGCAAAGTTTGTTTAAAGTTTATAATCATTCGGCTTGGTCCTAAACTGCACCCGTCAGGGCACACACAGCTTATAAATAGCCCGAGATGTTAATGCGCGCTGACCGGTTTGTGCTTTATTCTGGAGCCGATCAAGGAGCGAGGAAACGTCAAGGAAACCCAAACTAAAACGACGGGTTTTTAAAAGGAGCTCGGGCGTAAAAGAGAAGTAGGCACGGGCAATGACCGCGTCTCTGTCTGTCACAACTTTCGGCGACATTTCCAAAGTCCGTCCCTGTAAGAATCCATCACACATGAACCCCGGTCTGTGAGGAAGAACAAGTCATTTGGGTTTCGGGGATACTTTGCTGCTGAGGGTTATTTTTTTCTTCTTCTCACGGTAAAACTCCTTTTCCCCCTCCATTGATGGGGAGTGCATGTCTGAGCCCGGCACTCGGTAGTCATGGTGAGCCCTATAAAAGGGGGAAACACTAGTCGCATTAAGCTGTATGTTTGTGCACTGGAGTCGAGATGAAAAGAGGCTCGGAGTCCCGGGCCAGTGGCAGCGGGCTGGGCTGGGCTGTAACGCGTTACTGTAACGACATTACTCCATCTGCAGCACCCAGAGAATACCATCCTGGTTTCACCGCATTTTCACCTTATAATGAACCAGCAAACTATGATTCAGCCAGCTGCATCAGCGTTTAGTCTTGGGGAAATAACAAAATGTGATTTTAAAAGAGTAGATCAGTTTGGTGTGTTGAGAGAAGCATGATATGATGGTTCTGAGAGGCATAACCAAGTTATCGCGATGTTTAAAATCAGACCAAAAGCGGTCATTTTGTGGTGCGTAACGGCGCAGTAACGCAACTCGTCGTGATGTGAGTCAGGGGAAGAGAGGGGCCCCTTATTGGGACTGTAATCCACCGTGTGCCCCCCGCAGGCAGCTCCTGCTCGGGTGGAGGTGAAATAGACTTTGTTGGTTTTGATCATAAATAAAAAATGAATCATAACTGCCGCCAGGTGTCGCGCTCACTCATGATGCTTACACTGCAAAAAAAAATAATCTCCATCTTAAGTCACATTTGTGAATAATTTCCACGTTTTTGAAATAATCACTTGTTTCTTTTTGCAAATTCTAACACAGGTACGGTGCTTCCGGTTGCACCCGGTGCGATTTTAATCTTTTCTGTCGTTAAATAACATTTCAAGGGTCATTTTTACTCCAATTTGACTTTGAAGCAAAATGTCTTTATTCAAGAACAAGTATTTTAAGTTGCTTTTCTAAATTTAATTTAAAAAGTGGCGTTACGAGAGTGAAATACAGAATAAATCCAGTGAAATGTAAATAGGTATGTTTTGCAGTGTATGAGGTGTCCTCTTATAATTTTATGGCCACAGAGAACAGACAAGAATTGATGGCCCGATGACGCGATTGGCAATTAAGATATCACCGGGCTGCAGGAGGGAAATGACTCAGTACAGAGAAACAATGTCACACACACTGTGTAATAAATGCTGCATCTTGCTAATTCTTGCAAAACAAGCCAGACGTACCAGATAAAACGAGGGCTCAGACTATATTCTGGTGCATCCCTCAGTCCCAGAGGCAATTAAACCACCTTAATTTAATTATCCAATTTTTAAAGATGTCCCACCCGATTCCACTGCAGGCTCGACCCACAGAAATGAGCATTTCTCCCGTATTTCCATCATCAGCATAAAGAGTTGCATGAAAGTACCTTCTTGTATTGAACGGTGCAGGCCTGCACAAGCAGCCATATCAATGACAGCCCTAGTTGATATGCAAATAGTGTGTGATCAGATAGGCCCTGCACGCTGTTTTAAGCCACTCGCCATCTGCAGTAGCCTATAAGCCATAAGTCTGAGCCAGCAGGTCTGTATGGAAACGTATGACTAACCGGCGACTCTAAGAATTATCAGCACACGAGGGCCGGGCAGGACTCATGAATCATCCCGGGAATTAGTGCGTTGCAATTTCTCCGCATGCTTGACCGGCTATTTAGTGTTTGCACCATCCAGTGTTATCCTTCATCATCGTCGTCATCATCAGCACCACTAAAACCAGCGGCAGCAACAAAGCATCAAAGCAGCGCCGCGCGTTATTACTCTGCATTATGCACCCATTCTGTCATGCTGCACAATGACGGTTATTGGTAGCAGGAGGCCATTTATTTATGACTGCAGGAACAGATTGTCTATTTCATCAAGATGAACTTGAAGTTCCCCCGACCGGAAGCAGTCCGCCTGTGTCTAAATCAGAGCGTGCAGAATCAGGTGAGGGGCTTTTAAAGACGGTTTCATTAAAAAATATGTGAACATAATCACGTCAATTTCACTCTGACCACAAGACACGAAACACCTAAAATCAATTTACCCACAACATCAATCTGCCCCTTCTCCCTCATAAAGCATCCTCACAGTCACATCACTTTGATGCTGCAGCCGCCATTAATCCATGACACCTGACATGCAGATTTATGCTGGTCCTCAAAAGGTGGGTAAAACCAGCGCGGGTGCCCGTAGCTCCCACTTCTCCTGGTTACAATATTCAGATTAAATTGATGCAATTCCTGCCGTTTTAATTATGGCCTATTTAAGTTGCCTATGGGCTACATAATTTATTTTCTTCCCCTTGGTCCAGTCACTAATCCGAGACGACATACGTTGAGTGTGTCTTACGTCAGGCCAAACGTTGATTTAGAGCCGAATCCAACTTGGAGCACTTAAATGATAATGTAGCTACCATACCATTAATTAAATGGGCTACACTGAATATCGGTGTAAGCATTAAACGTGCCTTCAATTCCAGACATGAATGGGATTTTTTTCTTAACCCATTCAAACGAGACAGAGACTCTTTATTAATATTCTATTAATAAAGGCCAATATAGAGTTATATACACCTCTTGTTCCACGACATGGGGCTAGTAATTACCCTGCATTAGCCGTGCAGCACTGTGGGCATACGGCTTGTAAATGGGCTGACATGCAGGTAAAGATTATATGTTTAGTGTTATCACAGGACTCTCCAGTGGTGCTCAGTGCTCATTCCACCCAGCAGCATGGCTCAGGCATGTATCAGCACAGCTGCTATTGATTTGGGATTGGAAATCAATAGGAATGTCATAATTTGGCTTAAAATAGAGTTCTGCGGTGTGAAAAAAGCAGCTTAAAGCACAGAGGGGGGTTTGGTGTTTACACACTTCTTTTATGTGCGTTTTGGCACCGAATGAAATGATTAAAATTGTTTTTTTCTAATAATGAAATTAAAACATTTCAGCGCAGAAAAAAAAATGTTTCAATTAGGCAACATTAATTACATTTGTATTTGGGAGCAGAGAGGATGAGTAACAGATGGAAATGTGTCACGTTCTAGTGTTAGAAATGAATTTGAGGCGTGATTTCATTTGAGAACAAAGGTCAAAAGTTGCAGCGAGGTTAGTTTGTCGTGGAACAATAAAACAAAAGTATGGTACACACACACACACACACACACACACACACACACACACACACACACACACACACACACACACACACACACACACACACACACACACACACACACACACACACACACACACACACACACACACACACACACACACACACACACACACACACATGCAGAGAAAAAAAGCCACTAGTGCCGGCTGGTGAGGAGGTGAGTGACAGGGGACAGATCGGCAAAGATAAGATGAAGTGCAGCTTCTGAGTCAGAGGGGCGGAGGAGAGAGAGCATAGATAGGTGTGCGTGCGTGCGTGCGTGTGTGTGTGTGTGTGTGTGCTTTGTCTGTCAGTCTCCAGCTTCACCCCGCCATCATCCCTCTACCCATTGGGTGCTGGTTGCCTCATAGTCCCGGCAACATCTCTCTCTCTTTGTAACACACACATACAGATGTAAAACACATCAGCATGGACACACATGCCTAAACTCCCCCACCTCCTGCAGCAGCAGCAGCAGCAGCAGCAGCAGCATCAAAACAAACGGCAGTGTTATTGTGTATGCAAATCAGCAGACGGACACGCTGGTATTTTTCTATTCTATTAGGCTGTATTACACATGCTAATCAAGAATGATATTGTGCTATTAAGCTGAGTAATTAATAAATAAATAAACCAAATCCGTAGGAAATCAAATCTATAGAAGTCTGCAGCAGCTGAGTTTGTAGCCACTGTGCATGTCTCTCCGCAGCCCCTGCTTTTTTTGTTTTTGTTTGTTAAACAGTGGCGTTCCCTGAGGATAGAGAGGGGGGGTTTGTGGCACCTCCCTGCCCAGGATTACATTAATCAAAGTATTTATTTCCCTCGGGGAGCCAGGCGCAAATCACTCCAAATCCCAGTAAAATTGGATAACAGAAGAACGGGCGCATCTAGGGTAACCCCCTCTCGTGCTTTTTTTTTTTTTTGCTCATTTCACCAACTTAATGGATCTAGTTCTATCTAACTTTGTGGAACAGTGTGTGTGGAACAGTGTGTGTGGAACAGCGGGGCGGGGGTGGGGGGTTGCAAAGCTAGAGGTATTGAGGCCTTTGAGAAGACAAACAACATAATTGGATGGAAGCGGGCACTCAGGTAGAGAAAAAACAACACTAACCACATCCCCGATAGGAGTGACTCTGGATATGGAGCTGCACAAATAACAGCCACTCTCTGGATTCCCTGCCGGGGCTATCGGCATGTCTGGGTCCGAGCCAGCAGCAGGAGAAACTAGCCTCTAAGACCTCCCATCTGTAATAGACGCGTCACCCTCTAACACCAAAGCTGCCTGCTCTCTCTCCACTAAGTCTGGTCAATCCATCGTAAACCCCACAAAGTAGTAAAAACAACAATTCCTGATACCGTCTTTGCACTATTTGCTCAGTAATTACGTGTGATGTTTGGGCAAAGCCAGCACGGCTAATAAATCAGCAAATGTTTACAGCCCAGCCCGTGCTGATAAGGCAATAAATACAGCACCCAATATGCTTCCTATTACAGGTAATGCAAATAAAATAATAGGGCTGTAATTTTTCCCTGTGTGTTGTGGCGGCGGTGGTGGCGGCAGCGGCTTTGATATTCATGAGGGAAATGGGGAGGAAATGTCGTCTGGGTCTTTATGGGCGCCGCATTGTAGCGCAAATTCAACGCCGCTGCCATCGTCCCAATCAGGGATAAATGACGGCCTCATTGCATCGTGTTGGAGGCAAACCCTGCCACCCCGAAACACACACACACACACACAGAGACTCTCAAATGCATGCAAACACACTATGCTTGTAGACATGCTTGCACACACATGCTGCTGCTGCCATGTAGGCTTCATGGTACAGAGGGTAGTGAGAGTCAGCAGTGGGGTCCTGACTCAAAGCCAGGCCTCCCGGTGCACCATACATGGACTAAGTGTGTGCACGTAGAAATATTCCACTTGTGGAGCACAGAAAGTGACACACACCTTCTATAGCATGGAGTGTGTTTGCGAGTATGTGCACAGTATCCATACTTCTGTACACATAACTGCCAATTACCGAGCCTGTACGTGCGTGTGTGTGTGTGTGTGTGTGTGTGTGTGTACATAACATGTGATGAGGTGCAGGTGTGGTGCATACGCAGAGACAAACTGTTTGCCGTCACATACCGTCTGATGATCCATGATGCTTTGCAAATGAGCAGAAAATCTACAGCTCTAAAGGGACCAGTGCAGGTTGGATGGAGGGGAAGTAAAGGATGTTCTGTAAACTCCAAAAATCAGCATTCAGAAGGTTCAAATAACACAGTGCTATTGTGCAAATGTAGGCTAACTGCTTGTATGTTGTACCGCAAACCTGAGGGATTATTATCATTGTGTGTTTTAGAGCTCCTACCTTTCTAATCCAGTGACTTCCAGTCATTTCTGTATGGCTTTAAATGCTACTTTGTATTTGCTGCTGCACATCATGCACTTTCGATATTTGTTGGCCATTTAAAAACACATGCTGCAGAGTTTTACAAATTTAAATACATCTTGTCAAAGGTCAGCTATTGGTTTTAATTGATTTCCCCACGTTAGCAGACTTCTAAAATGTTATGTTTTGTCAAAGTTACATAAATGTAATGAGGTGCAGTGTGTGATTACCATGAGAAGATAATGCAGAATGCAAAAACACTGTAACACAATTTGCACAATGCCTTGTTTTTAAAGTGAACTGAGTGACTTTCACATTGCATAGAAATGAATAGAAACCTCAAACTGTTCAGAGCGTTTAAAAATAGTCAGTAAAAATCTAAAGTATACTTTATGTGGATTAGAAATAAAGGAGCTGGTCCTTAAAAAGTGTCCACAGGGCTCCTGTGAGTCCCCAGGCCACACTTTGAGACCCCTGCATGAGGCAGTGTAGGCTTTGCATGTATAATATCTGGCTACGCCTCCATCACGCAAACACACACACACACGCATGCACGCATGCATGCACACAATCACACACACACGAACACACACACACACACACACACACACACGCACTGAGTGTCGCTAGCTAGCTGCAGCTTCAAGGTGTCTATAATAATGATCGGTGACTTCAGAATGGGGCCTTGCTGTTGGGGTCGGAGACTGTTGTTGATGGTATGCGGCCGCGGGTGACATATGCTATTCATATGCGAGCTTGTGTGGTCACGTTCAGCAGCCGGGAAGTCTTGATTCATGCGGGCATTATGCACGCCGGACGCTTATGGCGCCTCTCCCTGTTGCCGTGCAGTCAGGCCCATTTGTTTGGAAATGGGTTTACATACATCTTCTTACAAATGACTCCCGCTCTTCCCCTCCCCGGCCTCACAGCTCCTGCACATACAGAGTGGGTAAACTAGAGGCTACAAAGCTATACGATCTGCAACAGAGGACATTTAGGTGATGTTATTCACCCTCTGTCGGCCATGTTGGAGGTATGAGGCAGAGCAGCTGTGGTTATGAACACCCCACTGTGCTGCTGCATGTTAGGCCTCCAGTAACAGTCGATGATTGTGGGTCAATTTTTGAGTTTGTTGTCATCCCATATAATTTACTTTTCAAGCTATAGAAGTATCAGTGTTTGGTTTCAAACCCATCTGATTTGTGCACATTTGCATCGGCTTCCAGTGGATTTTAATTATCTGGCTCCAGCATACACACGTGTGGGCTTTTAGCCCCCTTGTCCAGACTTAAAGGCTGTGAAAACCCATTTTCTCAATCAGCCTCGGACTCAGAGCAACTGAATCGTACGCAACCACACAATTATCTGCTGTTGATTCACTTATTTAACACAATGGATTTTTCCATATTTGAGTTCTTTTCACTCAAACTCGCCCGGTTTGGAAAAATGTGATGTCATTTTTGTCATTTTTTTCAGAATTTAACGGTGTTTGTATGATTATCTGAAGCCTGATGTTGGGCTTGTTGTTTAGGGTTTACTTTGAACTGACCCCATGTTCAGCACAGATTTGAGAGCTCAGCTAGAAGTCCCTACAGGAGATGATCCATTTGTCATGTGTGACCCTAAACTCTGTGGAAATGAATCACCACCATCACCACTTCAATGACATCTTGAGTAACTTAAACATTTATTTTATAAAACCACATTCCTGCATTACGCGGCCTTATTCGCGCCCTCTCTTTGAGCACGTTTATTTGGAGTTTTATTCTTTATAGCGTGTCAATCATTTCTTTTATTTAAATGCTTGTGCTTTCCAAAAAGGAGTTTCAGTTATTTCCTAGGAGATATTAACATGTATTCACTAACATTGCTTTGCTAGCCTGGTTAGATACAAAGCTACACGTTGCTGCTGTTGTGACCTGGACGTATAATCTCAACCTTCGGTGCATAGTTTTTGCATGACTTCTGCAAATTCTCCAACTTCCTCATTCATTTGTGATTTTTAAAAACTATTATACATGCATAAAAGTCAGGACTTTCTTCACAACCTTTGAACTCGAGACACCAGACGAGATTTCTGGATGTTTGACAGCTACAACGCCTCTACAGCAGTATGATTGGCCGCACTTACAGGGACACTCTCTCTTCCCTGCTTCACAGAGCTGCTGCTAGCCCCTTTCCCCCCCACCTCCCGCCTCCTCTCTCCTTCGTCGTCCAGGCCTGGCATGAGCATTCAAGCCAGCAGCATCACAAAAGCGGCTTTGAGGCGATTGCATGCTGGCCACCGACCCCTCTGAGCTCACACCCACTGCACATTACTCACCAGCAGGCCTCAGTGCAGACTGCAAACCAGGCCAGGAAACAGTGTATGTCACCGGAGTGTGTGTGTGTGTGTGTGTGTGTGTGTGTGTGTGTGGGGGGGGGGGGGGGGTGCTTCAGTCATACTACTAACCTCCTTCCTCTGTTTTCATTCCAGAGCTTGCTCTTTTGTTTTACTTTGAAGGGGGAATCTTTAGCTGGTATAAATGATGAGCTGTTAAAAAAAAGAAATAAAACAATGCAGCACAGAATTGAGGAGCACAATAGAACTTTGTTGTTCAACCATGTTGGGAAATTGCCTCAGCATGGACTGTCAATTCAAATCTCCCTCTCGGCATTTGGCTTTTGGTTGTGCACTGTCAGTTCATCAGTCTATAAGAGTCTCCATCGCCTGATTTGGTGAGAAGTTTCTTCACAATCAGGATTTGTTTTCAGGCGAGCAGGATCACAGTAAAGATCCTGTATTAGGCTCATTTTCAGGTTCATGTTTGTATTTTGGCTTTCTACCAGAACAGGCTGTTTTCATTCACAATTTGTATTACGTTTGCTTGCTTTAATGTTCAATATCACCTTATTTTTGTCATCCTGTCTGTCTGAATATACCTGTATTCACCCTCTGTCTGAAAGGCCTTGTTTTATTGTCTGTCTCTTTAAGACAACCCCCCCCCCCCTAAAGAGAAATTCCAGCGTTTTCGGCAAATCCACTCATCAAATAGGCCATTGAGACAGTTTTTTTCGTGTAACAACTATTTAAAGTTGCTAACAGCCGAAAGTGATAACAGCAAACCTCTGCAGCAGCATGAGAAGAGTCCCTACACACACAACAAAGCACCAATGGGCTCCTTCCTTTGGGATTGACTTTGGTAATCCACTGTAATGGACTTTACTATGAGAGGAGCTGGTACAGGGGCCAGCAGGTAAGTCTTTAAAACAGCGTAAAATGATCCCATGGTCTGTTTCGGCAAATCCTCTCATCAAATAGGCCATTAGACAATTCTTTTCGTGTAACAACTATTAACGGAGAAATTCGGCACCAAGCACCAATGGGCTCCTTCCTTTTGGGTTGCATTTACTATGAGTGGAGCTGGTACAGGGGCCAGGAGGCAAGTCTTTAAAACACCCTTTTAATAAACTCTGGCTTCACTAACTACGTTGTTGGTGCTTCCGTTAATGTTAAGGGACTCTTCTCATGCTGCTGCAGAGGTTTGGTGTTATTTTCAGCAGGGTTAGTGGTTAAAAAAAGACCTTTGAATGCCTTCACTGTGCTGCCCCCAGCTAATGAGTGTTAGCCACGTTAGGCTGTTAGCGACTGTCCCTGATTTCTCCGTTAATAGTTGCTACACGAAAAATTGTCTCGATGGCTTATTTGATGAGTGTATTCGCCCAAACAGACCCTGGGATGGTTTGACGCTGGAATATCAGTTTAAAAAGCCCAGTGTGCTGTGATTGGTCAGCGTTTCCAGGTCTTGGCGTCTTTGCACTGTAACTGCAGCCGGGGACTGTACACATCACAAGTGCACAGAAGTCCTGACGGCTCATTCAATATACAGGCTGTGTGCATTCAAATCTGTCTTTCTGAGGATTCAAACAGGTTTTTATATAGAGATATAGTTTTTTAATATTCCTCACACTGCCTGAATACTTGTGTCACATTCAACCCTTCATCAAAACACATTTTTTAAATAGCAGCATCTGGCAGCGCACGTACTGGAATTAATATATAAATATATATATATATTGCCTCAAACAGTAGCACTGCTCGTCTTCTTTCAAAATAGGAGAAAAGACTGAAAGCTTGCATCATGTTCACACAACCTCCAAATCAAGGTCTTCCACGAGGACGCCTCCTTTGAGCGGCTGAACTTGAGATAATGCAGGGTGTCATGTAAAATGAAATTACATGCAGCACGCTGTTCTCCCCTCTGCGCGGCGCGGCGCAGCTTGTTCTCAGACTGTAACCTTAATATCGTAGGTGTGAAATGAAAGCTTAGCAAAGCATGGCCAACTATCGGTGACTGTGTGTTTGTAATTCAGTCCTCCCCGGTGTGCCGCGGCTGTGTATTTGTCGTAGACCTTTTGGATTAGCAGCCACACACACACAAATCCTCCCAATAATGACTAACGCACGTCTCAATACGTCGCCTATATCTGGCACAGAAACGCCACGTTTATCAAACCCGTGTGTTCTCCTGCAGCTGAATGTTACGTAACAGCGCTCTGTTCTCAGTAATCTGACTGTATGTCTTTGAGAAAGCTGCACCCACAGGAGTCTGCGTGTGAGCTGTGATCCATAGTCTCATGTTTAAATGTCTGTTTTGACGCTAAATGTTTGAGGAGATAGCATATCTCAAAGTCAGGCGGCGGCTCTTGCTACTGTGGAAGGCTTTGTGTAATTTTTTGACTACGTTGGGGTCACAAAGATCCCCAGTAATAACTTCATTCAGACGCTGATTCACACCTTTATAGCCAATTAGTCTCATGTAAAGTTATTATTTTACTTAAAACAGCAGAAACCTCTTCCCAGAAGTGGCATATATATTCATGTTTCACAGCATTTCTCACGGCTCACTGCTGTTTACTGTATTCCCTGTCAATCAAACAGTGTAGGCGGCACTGTTTTGTCATTTTACATATATTCTCTGCTGTTGACAGTTGAGTCTCTCAGCTGTATGCGTTCTCATTTAGCAGGGCCATCGCTGCTTATGCTAACGACAGTGTCCTCCTTCTTCTGCTTACACCACAGAGTGAAAACACCATGTTCTCTGTAAAGAGTGGCCAGACGCACTGCGTTTGGAACGGAAAATGGATTAATGGAGTTGCTACAGACCGAACTACGGGTGCACAAATACATGTTTGGGGGACAAAATGAACCTTGTTCGGAAACACGGCAGGTTACGACTTCAGGTGTCAAACGTGACGTGCAAGTTTTGTAGTTTTATCTAGTTTTGTATCGTGGTAGAGGTACTCTCACTTTGGTAAAACACAAGTAAAAGTTCTGCCTGCATACTCTGAGAAAGGTAGAGCAGTGTTATTAACACATTATGAAGTATTAAAGTAAATGTACTCATGAAGAATGGCTTCTTCCCAAGTGATGTTATTATATATTGTATTATTATATCTCCAAACTTTCATGAGCTATGACGTTGAGTAACGCTTTATATTAAAGGTCCTTGGAATAAGCATGAGTCAATAATTAATGTGCAAAGGATTTATTAACACTAACAAGGCGTTGTTTTTGCTTTAGATCCCGTAACTGCTTAGTCAACTTTTAATAAATGCATGATAATAGGTTTCCCTGGACAGCGACAGCGATGCAAGTACATTAATGTTTTGATGCTTGGTGGTCAAATCGGTCGAGGTAGAGCGCGGTTTAGTCGTATGTACTGTTGAGTAGTACGAAGAAAAACTGAGCATCATTCTGCACATGATCGACTAAAGTCAAGTCATCATCACAAAGCAGACGCAAACACACTCCACACTCAGGTGTTTGCAATGATTAAGGATCAATGTGCTCTCTGGATGGCACAGAAGTGCATTCATCTATAATAATGTATTTTTGTATGCGGTTAATAAGATATTAACCTGCAAGTTCATTTTTTGCGTCTGTATTGTAATGGAGGGGAGATATAATGAAGCATTAAATAGAAATACTCACTTAAAGTACAAATATCTTGAAATGATACTTAAATACATGTATGCGTACATGTCTCCTCCACTGGCTTTGTTTTATCATAGAGTCATTTTGAATAAAGTTTGACTATTTCCTTTTTAAGAGTGCACCCGTCTGATTCTGATGTTTTTTTCTCTTTCAGGAGAGTCCCCAGGCAACACACACACACACACACACACACACACACACACACACACACACACACACACACACACACACACACACACACACACACACACACACACACACACACACACACACACACACACACACACACACACACACACACACACACACACACACACACACACACACACACATGCACATCAAACTTTTGTCCCCCATCCTCCCCCCTGATGCACAACCTCTGGAGGTAAGGGCCTTAGCTTGTGTGTGTGTGTGTGTGTGTGTGTGTGTGTGTGTGCGCGAGTGTGTGCATGTACGGTCTCTCTCCCCCAGCAAAAGCGGACACGCCGTCTCCCCAGCTTCCGTTTTCCTCTGCACGCCCGCTGATGGGAGTATTCACGCTTCGGGCTGTTTTCTTTGAGAGCGGGAGGGAGGGGGAGAGAGAGGAAGAGAGAGAGAGAGAGAAGATAAAAATATGCAAATGCTATTGTTGAAGCGCAGAAAGAAGAAGGGGGGAAAGCGCTTCTTTTACACCCCCTCACCTCCCCGCTGCCACCGCCGTTACCGCTTCCGCCCGCATCCATCCATCCACTACATGAAGAGAGAGAGAGAGAGAGACAGAGAGAGAGAGAGAGAGAGAGAGAGAGACAGAGAGAGTGAGAGACAGAGAGAGAGAGAGAGAGAGGTAGATAGGGACGTGGGGGGGGGGGGGGGTTCAGGTCTGAGAGAGGGAGAGACAACAGGGGCAGGATTTTGAATATATGCTGAAAGGCCACTGTAGTGTGCTGCAGTCTAGGCTTTCTTTGTGGACCGAAATACACACACACACACACACACACACACACACACACACACACACACACACACACACACACACACACACACACACACACACACACACACACACACACACACACACACACACACACACACACACACACACACACACACACACACACACACACACTAACAGACTTGTATGTTTGTAGACATGCTTGCACACACATACTGCTGCTGTCATGTATGCTTCATACTTACTACACAGGTGATTTACTCTATAACATGTAATAATAATGACGCTTTAGTGCCTTTACCTGCAAACCTGTAAATAGTTAAAGTGCAAAGAGAACAATAAATTCCAATATTCACTTTGAGATGTTGTGGAGTGGAAATGTAAAAACTCACTTGTGGTATATTTACTCAAGTACTGCACTCGTACAATTTTGACAAACTTTACTTGATTATTTCCATTTAACACCACTTTAAAATTCTACTTTACTACATTTCAGAGACACATACTGTACTCTTCACTCCACTGCATTAATTGGACACCTATAGTTATTGTTCAGATAAAAGAAAACACATGATATTACAGTATTACAGTACTGCTAATCTACCCAGTGCTACACAACGCATCTACAATTGGCTCCTACGTCACCATTAAAATGCTCTTACATGTGTTTGTTAGTGATAAAAAACACAGAATTATGATATTTTATAATAACACAGCACTGACATGAGACAATCTCCATGAGTACTTTTACTTCTGATACTTTAAGTACATTTTGCTGATAATATAGAAGTAATAGCAACAGTTTGAATGTTGCATTTGAACAACTATTTGACTTTAAGCACCTTTAAGTTCTTAGTTATTTCCACCACTGACTGAGAAAAGGTCAAACCAGCGACATTTACTTTAATCTGCTGTGTTTTTTTAGGCTGGAAAAGTAACACAGATACATAAAAACACACTCCGAAGACAGATCCAGACAATCAAACATGTAAAAAAGTAGAAACTAAAAGCGACTCAAGGGAGAGAAAGAGGCGCGTGGCTCTGTGATGGTTGGAAGCCCATTTGTAAAGCCCTCACGCTCCCTGCAAGACTTTTTGAAGTGATTATGAAGACAGTTCAGATCAAAGGATTTGACAAGTCTGAGTGCGCGCCAAATATGAGGCCGGGTAATCACACTCGAGCCCCTCCATACAAGATGGCAGTGGTCCCCCCAGCTGCTTTGCAAATGTAATGTGACACTTACGGATAAACAGATTATCAAGGAACAGAGGGGTGGGGTTTGGGCGAAGGGACCAAAAAAAAAGGAGCAAACTTGTAGAAATTAGAGGGGGAGATATAGTTTATTTAATGAACTCTGGGGGCGGGTGGTGTCAGAGAAACGATGATTAATTCCCCGGCGTTGATTCAGGTCTAAACGATATAATTTGGGAATATTAGCGGGAACATTAGATGATGAGGCAGTATTTCTCGTGGTGGTGCGGCAGACTCGGGGCTCGGGAGACGGTTTTTTCCCTTCCTTTCTCTTTCCCTTCACCAGTTATTATAGATTAATCCATAATCCTCACCACCTAAAGACATTTTTGTCAGTGAAGCTAAGGGATAGAGCCGGTAGATTTTCCTTTTTTTTTAAAGAATATATCTCCTCTCGTGCTCATTTCCCCGCAGCATGATGTCACATTGTCACATCCCCTACTGAAAATACAGCTCCTCTCAGATAGACTGTTTCATAAGGTATTTTGACAGAGCTGAGGTGGGACTTATCAGTTTATGTAACTGGAAATATTCTACATCATGTGCACAATTCAGATTTTCTAACCTTATGCCAAGTAAAGTGTGATATCCAGTGCTCGTAAGAAGTCGTGAAATGCTTATAATGTTCTGATATGAATGCTTTACGTGTGGAAGAGTGCTATAACGCATGCATACGTCAAGGTAAATGTCAAGTTCTGCAACCGTGTCGTGAGGGAATTTCTTGTTTTTTGTTCCAAACTTTACTGAGAGCATGTTCGGACTCTGCAACACCGAACTCTGAGTAAATACAAGGGTTCAGTCATGCAACACAACCTGTCCAGTGAGACCCATGGATCTCCAAATGTGTAGACTTTGGTGATTTTCCCGATAGATTGAAGGATTGTGTTCTTCTTCATGTATGAACTAGACATGTTAATTTCAAACAATGATACTTCCATGCATCCTTTACGAAGGGTTAGATGTTAAGCAACACATTCAGTGTATCAGAAAGAGGCGGGTCAGTAAACACATCACCATTCTGGTGATTTCTGGTGTTCCTGCTCTGTTTCATCTGGATCTATTTTAAGAAAATGTGCACAAATGCAGACAAATTATCCACATCCCACGCTGAGCATGAATAAGCCTTTAAACTGTCCCATAAAATGCTCCTTTATGAGAAAACTCATCTACTTTATAAACTAATGAAGCATTCAAAGACTATTTGACCATGGATGCATGGATTTCACAGGACAGACGTCTCAGGAACGACTCTTTAAAACATAATTCATAGGGATTTTACCACACAAATACTGTATGCTCATGTGTTCTGTAAGTCTGTTTCTGTGCATTTCCTTGCTCTAATGTAATCGACCGCACAATAAAAACAAAAAACGAAGCTTTGCTCCATGTCTGTTTTGTTGCTTCTCATGTCTTTACATTAAAAACATGACTTTGATTGTAGGAGGCTGTTAAAGTGGTCCTGAAGTGTCTCACTCAGCGTCACCGAGTGTCTATTTGTCCAGTCAGAAGAGGGTGCGCTTCTTTCTGTATGTGTGTGTGTGAAAGACTCTCGTAGGAGAAGGAGGGGGACAAACGTCCCTTTGAGGGCGCACGGACAGATGGATGGACGGGGCGACTCAGCGACAGACACAGAGGACTGAGGCTCCAGTGTAGCCGCCACCACGTGGCATCAATTCCCTTTCATCTCGTCCATTTCCTGTCCCCACACTCACACAAACGCCAAGCGTGATGCAGCACACCGCCACGGACACACGGATGGGTTTAGGGAAAGGCAAGGTTGGGTCATTTTCCTCTTGATAACTACTTTCAAACAGCTCCCAGCCTTATTTATTTTTACATAAATATTTTTGGTTTGGTTTATTTGCAAATGCCAAAAAGCTGACAAGAGCACAGAGAGACAGAGAGGAGGCAGAAATACAAACTGTGCGGTTGTGAGACAGAAACCCCACGGAGCTGATAAAAATATCTCACCCAAAAGAGAAACGAGGGAGGAAAGAAAACAAGTTCACCAACACAGGTGAATTTGTCACAGGAACAAAATAGTGCCAGGATGCAGTGGAGGCAACGTCGAGTTTGTTTCTGCACACACAACAGATGAGAAACCATAGAAATGATATGAAAAACAACTTTGATTTCTCACTTCACTACAAGAAAATCTTCACCGCATTGGACATAATTCTCCCTTTTCAATGTTATTACCGTGCTAGAAACTGTAAAAGTCCCACCAATGAATCAATAATGTTTTATAGTGTCTGTAAATGCGACACTGTCCTACACTTCCACTAATGTCATAAATGAAATGGTCTTAGCTGAACCTTCCTCTCCCCCTCTTCTGTACGATGTGTCAACAAGAGACGTCAACTTGATTGGTCAGTACTGAGGGCAGACGGCTATTGATTGGCTGGTCATTAGGAGAGAGTGGCCCGGCGGGAGTATCGGGGCTGACACCGTTAACACCAACCTCCGCCGCGTTGACCGCTCTTTAACGAACGGCCATCAACCGAGCGGGACTCGGCCATTGACCCAGCAGCTCCCTGCAATCCCTTTACTGGCAGGCTGGAGAGTGAGCAAAGGGCTGTGGTGTGTGGTGGTATTGATCTCTGGATGAGACACTGCAGGGGAGGCGGAGGAGAGCGGTATCGGAGAGTTTATAATTGGAGCAGGAGCGATTTTTAGCCGTGTGAGAAGAGCCTCGTTTGTGGAAGTTGGTGATCAAGTGAATGTAAATAAAAACAAATGCAAAAGGCGCTCCTTGAACCCTCCGCTAGCATTACAAGCTTTTATTTTTGTCCTCGAGTGTTACACTTTGTTTCGCCCCCTGACTCCATTTGTCTGGAATCTACAAAAGATTGAAAGAAATAAAAAAAACGCTTCCCCAAAAATATGCTGCGGCAACTGTTGTGCTATCCGCAACCAGCTGGAACGAGCACGCATAGAAGTGGGCCAGATCACTCCTGTGGAGGGTGGAACCGAAAGGATTCTCGCACAGATAGATTAAGAACAACAGGAGAGATTGATGCAAAATGTATTTCTGTTATTAACATAATTACGTGTCTGACAAATGTCCGTCAGTAGGTGCACTGAGATGAAAGTGAATGTTCAACCCTGAGCATAAGTACATCACAGTGAGAGTTGGCCGAGGTACAAGTCGCCAAAAGCCTGCAGATCATCTGTGGAAGCTTTGGGGTGTGTTTCTGTGCGTTCAGTGTACGCAGCTATAGCTTCTTTGGCACAACTCACTCATTGAAATATCATTAGCTGTACTTATCAGATTAGTCTGAGAAAGGGATTAACGTGATTGTGATCCTAGCTGCCTGTAAACTGGTTTATTCAGCTGCTCAAAGTATAAAAAAACAAACACTCCAGTAGTTTTTTCGACACGTTTTGATCCTGTGATGCGCCGATAGCTTTAAAAAAGAGTCTATTTTTAATGAAATGTGGTGAGTCTGGTAAATGATGGCGATTACAAAGTGAAGTGTCAGAGCTGAGGAAAGATTTCATGACATCGGGGGAAGTGAGGGACTAAAATAGGAAATAACCACACGATGAAGACAGCCTTGTGTGTGTGTGTGTGTGTGTGTGTGTGTGTGTGTGTGTGTGTGTGTGTGTGTGTGTGTGTGTGTGTGTGTGTGTGTGTGTGTGTGTCAGTTTGAGTGTGTGAGGGAGAGAGAGAGAGAGAGAGAGAGAGAGAGTGGCAGGCTGTGATCAGAAAGTGAATGAGCCATTTCACTGGCTGCAGTTCTCTTTCTCTGTCTCTGTCTCTCTCTGTCTCTCTCTCTCTCTCTCTCTCTCTCTCTCTCTCTGTCTCTGTCTCTCTCTGTCTCTGTCTCTCTCTCTCTCTCTCTGTCTCTGTCTCTCTCTCTCTCTGTCTCTGTCTCTCTCTGTCTCTGTCTCTCTCTCTCTCTCTCTCTCTCTCTCTCTCTCTGTCTCTCTCTGTCTCTGTCTCTCTCTCTCTCTCTCTCTGTCTCTGTCTCTCTCTGTCTCTGTCTCTCTCTCTCTCTCTCTCTCTCTCTCTCTCTCTCTCTCTCTCTCTCTCTCTGTCTCTCTCTCTCCGTCTGTGTCTCTCTCGGAGGGGAAGCCTGAGCAGTGGACAGCAGTGGAAATGAACTCGGCCGTGCAGTAAGTGTGGCGACCTCATGGCTAACCCCACACTGTTTCCATCGCTCTCCACACTAAATGATGCCCACTGTATTTCTGCCCCGGAGGAGGAGGAGGAGGAGGAAGAGGAGGAGGAGGAGGGGGAGGAGGAAGAGGAGGAGGAGGAGGGGGAGGATGGTGGTCTAAACTCCGCCAGGACCCCCCTCCCCTCCCCAGTTCGCTCTCATCAGCCAATCTGAAGCAAGACGTGAAGACGTACGTGAAGATGCTTTAGCATTCAAATATACTTAAAGTACCTGAAGTAAAAGAACACATTATGCAGATGACTGTTGATTATATTTTGTATTATTATTATTATGAAGGTCCCTTAAAGGAACTCATTGCTACTCCTTTACGTTAGATTCAAAGTCGGGTGGGCAATATGTTGATATTTATTATCAAAACCATAAAACAATGTCTATTGTTTACATTTTTGTTTACTGTTTCTATGGTGATGTAAAAAAACAGTGACCAAACTGCACTTGTCATTTGGACGATGCTTTAGGTTCTGATCCTCACACGTTACGTTAATGTTTGCACTGAAGTTCTTAATAAAATGAGAAATACATACATATATATATATATATATATATATATATATATATAAAATATATATAATTTTACATATATATATATATTTATTGAGATACGAAACACGTAATGAGATGGCGTTTGTCTATATCACCCAATTTTAAAGATGGCATGTTATTAAATAAATTGTTTATAGTAGAGAAGTCCGTTCTTTATCTTTGGGAACAGGATGTAACAAAATAATTAAGATCAAAAGGTCCTCTTATTTATTTATTTTTTAGCTTTTAAGAGCTTTCTACAGAATCCTGTGGTCTTCCTCGAAGAGCTTTCAACACCAAAGACAGAAAAATGGACCTTTGAGCTTAGATTATTTTGATATACATCTTTTTAATTGTTTGTTTATTGCAGCCATACAACATTTAAAATGAATACAACACTAAAATGTTCTTTCTTTTTCATCATAGTAACATCTCATCGTTTTACATAACTTCATCCAAAGTGTGTATTTGAATATGTTTGGAGGTTGAATTTGAAAATAAAGTTGTGTGGGTTTGAATAATGTGTGGAAGTTTACGAGTTTGTAACGATTAATGATCCAACTTAGGAAATGCCTCCTGGCCTTTTGGAACGCTGTCAAATCCAAATGTCAATAAAATATAACAAAATAAACTTATTCAAATGAGGACATGTTTAACTGTCGGTTGAATTTTTTAAGTTAAAGTTATAATTATCACAAAACAACTTCTCGCTGTTGTAAATCTCTTACTTTAGGGTCAGCAGCATCAGGAGCCACGATAATAAACTTCTCTTCTGCTAAAACTGTAAATTATCACAATGGAGAGTGCAAAACTACTTTTAATAGTTTATTAAAACAAGTAAGACTTCTTCTTCACGTCTCAAATGTGTCCGACTCTCTTCAACAACTTATTGTAACTTTTGAAACGCTCTTTTCTCTCAACTTAATTATGTAAATAAATAGAATTACAGGGTTGTTTTTCAGCAGTTACATCAGTTTTGGATGAATTAGACAGCTTTTGTCAGCCATAACGTGATGACGTCTTAAGGGTAGGTATATGGTTTTATTTTAAGTTAAAAAAAATCAAACGCATGTGAAACATTCACTTTCGGGAGCCCTTGATTTTTCTAAATAATAATACTTGATTTGAGGCTAGAGGTAGACTTTTGTTTTTTTAACCAAACGCCAAAAAGCCTAAGGGCGCCCTCCCACTGTGCCTCCGTCCCGTGCCTCGTGCTTTAGGGTCCTTGTCCCCCCCTCCAGGCCCGTTTGTACTCACACTACCTGGGCCTCGGAGAATGCTTCTTGCTGCCTATACGTCATCACGGCGTAACACGTCACACGCATTGATGACGTCATGGCGATGCATGGCTTTGTTTCCAGATCTTTCCGTAGACCTCGGAGTTTTTGTGCGTCTTGTCGACTGTTTTTGAATCTTTTCATCGACCAAATCTGCAGTAAACACTCCACCTCCGCATCACACCAACGTGAACCTTTCACCGCCATTGTTGTAAATGTCCGCGCATGGTCCCTCCTTCTTTTCTCTACGTCCCAACAGGCGCACAGGAAATGACCTCAGAACTGCCGTAGGCCTCGTGCTCGTACACGTGCGCACGCTCGTGCTCGTACATGTGCAAACGTGCTTTACAAGAGCCCACCTCTCCCAAACGGGCCGTGTACGGCAAGCTTACCGCTCCTAGGCGCGGTACGGTTGCACTCACACTGGTCAAAGGAACTAGACTTTACCCATAAAACCTGTTTGGGCACGGTACGGATGGACAGTGTGAGTGCGCCCTAAATTCCCTTACATACTGTGCACTAGTCATTGTATTGTGCATCTGCCTTTTTAACGCACCGGTCCCCATCAAATGAAAATATGAAGCCCGTTTTGGTCTCAAAAGCTCGAAATAAAGTGTCGTAGATCGACGAACCAAAGATTCACCACACATCTTTCAATACTGTCGACAATCTCATCTGCGACAAACCCAAACTGCACAGTGGAAAGGTGTCTCTAAGGAGTAGCGCTAAAGGTTGGAAAGTGAGAGGAGGGGAAATGTGAATAAAGAGAGAAAGAGAGGTGGGAAGACGAGGTGGCAAGATCCTGGAAGATGAAGAGCGAGAGCAGAGAGAGGAAGAAACACACCTGTAAGTGGGGAAAGAGAGAGAAGCAACCAAGCTGCTCTGCTCTGAGCTCAGCCGTCATCACAGGGGAGTCAGCTGGGCAGATTGCATGTGAAAAAGAGGCTTTGATGGTTGCAGGTAGCAGCTTTTTTCGCCCCCCCCATCCCAACCAGCCCTCCTTCTCCTCCCAGTTTCTCTCTGTGGAGCAACAGCACAAGCCAGCGTGGCCCTTCAGCAGGCACAGGTGGTATTGCTCGCTCCAATTTAGCTCAAACCCCAGACTTGAAATAGCGCGGCTGTCATAGGCAATCTGCGGCGCGAGATGGACTGCTGACTCCAGCGGAGGGGAGAGAAAACGTCGAAGCGGGAGCTCCTCTCATCCACCAGCAGCAGCAGCAGCACATGTTTGGTGCGAGGTCAGAGTAGCCAGCAGTTTATTCAGTGCAGGATGGGACTGGCCTGCCATATGGGGGGTCCAATCTGTTAGCTCCCCTCCTGCTGTCCTCTGGAGGGGAGAAGGTGCTGCTGGCACAACGGGCAACTGAGTGGAACAAACTTTGAAACCAGAATGTACTGAGGAGTGGAGCTTATAATCCTGGCAGAGACCTTTCAGGTGATATAAAAACACCACTTCCTCTGGCAACATCTATGTGAATTTACAGCTTTCATTTACGACAGAGGTTGTTGACTCTCCCTTTCAACAATAGGAAGCACAGGATGTGCAGCACATGTGAGGGTTTCATGAGTCCTGCAGGAGCGCCGCACCAGGTAGCGAGGTATGTTTCACACAGACTAATTTGAGTTAGTGGTCGAAGCACAACAGATTACATAATCCCTCCGCAGAATGGTTTAGAAGCTTCTTAAAAAGCAGAAGTTCTTATTCTTTCTGTTCACAGCAGCTTCATAAAGGTGCTTCTGCATTTCTGGAAAGAGCCGCTATGTCTGAAGATGCGAGTGTGTACCTGCCTTAAAAGGCGGCAGATTCTACATAAATGAGATAGCCAGAAAAGATGCTGACTTTGTAGTAAAAAAGGTGCCATTGAAAGGCCCTGAAAATAAACCTCAAACACTCTGAAGGCAGAAGAGAGGAGAGGAAAACGCATTTTGGTTCAGAGGGGAATGAAACATCGCATTTTACGCAAAGGCATACAAAGCTCCTCTTCCCTCTATTTTCCCATCATCCTCTCTGTCTGTGTCACACACACACACACACACACACACACACACACACACACACACACACACACACACACACACACACACACACACACACAGACACACACACACACACACACACACACAGACACACACACACACACACACACACACACACACACACACACACACAAACACACGCACACACACACACACACACACACACACACACACACACACACACACACACACACACACACACACACACACACACACACACACACACACACACACACACACATACAAACACAGTGTGGTATAATTGTCTTAAGTGCAGATGCTCTCTTCAGAGGTGCATTAACTGGTAATGCCTGCTTTTGAGGATCCCCCGGTGCCTGATATCCAGGGAGCAGATGCAGAAAGCACCCAGCAGTGTCGCACAGCTCACAAACAGCGAGGGGTTTACACAAACGCACACACACACGTGTGCATACACAGGGCAACAAAAAGAGGAAGCACGCGATTAGAAGGAGCTCTGAGAGACTGAAAGCGTTTCTTCTTCGACAGGGTGCATTTAAAGCCTTGTTGTTTTCGCCCGTAGCTACAGCCAGCTCCGATGATGTTGAGTTGAGCTCGGCTGCTTTGGCTGCATGCTAATGTAGACTACAAATATCTGAAATGGGGGAAAAACATGCAAGCTCACTCTCATCGTGTAGAGACTAATGCCAGCTTTGGTTAAATCAGCTAATTTTGTTGTTGTGCTCAGAAACCAAGATGTGGCTTAACTATACATGCAGAAAAGGAGCAGCATTTTAAATTGAGGCTATATATTTATACTTGTGAGCCCCCCACCCCCACCCCCACTATTGTTTCTGAGAGTGTTTTCAAGGGTTTGACAACAACTGAGACTGAAAATATTATTGTTCTAGCTCTACCCATTTTTAGAAACACAGTGCCCAATTACAACTGAGCTCAGGTTTGACCTCATAAAGACGCCTGCTGTTGTGCAGAATACAAAGAACACGATAACAACACAAGTAACAAATGGCACTCAGATCAGTGGAAAACCCGAGGACCATCAGAACCTGATCATGTGTGGTTCGTCTGGACAAACCCACAAAGACAGAACATTACAATTGGTCTTGAATTTACACTTCACGTTCTCCATCTTGCATCTTCTCCCACCAGCTGATACTAAAAAAGCCACCTCCTGTACCGGAGGTCGAGTTACTCCGTCATTCTCTCATTCAATCCCCTCTCATGTAAAATTAGGGAACCTCAATAATCCGACTATTCCCTTAACCGGGAAAGACCATTTCCGGGTTACTGATGTACATGTTTACTTAGATCCACTTCAGGTATATAAAGATATCAGAAGTTCAGAGCTAAAACAGTTCTGCATTACACCGGTGCAAGGCACTGGTAAGACAATGACATATGATCCAGGAAATTCAATGTGATGGAGGACAGGGAAGGATCGTGGTCATGGTTTAAAGAAACCAACGTTGGTAAGAGACTGAATGTATGCGGCTGCCTCTTTGGTCTGAGACACTTTCTACACCCAACTGTTCACCGCGACTTCCCCTGAACTGTGATTAAGAATTTAGAAACACTAAACTGTAGTGATTGAGTGCCACGTTCTCCCAGTGTTATGGGGCTAAAAGACACATTTTTACTCACGGTTCACACACTGTCTCATGAGACCGCACTGTGCTCAGTAACACTCAAATGGTCACTATCTCCCGAGAGCCCCATCAGGTCAATTCTCTTTCATCTGAGGAAAAAGCGTCAGCCTGTGCCTTTAATTAAAGTAGTGACTGGCCACTGACTTGTCCATCAGAGGAGTCAGAAAAGAGAGAGAGAGGCACACAGAGAGAGGGGGAGAGAGAGCAGGGACTTTCATCCTCTGGCTTCAAACACTCTGCTGAAAATGGAGTTTTAGCTACTCCGGCGCTAACATAGCGGACAGCCCTCAGCGCGTGACGACTCGCACCCCGCGGCGTCAGCGGGGAGCCTGCTCAAAAGCCAAGCACACACACACACAATGAGACAAAGATTGGAACCCACATACTGTACACATGTACGATAATCAGAGCGCACAGAAACACACATTATACATGCACACGCACTCATACACACACACACACACACACACACAGACACACACACAGGGGGGGCTAAGTAGTCAGTATGGAAGCTCCAGGAGCATAATGATTGCTTCTGAGGGGGAGAGACAGCAAAAGAGCAGAACATTTCTCTCTGAAAACTGGACTCTTTAATGTAACAGCTTATAGAGCTATGAACTAAAGCAACACGAGTGTGTGTGTGCAAGTGAGGAAGGACGCGGTTAACTTTGGAGAGCTCTGAGTCATTTCTGCACACTGACGGCATTCGTACCTGTTTCTTAAAGTATGATAGTGTAACGCGTGTGTCTCGGTGCTTTAGCTTGAGACAAATATCCCGAGAACACCTACGTAAACTCTCATCTGTGTTAAGGTGACAAATGAAATTGCGTCGGAGCAAGAGAGTTGAAGATAAATGGCACAGCCCTGGCGTGGAGCAATTAAACCTCTTTCTATGCCCACATTACTCACTTCCTCCTCCTCCTCCCCGCTCCTCCCTGCTCCTCTCTCCAGGGGGTCCCAGCCTCACTTTGTTTGTTTTAATTATTTTTCCGTATGCAAATGTGCCTTTCCTTCATAATTGCTGCATGAGCTCCTCGACTCTGATTTGGAGAACTGAGGAAAGTGGGGGGAGTAGAGACAGGGATAAAGTTAAAAGGGGAGGGGGGGGGCACTGGTTATCGATTCCAGGGGAGCCATCTTTGGAGCAGTCATCAGCTAGTAGCGGTGAGGTAATCAATCGTCCATGTACATCACCCCCCACACCCCCCTCTTCCATGTACTAGCAGCGTGAGAAGTGTTAATGCTACCTTGCGACATCAATCACACACTGTGAGACGGGTGGGGAGGTGGTAGGAAGCAGAGGCTGGTGCGAGAGGAAGGAGGGAAGGGGGGGGGCAGGGGAAGAGAAATACAGGCAATGCAAGGAGAGAGAGAGAGAAGAAGGAAGAGATGTGTCAAAAAAAATGACCTAAAAAGAGAAAGGAAGTTGCAGGTTAAAAGAAAAGACAGAGGCTACTGATTTCATTCGGACGCTGAGCATTTCCAAAAACTCAAACGTCCACTGACTTCACACGAGAATCCCCTGCACTTTCTCAAATCATTTCTAAAGACTGTGAAGTGTTGAGAGTTTTAAGTAGCCTCGTGAGACCATCCTGATCTCATGAGCTCCTTTGTATTTTACTCACAGATCGGTTTGGTAACATGCCGCGGAGAGAATTTGGAGCCGTTTCCATAGTGAACGTCCAGTCAGCGTTGGCCTTCAGGTGGGTTTGTATGACACTGCGCATGCAAATCCCACCTGATCTGGACACATTTTCAGACAGCGGGGGCTAATTCTGTAAACCGCTCACTAACGCTTCTGTTGAATATGGACCGGGCTCCTGAAATCGTGCCTTTGATCCGTAAATTCACGTTACACAAACGGCAAATATCCTTGACCCACATTGTTGTGAATTCTCTAAGTACCGCCTGTTTATTCAGTGTTAGTGTCTGTGTTAGGTCAGTTATTTGCTTAGCGTAGTGCGTAGCTTACGTAACTAGCGTAAATGTCCGCACCACCAGCTCCGTTGATTCTCCGGTGGTGTTGGAAGTCATTGACGATGTGAGTTATTAATCCGATGTTTATCTCTTAATGTGCACTAGCTTGGATAGCTGCGTGTTAAAACTGACTGACCCACATATTCATCTTTTAAAGGTCGACTCAAAAAGTGGCTTAAATCAATTCAAAGGTGCGACCACTGGCTCGTCTGTATCATATTGCACATGACGTTTTATTTCATTGTTGTATCCTGTGTGGCTCTGGTGTCCTCCTGAGTGTGTAGTGTATTGTGCGGTGTGTCTTGTCTCTTCTATTTGTATTTTATTTATTTATTCAGCAGTATTTGTATTTTTTCTATTTTTTTTAGCAGGGACTACGGATGCAAATGAGCATCTTTGCTATAATCCGGCACTTTTACAGTGATGTGTTGATATCGTTGTTCATTAATGTGCACTGTCCCTGACAAATAAAAGATTGATTGATTGACTTATTGGTTTGTTATGTTGTTGTTGTTGTTGTTGTTGTTGTTGTTGTTGTTGTGTGATAACTGTGATAAGCTAATTGAATCAGCATGATGTTTATGAGGCTAATGTAAACTGTGTGTAACTGTGTTCATGTGGTTATACTAGCAACTATGTTTGCTTGCTCAGTGTGTTGGTACCTGCATGTGTATTTTATTTGCATGTGGAGAGTCATGTACCACTTTTCCTTTTCTTTATTTAATTGCAGAAACTTCCACCATTGTACACAACAACTTGTGTTCAATATAATACAGTCAACTTTCACTGGTGACTCTGTCCTTCCTGACCGAAGCCCTGCAGCGGCGTAAATATTACTCTGCCAGCTCATCTCAATCCAAATCAAACTTAACACACATGTTGTTTACTTTCTGAGCTTTGCCTCGACGCTCTGTAAGTACGTCATGCGCTTCGTTGATCTCATTGGTTGATTTGGCCCGATAGACAGATGGTTTATCCAATCAGCAACCAGTATTTTCACCCCTTCCCAAAACATCTTCAAACCAGAGTTTCCCAGATGGAAATGCAGAGCAAATGCGAATCACGCAAATGAATCCATCAGGAGGAGTGAGGTTAAGTTTTAAGCACCTTGGTACAAAAACAAGACAGGAAATTGACCTTTGACATAAACACTGAAGCAACAACATCTTTTCTGCAGGATCCATCACATCAGTCCTGACCTTCTCAATGATTGGTTCGTATGTGATCTGTGTCTGGATGTTTTAGGCAATCGCATCTCAGACAAATTATATCTTTACAATTTAAAAATATCCCTCTGAAAATGGTGAAAGGTCACCTAATTGCTCCTCTTCCTTTTACGGTTAGAGGACCTTCGTCATCGAGGTTACAATAACAAACACGGGTTGAGGTTCGGGAACGATCCCTTTCAGGCTTTTTAAAAAAACATTGACTCAAACAGGAGTCTCCCGTGTTCAAGTCCAACGCTTTGGTGACCCATCCATCCGCCCTGATCTCGAACATAAACATACTACGCTTTGGGGCTGAAACAACTGATGCTGTCGACCCACAGAAAAGCTACAGATGGCTGCCTGCCGGGCAAAGGGAAGAATGAGTCCAGAGTGGATCCTATCAGACAGAATTGGAATAATGAGATTGTTTAAAACCAGGTGTGTGCGCAAAGGCCTGGAACCTAAAGGACGCTGCACCGCATCTCTGTAAGGCCAGAAGAAAAAGCCTTTGTCAGCACAAGCAGCAGGAATTATGGGAAGTGTGGTTTGAAATCAAACAAAGACAAGCAGTACTGCTGAGATAGAGGCAACTAATCATGTCGGCTGTGGCCTCATCTATTCAGAATAATTATCTCAAGGAATAACAGCTAATTAGACAATGATATATCGATGTTGGACGATGCTAAACCCAGTACCTTTGAATAAACACAAACGCTCACAGCGAGACCAAAGGAAACAAATGCATCTCCTTACTCTCATACCGCCTCATTGACAACAGCAGAAACTGAGCAGGCCACAGACACTGACTCAAAAATACAACGGACGAAAGATGAATTTGGGCGGGAAAGTGGCAGAGAAGAGAAAATCAAATCAAAAAGTGAATTCGTGAAGCTGTATCCCTTTTTTTTGCATTAATAAATCTGTCTATTTGCCAACCCAAAGTATTGGAATAGATGTTTTGGGGCAGGTCTGTCTGTGTGTCTGTGTGTGTGTCTGTGTGTGTGTGCGTGTGTGTGTGTGTGATGGCGAGACTGATGCTGCACAGCCTTAATGAGGTATAAAAAAAAACCTGAAACGAGTGGAGACAAATATTGAGAGGGAGACATGAAGATTTGGGAGGTAGAGACGGGGACGGGGAGGGAGAGGCAGAGAGTGCGGTGAGTCGGCTGTGTGCTCAAAGACAAGAGAACAAACCCCTCAAAGTCATTCGGCTAATCCATCTCGACAACACTGAAGCCTCATCATATCGACCCCTCCCTCAGCTGTACACACAAACACACACATATACACACATTTCACTCCTTTCCTGACAGCCCCCGCTCCACCACCACCACCTCCTCCACCTCCACCTCCAGCAGCTCCTCTCCGATTGTTGAAAGGAGAGAGGGATGAAATGAACAGGAGGAGGAGGAAGGTCAGGAGGGATAAAGGAGGAAGGAAAGAACAGCTGAGGTTCACCCCGTGGGCGATGCGGTAGCGTGGACAGTGGGGGCCTGAACGCCTCACCCCCACCCCCCAGCACCACCACCACCTGACTACTACAATAACTAGTAACCTCCCACAACTGATGGCTTCACTAACCGACCACCCACGTCTCACTTTCCAGCCCAACGCTCCTCACAGAGAAGAAAGGTGGGGAATCCTCTCTCTCTCTTTCCTTATATGAAAGCCTAACCAACCTTCGCTGCCATTTTTTTTCAACCTAAATTAAAAGATGACAGTTCCCCAGGTGCTCAGCAAGATTCATGACCTAATAGGAGGAGGTGAGGGCGCTTTTAAGCTACAATATGCAGCTTTTTGCCTGGAGCCAGTGAAGTGTTTTTACTGGGCCTACCTTCCTCTCCTCCCCCTCATTTGGTGGAGTTCCCGCCCCGACGCTTGTCACTCATCCTGATGAGCCGTCAACCTTGACTCGGTGTCCAGCCCGAGGCCGAGGCAGCAGCCAATCTGCAATTAAACGTAAACACAAATAGGACTGAGTTCACCTTTCTATTGAATGGCTCCTCACTGCTGAATTTTAAATAATTGCATTGCACGTTTTGCATTTTGATGCATTTGCATTACTGGGTTTCTTAAAGGTCCCATGTTAGGCTCACTTTCAAATTCATGCTTGCATTTTGGGTTTCTACTAGAACGTGTTTACATGCTTTAATATTCCCTCTTCCATACACCTAGTTTTAACATTTTATCATGATGTTTAAAATATTTGCAATGACTCCAACAATAATTTCTGTGTAACTTCTGAAAGATGAGAGGACACATTCTTCCTGACATTTAAAGCCAAAGTCAATTCAATACACTTAGCTGTTTTTCATGCTAATGGCGGCTATTACTTAGGTTACTGTGTGCTACTGCTACGTTACAATGTACCATTGCACGGCACGTTTTGCTACAGTTTGTGCTGTTTAGCAGGAGTTACATAGTCTCACTTTAAAGCAACAGAAAGGGACATTAAATGTTGGAATAATTATATTAAAGTGTTACATATTAAGGATTAAGATACCTGCTTGGATCAATGATGTCATTCTTTGATGACGACACTTGGAGACGTGTAGAAAGTGACAAATTGCAAATTGTTGCTTTTAATGGACAATTAAATGGATCTCTTATTATCAACCTGTGTTTCAAATATAACTATTCTGTTTCAGATTGTTTTTAATACACATGCCACCTGCACTTGAACTCCATGTGACCTCTGTTTCATACACAAGACATTAAAACAAATGCTGCACACATGAGTCACCATAAGCGGGTTAAATGCTTAGTAATACTTTATTTTGACGAGTGAGAGCTTGTTGCAGTCTGGGAGGAAAACATCTGCCTCATAATTTTAGTGTTTGGGATATTTTTCTTAATTCCTTCTCGAATATTTATTAAAAAGAAATGCTGAAAATGAGCAGTTGCAGATTTGATGAACAGGTTAACAATGTATTTATGGTTGTTGATCAAAATCACCATGGTGACCAGAAAGCAGCAGGCCGTTGCGACATTCAGCCAACCTTTTTTTTTTCCTGTCACTCTCTCCCTGCAGCAGCAGCATCCCTCCTAAGAACTCAAATGGTGAAGCGCCGCTAGAAAAGTCAATTTTTCCTGTCCGACAGTGGATTGGCTGCCCGTGGAGAGGGGGATTGTGGGAAGGCAGGGCGCCGAGGCTCTGATGTTGTGTGGCCGTTGGCATCGTCAAGATACTCTGCCCCCAGAACCGATGGCATTACTAAAGATTACCGCGCCATGCTTGGCAGCAGTGTGTGTGTTTTGTTGTGTGTTTCTCCCATGTTGAGCGTGTTTATTCGTGTATATGTGTGTTTTTATACAGTGTGCGCATTTGTGCATGTGCAATCATTTATATGGCTGGATGTGCGTGTAAATGGACCTGGTGTGTGTGTGTGTGTGTGTGTATGTGTGTGTGTGTGTGTGTGTGTTTTTCCAGCCTGCACTTGTGTGTGTGTCCCCTCTGGACAGCTTGCATGCCAAAGCCTGTTGAGCTGTTTGTCACACTTCTCTCACTCAGGAGAGCTCAAACGGCGTGTAGAGGCCTTTAACGGCTGACATGCTGGAGACTGTACTGGCATACAAACACACACGCACACACACACACACACACACACACACACACACACACACACACACACACACACACACACACACACACACACACACACAAGGGTAAGTTGCATCGACACTATTTTAAACATGGAGCTGCTTTTAAGTTTCATTTAGTCAAAGAGTTAATTAGAGAGTTAGAGTTAAACACTATGAGGCAAAACGCTGTTCCGCACATACACTTCTACAGAAATAGGTGAAGGTGGAGAGTTGGTGTGTTTGTTTGCATATGTAGCATGTCTGTGTGTTTGTGTGTGTGTGTGTGTGTGTGTGTGTGTGTGTCTGTGTGTGTGTGAATACATTTCTGCATGAACTATTCTCCAAGTATTCATTTGAAATTGCTAATCCTTTTACATTCCCCTCCTACTCCCTAACGCTGAAAGGCTCTCTGGCTGTGAATGGTACAGCACGCACGCATGCACGCCGAACGCACGCACGCACGCACGCACGCACGCACGCACGCACGCACGCACGCACGCACGCCATATATGCTGACAAATATGAGCATTTGCTAATCACTTTTCTCTTTTTTTTCTTATTTGAAATTAAGTTCTTTTTTCTAATATTCACCTTTATAATGCAGTCACGTGTATACGTGTACATATGACTAAGAGGTACATATCATACAGCGATGCAGTACGGTAGCATTATTTAATTAGTTGAAGTGTTGGAGGGAAGGGAAAGTTTGACTGCAAGAAGGAGTGAAAGGGAGGATAAAGACAAAAATATAGAGGAGTAGTGAGGAGAGATGAGGACAAGAGCAGAGTTAGGAGAATGTACAGAGCGAGTGAAGTGAAGGAAATAGAGGAGAGACGTGTGGAGCAACTATTTTGGGCGCCCTTGGTTACGGATGCAAGAGTCCCATTCATTTTCTCCATGGACAATTTCAGGTGAGTCATAGTTGGAGAACTTCTACAGCTCAGATGTGTGTGTGTGAAACATCCGTTCAAACAATAAACAAATATCTGATCACTTAATAAACCTCCCAGGGCTCCATCCAATCAACGAGGCTGATATTGGAGGAGTAGGAGAAGAAAGCAGGGAATAAGGGAAGAAAGGGAGACGGAAAAGAGAAATTAAAAGAAAATAAGAGAAAGGAGGAAAGGGAGAGGAGAACTGGAGCGGAAAGAAGGGAAGATGTAGAGAAGGAAAGAAGGATGCAAGGGAATACTGAGAGGGAGGATGACTAGGGAGGGCAAAATGAAAAGGAAGAGAGTGAGAGAGAGAGAGAGTGAAAGAGTGAGAGAGAAGATGTCCTCACATCCATGAGCTCCACAGCAGTAAATTTCTTGCCATTTCATGGCCGTCAGCCGGGGCCAGTAAAACGCTGCCGAGAAGAAAGACCCCGGGGGGCCGAGGTGAGCCTGAAGGACGAGCTGTCCCTCACACACACACACACACACACACACACTTGCTCTTTTTCTCACTAACGCACAATTTCTCTCCCATCTTTTTGTCGTCCTCACACACTCTTTCACTCCCCCCTCTCTCTCCCTCTCACACACACACATTTCCTTCCTCCTCTCCTCTCACACCCAATTTCTCTTGTTAATTTCTCTCTTTTTGCTCTTTTTCTTTCACGCACACACACTCACATGCCATCCTCTTCCCGATGAGGGAG
>NC_139848.1:3846030-4043530 GCF_963691815.1 Echiichthys vipera | reverse complement strand
ACATGTCAAATCAGAATCAAATCATTTATACGGAAAAATATCGCACAGTGCCTCACAGAGATGTACAGAAAAAGAGAAACATCAAATAAAATCAGGAGGAGAAAGTTAAAAGAACCCTCCCACCCCCACATTCATGCACAGAGACACACACAAATATGTATACGTTCATACACACACTCACACATACACACACAGCCACAAGCTACCTTTGGGGGGGCCAACCACATCGGGAGAGATCCCAGTTATTTCTGTTTGCAAAGACCAAATGTGTCCTTGACTTTAACCGGCAGTAAGGTAACAATGCACTTCCCGTGTGTACTGGAAATTACAAAGAAGAAAAATATACAAACAATACAACTACATTTGAGTAGGCGGCCAGGACACGTTCCCGTACACACTACTGAACGAATGTAGTCCAATGCGGCCCAGATCACCTCTGAATGTGGTCTGAGCGATCAAATCTAAATATGTCTTGGATGCATTCACATCTGTGCGTAGAGCTGTCCACTTGTGATCGGATCGACCAAGGCCGGTGTTAATGTGCGGTCTGAACAGGGCCTGGGAAAAAAACAAAAAAACAAAATGTGTTTGCTCACTTTGTCTCTGCTTAATGCACAGATACGTACTTACATGTGTGATTCTCGGCGAGACGCTCTGCATGTGTGTCCTCACGCATCCACACCCCCGCGTTTCATGCTTCACGCTCTGACCGCTGTCTTTAAGCGTGTAACCGACACGCGCACAGGTTTGCTCAGAATGTGCGTGATTCACACTCCTCACTATGTCAAAGCTGCCGAGGCAGCGAGACGTCAGAAGCGGCACATTCTGTCCATCTTGTACACACACCTCCTCGCTGTTTTTCCAGCCTCTCTGCACCTCCTGATGCCTCCTCACACCTCCTCCATATGAGGCGAGAGCAAGATGTTGACTCTCATTTGTAAATTGTTTGCAGGATACTACTTAGAAATTTGTCAGGTTGTGATTTGAGCCATTGTCTTTGTCTTTATGCAGCGTTCATGTATATCAGATTTCTTACGTTAAGTAATACAGCAAATAACTGAATGAACAGGAACAAGAAACCCCTCTTGCTCAGATCTGCTATATTAAGAGAGATTGTGTGTGTGTGTGTGTGTGTGGGGGGGGGGGGGGGGGCAGCAGGAGGAAAGCTATTGTGGGGCTAGCAGCTATGTAAAAGGCAGTGAGGGTGGCCCAGTTAAAGCACTCATAATGGATGACATTATGCTATAAACACACTCTCCTCCTTCCGTCACCTCAACGAGCCAGTAAATGCATGACTAGGGTGGTTCTTTTTGTTTGTTTGTGCTAAACCAGTAAGATTTTGACCCGTCACAGTCTGAGGTAATCAAACAGAAGCTAGTTAACCCACACTAAAGTGCTTCGTCTGCAGGGGGAAAAGAGCAAATGCAGCCTAAAAGAAAAATGACTTTTTTGTTTGGTTCTTCGATTGAATGCATCATGTGACTGACTCACAACCGTAGCAGATACAACTCATACAGTATGTCGTGTGAAGTCGAGTGCGGCGTATTTAGCATTCAGTTGTCCGTTTAGCATTCAGATGAAAAACTCTTACTGGTTACTGGTATCGCTATTTTTTCCACAGCTCAAAATGAACTATTGACATGTTTTTGAGTGGCATTTTTCAAAAACTACAGCACCCAGCTGTATTAGAAGATTAACCTTCTTAAAAAAGTATATATACAGTATAAAGGTGTGTCTTTATACATCTTCAGTAGCAATAAATGGGAGGCCAGGAGGTGTTGAAAGAAGGACTGCGGCAGCCGTCAGACAAGGAAGGAGAAAAGAGCAACCTGACGTGAGTAAGACTCAAGAAAAGATGCATCGAGCTCAGTCCGAATGTGTGATCATTCCTCTAATATATTCAATGTTTTATCAAAACAAATGACACTCCGCCCTCATTGATGCAGATCCTAAAGCTCCTGCTATGGACTGGAGGCCTCTTCATCATCAGTGACACGCACCAAAGGATTGTGGGATTGCTGGCCAAGCGTCTTGGCACGGGCCCCTGTGGTTGGCTGCTGCCACGGCGATGAAGCAGTGTGATGTTCTCTCCAGCAGACCCCCGCGATCGCCGCACCGGTAGTCCACAACAACACACCTTGGCTGGCTTTCCTGGCTTTCATCCTGCTGATCTTCGAACACCGAAACAGCTTCTCTTCTCTCCTTCACTCTCTCCACCACTTCATCCTCCTTCCCTTCTCCACTCCTGTTTTCTACCTTACTTTCTCACCTAGCCAGATGAGCGGACATGGAAATAGCAAGAGGCGTATATTTTTATGTCTAAAACATCAGAGATGTCACAACATTGGGGATGCTAAGTGTTAGACATCTCACGCTGCCTTAAACACTGCCTCCAGCCTTACCACCCGTACTGTGGACAGCAGTCTGTTCGTTCACACCTCTGCAGCGTCATATAAGGTGTGATCATTTCTTGGTGCAAAACACCAATGAGTTTGTTCCGTCGGTCAACTTACCTGTTAACTTACAGGCACAAATCCACCCATGTGAGTTATGAGTTACATGATTCTCAAGGAAACAGGAACGTCTCCAACAAACTTCCACTTTCTAAATGATTAGATTTTGCTCATCGTCTGCTGTTTACTGCTGATTATGAAACCATATCCACCAACAGGCCTCTCATTCTCTCTCAGATCCTGACACATTACCTTCCAGCATTCATGCTCCAGTAAAACACACCTGGCTGCTCTCACCGAGCAGGATCAGGCATTTCTCAACAAAGACAGCGCTTTAGCAAAGCCCCCTTTATAAAGAACAAATTACCACCAAAGACAAATAGTTTCCAGGCAAGTGGAAACACATGGAGTCTATTCAGATATAGTTTGTCTTCTGTGGCGAGGCCGTTTTGTAGAAAGAGTCCCAACCTCCTACAACATGTGTGGGCCATACACTTGTTTCGATCATTGTTTGGGACATCCTCTTGGCACGGCTACAGTCGGAGGTTTGCACAGCACCTGTGTGTCCTGCTCGCTCCGCTCATGTGTGTGTGTGTCCTTGTGTGTGTGTGTGTGTGTGTGTGTGTGTGTGTGTGTCGATTCAAATTAAAAACCTGTGGTCATCTTTAAACGCACACAGCCGCTGTGTGAAAATGTTTAAAAAGGAAAATCAAACAATTTGCGTGCATACCTTTGGGTTGCATGTGCGTGCATATGTGAAATTACATCACATGGACATCTGCAGGGGCCGAGGCCCCCGGGGACAACAAGGTGGCCCAGTTACCTTCACTTAAGTCTGATTTGCAACAAAGCTCGACTTGCAGCAAGCACACTCGGTTCAAAGCTGACTGCACGGCAAAATAATAAACACAACACCTGTTACCTGTTTGCACGCACGGCAGATCCAAGGTCATTAAGTCCTCGGGTAAACTAGTGTTGTTCCCTCTTTACCAACACACAGAACTTGATGGAGATTTCCAGGGAATAATCCACCGTAGGGGCAGAAAGGTTGGAAAGCATTTAATAGAACACTTTCACATTTGGCTTTTCAAAGTTTTTTATAGGAACGATTTGCAGCCGAAAAAAGGAGCAAACAGCCTGGTTGGTGATGAGTAATCAGTGAGACTTTATATCATCGTATCTTCTTTACCTAAAGTACTTTCTGCACGCTGTGAATGGGCAAGTTCACAGCCTTTATGGATCTTGATAGTTTCCCTCTAAGGTCGGAACGTAAGCATGTGCCAGCAGAGGAAATGCAGGGTTTCTGATTTCAGTTACTCATGCTGGATGCAGCCATGAGTTTCTTTGTTCACTGTTATGACCACCTTAGCTTTGAGATCATCAGTCAAGCTTCAGTAACGTGTGATAGAGGATCCTAAAGAGGTTAGCGTAGATGCTGCAATAGCATCAATTATGTACAACTGGAGGGTATTTCTTCATTGAAAGAAGAGCAAATAATGACACTGAAGGCTTCCTCTCAGTGGAAAAGATGTCTTCTTGTGACTGGCTTCACCAAGAGTTTGATGTTTTTTCCAAACAGTTTCCAGCAACGACTTCTCAGTTGGCTCTGACATGAACACTAGAGATGCTAAATTATGGCAGAAAATACGTTAATCAACTTCTCCTGCTACCAAAACCTCTCACCTGCCAGGATGACATTTCCATGTACTTGACTTTGTGACTTTTTACAAGTCCTGGTTCGCGTGTTAACTGAGACGTGTGAACCCAAACAAGCAAAACTTCAGACCAAAGTCTGCAGGTGTGTTTGCACCTTTTACTTCATTCAGCTCTAATCCCATTTCCTAAAATCTGCAGCTCCTGATGAAAATCCACTCAATTCACAGAGCTCTTGTCACATTAGTCAACAAGGCCGCCGCGACTACAGGCTGTTTACAAAGCCAAGCCTCTCTCCTCTCTGTCACGTAGAGCTGCGACTGGAGGGGAGCGCGCAATCAAAGCTCACCGAAACACGTCATCCTTTGAGGGGGTCTTTGAAATCTGGCCCTCATCCGCACACAGGAGCGCATCACGCCACATTAGACAGTTGGTGGAATAAATATTTGACGGCCGGCAATATCACAAGGCACAGAGAAACCTCCTAGCACGCAGCTGTTCGCCCCCTCCTCTCCCCTCCCATCCTTTATCCTCCCCTCCTTGCAGCCCTCCGCCCTGCCTGCCTGGCTCCTGCAGACAGAGAGCTGGTTTAAAGCTCAATTGTGCATTTTGCAGATAAAGTAGCAAAACTACTAGAGGCGGTGTTGTGAGCGCCCGTTGCCAGGGCAACACTGGTAGGGAGACCTGGTTCTCCATTACTACTTAATTTAGGCGCTCTAATTGCATTCCACACAATCTGTGGCCACAATGTTATGCAGAGGAAGAGGGAGTAAAAGTTGGGGTGGGGCGGGCGAGCGGGGGGACAGGTCTTCGGTAAACCCATGCCTCGGAGCAAAAACACAATGCCTCACAAATGGAACACGGGGGCAAATGGCTTCAAAAATCCTCTTTATTGCCGTTTGTAGTGATAAAATGTTTCGTTTAAAGATGAACCAAAACATTAAATTTCAATTTCGCACAAGTCTCAAGAGCGCATTATCACCCCGTCTTTAATTTTAGGACGGGCAGAGTCGCTGCTAACGTTGAAACTGCTCAGAAGTTAAATATATTGTGTGCAGAATGAAAGAAGGGGAGACTATAGAGCACCAATCTTTGTTTGGGAAATAGTGTGTGTGTGTGTGTGTGTGTGTGTGTGTGAGAGAGAGCAGGAGATAGGGGGAGCAAGAGTGAAGTAAAATTGCTTTAATTGTTCAAGCTTCTAGCCTCTGAGCTCTTCTTCCCCTCCAAAAGACTACACACACACACACACACACACACACACACACACACACACACACACACACACACACACACACACACACACACACACACACACACACACACACACACACACACACACACACACACACACACACACACACACACACACACACACACACACACACACACACACACACCCACACACACACACAAAGTCCCTTTGAACCTCCAAAGGCTGTGGCCCTGAGAGAAAGCCGGCCCACGATGCTTTTCTTCGGCCGGCGGTTTGAAATGATTGGTAACTGTTGAGCTAGTGTTTTCAGGTCCCTGACCCCCAGCACTGAAGTGCCACAGACACTAGATACAACATAGCCCCAATTATCCTGCACTCTCCCCGGCCACTTCACCGAGCCAGTGGACTCCCCGCCTCAAGTACACTGCAAAAAAACAGTTGAATTCTGTGCTCAATGTTTTAATTTCATAAAAGTAAGAATTCACCGCCAACAAGGATTCATCAGTGCAGCAGGAGTTGCACACGTCACATTGCTAGCACTTGACAAAATGAGGCTTATTTGTAATAAATACAAAAAACAAGCTTGGTCGTGAGCACGATCTGTGACAGACAGACACACCAAAGAGCGTCCTTCTTGCTAAAACCCCCTGATTTTCCGTTAACGTTCACGTCTCCTCTAAGACTCATCTCCAACATGCTCCAAATACAAGAATGTCTTGTTTGTCACAGCGCCTGGGACGACCCCTGGAGAGGTCAAGACAGCGTTTCAGAACAGGTTGCACAAAATGGACATGAGCACAAATTTAGCATATTTACACTCGGTCACATCAGTGGATCTGGGAGAGTTCGACAGTCTGGACTTTAAGGTTTAAGAGGGAAAACAAGGGAGAACACCTACTCCCACGAACCAGGTTTCAAAAACTGTGGTCTAACATCACCACAGCAATCCATGCTGAGGAATGTGTGAGAAACTCTGTCCGCTCCAGAGGCCGCTGGCTGAAATACAAGTGTGTGATGGGATGTCTGCGTTTGATGGAGAATTTCGGTGGATGTGTGGAGGAGGTGGCTGGCAGTTTTGACCCCTGCCACTCTCTTCGACCTGTCCTTTGTCTCCCCTCACCCTGGTCCCCTCACCCTCCACCCCCCTGTCCCCTCAACCGAACCAACAAAAGGACTTCTTGGATGAGGGGGGAGGAGGTGGAGGGGCACCTCTTTTATGACTTCTTTGCCATTTTATTCTCCCCCCACCCATTCGGTTTTCAGGCCCATTCGTTCCTGCCTCGTCCTTGGGAGTCGGGGGCCACCATTTATATCGTTGCCTGGGAATTAAGGCCCCGTGGCCCCTTTTGTTGCGTGGTGGGCTGGGGCAGCAGTGGCTGGGGCAGGGGGCGAGGGCCAAGGGAGGGCTGCCCTTTGTTCCAGCCAGAAGAGTGGGCTTCAGTTCCCACAGACCTGGGGGCTGATGGGGGGAGCCCGGGCCCCCTCAGCGTGACAGTGATGAGGTAATGTTTACAGAGCCACGGGCCCTCACACATGCAGCGTTTATGCATTTATAGGGCCTGCATTCACACACAGACAAACATGGAAACACAGGTGTGAACGGTGGATAAACACACACACAAGCGCACAAGCACAAAGAGACACAGACACGTATGCGGGACACCGCACACACTGCTTGTCCCAGCTTGGACTTGGAGGCAGAAGAGCGAGCCTTGTCTCCGGTTTGAGTTCTTATAGAAAGAAGGACATGCTGTTATTATTTGTGCCCTACCCTCTGACAAATACACACACACACACACACACACACACACACACACACACACACACACACACACACACACACACACACACACACACACACACACACACACACACACACACACACACACACACACACACACACACACTTACTCTTCTCTCCGCCATCCTCCTCCTTCTACCTCCCCAAATATTTAGAAGCTGTTTATGCCCGGAGCTCTGACAAGCTAGAGTTCATACAGAGTTGGAGAGATAGCTACTGTACTCCTCTGTGTGTGTGTGTGTGTGTGTGTGTGTGTGTGTGTGTGTGTGTGTGTGTGTGTGTGTGTGTGTGTATGTGTGTGTGAAGACGAGAGGCAAAGAGGGAGGGAGATGCACACATACACACATCCATATGACGGCGACAAACCCAGCTAACAGAGCAGAAACATACCACCGCCTACACACACACACACACACACACACACACACACACATACACACACACACACACACACACACACACACACACACACACACACACACACACACACACACACACACACACACACACACACACACACACACACACACACACACACACACACACACACACACACACACACACACACACACATTAATCGTCTAATCACAGTAACTTTTTTCTTTTCTGTCAAATATTGCTTTGTTGGCGTAATGCGACAGGGATGACCTCATCCTCCTTCTCATCATCATAGAAAGTTTAGGATTCCTGTAAGTTTACTGCAAAAGTTTCATATCCAGGGTATCGAACCTCAGTACTTTCCCTCTTCTCCTCTCCCCCTTGCATCATCCTCCCTTTCTTTGGACGGACCCAAACATCCTTTATCCTCTCCCCCTTCACCTCTCGACTTACAGGTGTAGTGATTTTTCCAGCAGTCACAAGGTGAAATTGTAAAAAGATCAATTTACAACTGCTGAACTGCAAGGAGAGTTATTGACATGGCCCGACCCACCGGCCCACTCCCCCCCCCCCCCCCCATCGTTTTGTCTCTCTCACTCCACCCTGGGTCGTCTTCAGCTCATTTATGGTGAAATAGTGACTGCAGCCTATGGGCTCCTCACAGTAATTACTGCAGGCAAACAGCTTGCAAAGGTACATTAACAAGTGAAGCTTGTGCTGGTTTCAAGCCCACCACCTGTTGTGGATGTGACCAATAAAACAGCTCTCTCTCTATGTTTGTTACAAAGCTGATTACACGTATACACTGAAACCAGGCGCCCGTCAGCCTTTAAGGTATTGGTAAGAAGTAGGGAGACGGTTTTCACTGGTCTAGAAAGTTTTGTTTTCTCTACAAATCAATAATATTCAGTTTACTGTCAAAGAAAGAAACCATAACATACTCACATTTATAAAGCTGGAAGCAGATAATCCTATTTTCTTAAAAATAAACGATTATCTTCATTTAAGAGTCGACACCATATCGATTGACTGATTAATCTTTGCAGCTGTAGTTAGAAGGGGTCTACTAGGTTCAGAAGGCCATTATCTCTGAACATGGTAACAGTTGCCATTAGCTTGTTCAGGACCCCTCTGCGTCAGTTTTTAACACTCTGGGAGTCTCGTTGTTTTGGGTTCAGGCACCAAAACTACTTGGCTACTTACATTTGTCGCATTAGGTAAGAACGTTGCATAGGACAGTTACCATAGACTGTATAAGAAATTGAGGTCTGTTCTCTCAAGTTGATCCAATCCTCCTCGCCATCTTGTCAGACTTTGTCTCTGCCTCATTTCCTCTGACCAAAAAAGGGCATGTATGTGACGTTGTGGGGAGGGGCATACGTCCATCTGGCTGACGTTTACCTCTGAGGAGAAGTGAGGGCCAGAGGCTAGCTGCCACTCAATAGGCCACGCCCCTAATTATTCATAAACTTTAACCTCCAATAGAATAAAAAATAGCCCCTCCCCCTCAGTGTTGTCATGGAGTCATATGACCTAAACACACAGACTAGAATGTTCTTTTGTCCTTAAACAGGTTTAATGATGCTGTGTAAACGGCCTGTTTAACATGGGGCTCAATGAGAAACTGCTCTGTTATCAAACCTGCCCCTAGTGGACACTCAGAGAACTGACGCTGATGGAGCTTCCTGATTGGATCAACCAGTAAGTTGCTTTGGTGGGGGCTTGACAGTCTGATTGCTCATCTCTGCGAACATTCATAGCAGGGGACTCAGAAAGACCCAGCCTTCTTAACGTTGCATGTTTTGAATGTATCTTATTATTTAGTTGCTCGGTGACTGAGAGCCGCTGTCCTGCAGGTGCGGATTGTCTCCAGCCTCTCGTGTGTTAGATGCTTGATAGCAGCTTCTACAGTGGCTGCTATTGTGGAGTCTAATCCATAACACTGATTTGATGCTAATGAAGGGATGTGTAATCATTATCTATGGCCTGGCTCGTGTTTTTGCACTTTGAGAGGATTTGTGTTGCGGATCCTGGGATCGGGGTTAATCCTGTTTCAGTTTCAGGTCAACTTTGACACATTGCTGTTGTGCGGTCGGACCGTTTGGTCTCTCTCTTTCTCTCTGTGAGCGCTGAAGGGCAAACGTGGCTGTTATTTGTTCATTTGGGAACATTTTGATGTACTGTATTTCAAGTGTGTATTTGTTTCTGCCGGGTCAGGAAACTGTTGTAAAACACTGTAAACATGAGAATAACGTGTCCACAGGGGTGTTTTCAGGTTATTTTCTAAAGCACTTGACCATCGTGATTCATACTATTGCAATTAAACAACAAAAGTCTCAGCTGCTTAAACCTCCGCTCTGTCCCCTCCTGCCCTCCTTCATCATATTCATATTTGAATCCAGCTGAACCCACAATTAAGCTTTTCTCATCTACATATTTTTCTGTTGTTGTGTCAAACACCTGAGCAAACAGGAACTCCTCCGCTGCTTCACTGAGACGCCACCAACTTAGTTTCTATGATGGCAAAGTCATAAAAGACTAAGGGGAATGCAAAATGCAGTCAAAACGAGGAGAAGACGATGCATTTCCTAGGATCTGTCCACTCACAACCGTGGCTGGAGGGTTGGCCTGTACCTGGTCTGGACTCCCTATAATAATAGAATAAAAACACTTTTTATCTGATCGTGAGAAGCACCGACTGTTCTGCGAAACTCAGCCACCTGTATCCAATCTCTCTTTTCAAACTAAATCTTTTCACTGCAGCGAATCACTAGAGGAGAAAAAAGAGACCAGGCGTAAAAAAAAAAAGCAAATGCTTGATATTAGCAGGTCAACTATGGTCATGTCAGATTTTTTAGGCTATAAAAGCGTTTTAAAGAAGCAGCTTTGTCACAAAAGACAAAAGGCACACTGGTGATGAATAGGAGATCACACAAAGAGGGTATACTGAAGACAAAGACAAGGGAAAAATGTACAAATATCTAGGAAATGGGGTCAGAGCTAGTTTGATGTTCATTACAGTCAAAAATATCTATGTGTCCTCATATTAAACAATCATACGGAGAGAATAGATCCGACTACAGTGCAGTAGGGCTTTTCTCCTTCAGGTCAGCAACACATTACCTTTCTTACTTCCTTACAGAACTGTCACAATACCGCGGTGAAATCCTCCTGTGGCTCGGCCTCTGCTAATAAGCCCCGGCGCACCCGCAGTTACAAAAGGACAATTGTGGCAATTTCCTCTTTCCCTTAATCATCTCCTTTTTTATGATAAGGATGCAACTAACTGCGGAGGTGAAGTTACATTCTAATAAAGTCAGCCGGTTAATAATGTAATCTTAAATTACGGCGTAATTACTGCCTCTTAGTCACCGGGGGATGCTCTATAATTCAATCACTGGCCCCTGCGATACTGTACAACAAGAAAAAAAAGGCCTGTTATCGGGGCTATTTCACTGTGGAAATGAATAGCCCTACCCACCGCTGCTCCCGCTTGGGGTAATTAGACAGCACAGTCCCCAGCTGCACACAAACTCAGATGCTTAGTTATCAGTGAGGAGGCCTTATCCATCAGGGCTTTAGTACCTGCATGTCTGCAGGGAGGCGAGTGTGTGTCAGTGTTTGTGTGTGTTGCACATGCTTGTAGGGGTCTGTAAGTATGTATCTATATATGTTTACAGGCCTTCAGGAGTATTTCTGGGTGATGCATGAGGTGTTTTCTGTGTGGGAATTTGTGTGTAAATCTGCAGATCTGCCAGAGCTGCGGCTTCTTTCGAACTCCGTAAATCTCTCCCTGCAGTCCTCCTTAACCCCCGAGCCTCCTCAGATGAGAATGGAAAGTTCTCAACACACTGGGAGAAAATGTGTGGGATTTGTTTTCTACCTTCATTCGGCTGGGTCAGGGGTTCGCACGCACTCACACACACACACACACACACACATACACACATGGCAAAGCGCCACAGGACCCAAACCCAATTTGTCATTTATTTTCAAGAGGGTGATTTCTTTAGAGGCACTGCTCGCCTGATATTATGTGGCAGGGAAAATCTAATGCCCCTCAATAGGTTTTCCCCTGAAAAAGGGGAGAAATTACATTTGCAAACTGGGAACTTCATTTGGGAGGACTGACTCAGACTCCAAGAGCGTGGGGAGGAGGAAGAGATGCTTGTGAAGGGAGTGTGTGTGTGTGTGAGGGGGGATCTACTGTATACTGCAGTGCTGAATCAGCAGCGCCTCACGTCCCTCCTTCTCTTCCTCCCTTCTTCTTCAAAACCCTCCTCCCCTCCCTGCTTCGGGTTCTCCTCATCAGCACAGTGGATTCCCTCTCCACCCCCAAAAGGAGGAGGCAGCGCCGTCAGCCTCTCTCTGTGTCACCACCTTTATTTTGCCGCTCTTCCCTTCTTCTTTTTTTTCTTAACACCGTCTCAGAGTCAAACGGGCTCAAAGTAGAGTCACACAAGGCAACAACAGGAGCAAATAGACTCCTGTCGAAACTGGAGGTAAACAGCGAAGGAGCCCCCATGCACCCCAAGCCCTTTGACCCCACCCCCCTTACATGCTGGGACCACTGAAGAAGAGATAGATAGAATGGATGACAGGCCCCAGCAGAGGGGCCAGGTGCAAGGGCACACCATGACGAAGGAGGAGGAGGTGGTGGAAGTGTGGGGGGGCTTTCAATTTGTTGTGGAGTCTTGAAGATGAGGTTTGGATGGAGTTTAGGTTACAGGGGTCGCCACCGCCCCCTTTGCCCTGAACGGTCTCCTCTTCCAACATAAAAACAAATACATTTTCATGTCACGCTGTCAGCGAGTTGATAAGAATATACACACCTCCCTAACACCTCCACCTCAACCCCAAACACGTCTGTGCATGGCTAGTCACGGCGACGGCGAGCCCAGGGTTTACGGGAGAAATAGGCGACAGGGCGGGAGGCATGATAAATCTGACACGGGCGCTCTCATTTTCTACGCTGACGGGAAACAGTCGCCCAGGTGTCAATGCCTGATCAGATGGATGGAGACGGCGAGGTGTGACTCGAGAACAAACACAGACAGGTGTGGCGGTAATCAGACAGGATAGGCTGATCCAAATGCACGCGTGTCACACTGTAAACACACAAAGGGGGCGTTGAACCCTCCTGCAGCGGAGTCCCGGCAGTGATGCGAAATGAGCACGGACTCGGAAATGCAGATTATGAACGGTGGATGCGGATAATGTGAAGATTACATTCCTCCACCATGAGAGGATTATGTGACAACAGCGCGGATTGGACACACCGTTTTCTCGTGTTTGCCACGTGGAAAGATTTGATCGTGGTTATGTTTGTCAAGTAAGTTAGGTTGAGAGATATGTGTCGGCAACTTCAACAATTGGAGTGACGCTAATAAAGCTACTGAGCAGGATTTCATCACTAACATATCGACAACCTATCGTTTATCTATCAGAAAAAATGACCCTGAGGGACTCAAGACACTCTAATTCCTGCCTGCATTTCTATCTAAATTGTTATTTCTGAATGGTACCCTTGCTCGTAGCATCCACTACTGACGACCCAGTATGCCCCAAAGACGGCATAACACTGGTGACACTGACCACCGCGGGGAAAGTTTATTTAAAGGTAACAAACTAAATATAGCGGGCAAAACAAAACAGATAGAAATGTAACTCTATACCTGTTCCTCTTTCATATTCAGCACAGAACTCAAATGAAACAGCCTACAGAGTTGCTTCATAGGTGAGATCTGGTGCGTACAGAACATTCGGTTTTGGTGGCTTCGGTGGGAACTGAACCCCTGAGTGTTGCAGTCCTAATATTTTTACTTCCATGCTTGATTGAGCAGCATTTTGGGACTCCATCCCTCTAATTCTGGCAGTGTTTTGTTTCTTTTCCATGCTCTACCCGTCCGGTCACTCTGAGTCGTGTTGGACAGGGCTCTTCTGCAGCTGTACGCCAGCGGTCTGCATGTTTAGATTGGAGGATTAAACTCTGTCTAGTCTTTCAGATCCTGACCCCAGTCTAGTTTTGGGCCAAGACCCACATTTAGATTTGCTTCTCAAAAGTCTGCTCACACGTCTGACAACACCACAGAGACGATAAATCAGTAAGACCAGCAGAGCTGTTGATAGATATTTTCCATTTTCAGTCATTTCTTTGCTTTTTGACTTCCTACCAAATAAGAAGCAACGTCCATTAAGACCCGAGGCCGATGAAATCAACGCAATCGAACCATGTATTGTATTGATTATGATCACATTAGAAACACCTGTACAAAACATCCCTCAGAATGGCGACACGGTGGTGTGGTGGCACTGTCGCCTCAGAGCGAGAGAGTTCCTTGGTTCGAATCCCGGCTGGGGCCCTTCTGTGTGGAGTTTGCATGTTCTCCCCGTGTCTGCGTGGGTTTTCTCCGGGTTCTCCGGTTTCCTCCCACAGTCCAAAGACGTGCAGGTGTTCGGTTCGTTGATGACTCTAAATCACCCGTAGGTGTGAATGGTTGTCTGTCTCTGTTCGTCTCTATGTGTCCTGTGATAGACTGGCGTCCTGTCCAGGGTGTACCCCGCCTCACGCCCGATGTCAGCTGGGCTCGGCTCCAGCCCCCTGCGACCCCAACAGAGACAAGCGGTTGAAGATGAATGAATGATCCCTCAGAATCAGAAGAAATGGTTTTGATGGAGATACATCGTGAACAATTAGTTTCTGTGATTGACAGCTGAAGTCATGTGCTAAATCCTCCGTGTCAGGTTCAGCAGTGTGAAACACAGCAGCGTTTGACCCATGCGTGCGTTATATAGTGTGTACATATGTCAACCTAACAGTATAAAACAGGATTGACTCTCTGTCTTGATGAAAATCACTTGTTTTACGGCCTGCACTGCTGTTGCTTCTGGTGCTGAAAGCATCACAGTTAAAAGCACGACTGCATCGTCCTCCCAGCACTGCTATTACACCCCCCACACATCGTAAAGCATCCAAATCAATTTGTGCTAAAAATATGTTTCTCACAACCTTATTGGGTGGTTTTGGAGATATATGATGCACCTTCAGCTGCAAAGGAGGAAAAATTGCTCGCGCACAGCCAGCCCATTTGTCCAGCTTGATGATGCGGTGGCCCTGTCACCGCCGCTGCTATTAAGGGAAAAAAAAATAGGGGGCAAGGGGGGACCTCACCCCAACATCTCACCAGCCCCATGGTCCACAGACCGCCTGCCACGCTGTACGCCATGACCAGCACTGAGCTCAGGGGGCATAAATCAAGATAATTCTCTGCACGCCTTGAACTCTGACCCCCCCACTATTCACACCACGAGATGAAGGAGGGGGGAGACAAAATGAAGCAGTGGGGGTGGAGGGTAGTGGTGAGGTAACAGAGAAGCTGCATGTTTATGTGTGCGCGGGTGAGCACGTTCGTGCGTCCGTTGCGATTAGTCACAGGCGTCCAGATTGAGGCGGCCGTCCCATCTAAACGCTCTGTCTTTATGAGCCATTAATCTTCGACTCAGGCCATTTTCATTACCGCAAAACCTCGCTTTGGAGCCACCAGCTGCATGATACTGCATAGTGGAAATTAATAACCCACCCATCTCTGCCTTACAATCGCCCCTCCACCTCCCCTCCTCCCCACGCACACCTCTCCATCAAGGCCCCACCCGCTTCAGGCCTTGCATATGATGGAAGACGATGACTTTCCACACCACTTTTTTTGTTACATTTTATAACAGTGCATCTCTGGAAAGCTTTCAGTTTCCTCAAGTCTCTTTACTGCTGCCCCTGCAACTCTTCAGCTCTTTCGCACGCACTCTTTCTCCTCAACTCTGACTGCCGTTTGACTCCCATACCTAAGACAAACAATACATCCCAAGCATTTAAAATTCTCTCTGTGATGCAGCCACAAGCGAGGAGGAAGAGATGATGATGAAGAGGAAGAAAGGGCTGGTGACAGAGAGAGGGAAAGAGAGAAGCAAGAGGGAGAAGACAAGGGCAGGAGGGAGGGGGGCAAGTTTGTATTAATTCTTCTGTCTTGGCTTTTCTAAGTGAACTGAAAAAGAAAGAGTGAGAAATGACCCCCTGGGTCCCTTTAAGACCCCCAGGTGTCTGCTGGTGTGGTTGTTAGTGAGCAAAGGGACTGAACATTATTAAATACCCTACGTGCTTAGGCAACCTGCAGGAGGGAGAGACGAAGGGACACAGATGACTGAGATGGGGGTAAGATAGAGGATGGAAAAGAAGGATGAGGAGTTGCAAAATGGCCTCTCCCTGCTGGGGGAGCTTGAGGGAGATCCGGAGAGCTTGTGGAGTGGCGAGGAGAGATCCGGCTGAGATATGGCGTGATGTGACACACAACAGAGGAATAGTGTTTGGCCAAATTAATAGACCTCGTTGACGAATGGGAGAAAGAGGAAATTAGCGAGGTGTCAGTTGCTGCCGCTAACTCACAATGATAAAGTTTCAGAAAGGGGGGCGACGCGAAGCAGAGCAACTTAAAGTTGACGGCTGCAGTGGCCGCTCTTGATCTCCGTTTATGAAACACATTCATTACGAGTCCCCACATGAGTCGCCCGCAGGGGTGACCAGTAAAGCAAGGGGAGTGACATTGTGGCAAAATTGAAAAGTTGGGAAATTGTTTTTCCGCTGCGGCGCGCCATCGGAGGGGAGCCTGTCTCATTTCCTGTTGAGAAGAGCAGTGCATTGTGGGCAAACATATAGGAGGATTTTGTGATATGAATCACTGCTGGTCATCCATCACCAACAGATAGTCAGAAACTATAAAGAAACAACTTTCTCGGGAAAAGTTTGGATTTATTGCGTTTCACTGTCTCGTTGCAACAACGCTCTGAAGTTGCTTTTAATAACACAGCATGTTGGGAATTTGCATATCTCCTCATCAATCAAGCTAATATTCCTCAGACTGGATGCAGCAAACGGACCAGGATGCACTAAGTAACTTCTTTATACAGAGAAATATAATCAATATAATAGAAAGTTTGAAATGGACAAGGCCTCAGCTGACTCCCTCCTGATCCTTCAAAGCATTAGATCCCTCTAAACATAAATCAATACAAACAATGTTCAGACGTATAAGAAACTCCAAATGAACTCCACAGATTATGCTATTCCACGGCCTCTTGCATCCCTCAGCCGCTTTGCATAATGAGATAAAAAGCGCCTACAAGCCCAGGGCGACCAGCGTGTTGCCTCAGCCAGCCTGTGTCTGTGTAGGAGAAGAGGTAAAGTTAGGCGTTTTGACCCGCCTCTGTTTTTAACCTGGCACAGTTGATAGATGAGCTGCCGTCTTTCGGGACTTGTATCAGATTGTTTATTCCACAGAACATGCAGCATTTTGCTTTACACATCCACATCTCCGAAACTGTTCATAGTGGATCCACTCTGACAAGTCATGTTATCGTGCACGACAGCAAGCATAAGGAGCAATAATCGATTATTTCAACCACAAAAATACTTTATTTATTATAAGGGACGAATAATAATAATATACGCTGTGGTTTTGCTAATAATTCCAGTACGTTTCAGGCAGATTGCTCCTTTAAAGAGACAGTTTCGAGATGTTTAAGTTTAAACATGGGGAACTGAAGCTGTTGTATCGCTCTCGTCAAAGCCACCAGTCTCCTTTGATCGGTTCGGTTTGTGTAATTGTGTCACTTTGCCGTTTTAAAGAGTTAGGAACTATCAAAACTAACAGACTAACTAACCGGTCGAGGCAGCGTTAGCCCTGCAACTGTTGTGTGTTGTCAAACAAAAGTCTGGTGGCTTTGACGAGAGCGCTACAGCAGCTTCACTTCCGTGCATGTAGACTTAAAAAAGCTGTCTGATCACAAAATAAAGCTGTAAATATATTCTAAATATGGCGTACACTTAATCTGATATAGAATTTTCTTTAAGGTAGCAGAAACAAATTTACCTGATGCCCCGCCCCAAAGTACCTCATACAACCACACATCCACTATCCCTTTAAAGACATTTTTATAGTCATTATAGAGAACAGATTTATTGCCGTCATATCAATAATCACGGTAAAGAACGCCCTCTCGAGCACTAACACAGTCTCACACCAGCTGAGTGACAGCATCTAATTATGTTGTGTGTCTCTCTCTCTGCTGCGACTTCCCTGGACAACAGGCTCATAAACCAAAAGGGACAGAGGAGGTGCTTTCGTTGTCTACTGCTGATGATGTCATCGATCCCACCACAGATGACCTCACGTGCACTTTTTTTTGCCATGGCATCATGTGCCAGAGCTGCTCTCCTCGCTCCATTTTCTCAGTCACGTGGAAGAAAAAGCTTTTTTTTTCAACCAACCGCCGACCCTGGACAGGATTCATAAAGATGTTTACGGCTGGGCGGTGGTGATGAGAGGAGGGGTGGTTTGGGTTTACATGCCGAGAAAGTTCAGCATGCCTTCAGGCGTCCAAGTATTGGATTTGAACCGGAGACCTGCGGGGTGTCACAGTTCTAGACCCCGTGTGTTTTACGAGATTGGCCCAGAGCCGCTCTGCGTGGGGCAGGTTCAGAGGGTTCGGGGTCTCGGCCCGTGCAGCTCATGGTTCTGCAGGGAATTATGGAGTGCCAAGGTCTGGCCTCCTCCTCCTCTCCCCCCTTCATCATTCCTCCCCTCCGGGCGATCAACAATCAACTGCAAGTGCAGAGAAATGCTGTTTTTTAACTCCTCGCTTTTCTTCTTTGGTCTCTCTCTGGCACTGAGAGGCTGCAGGGAAGGTGTTTGTGCTTCAGAGTGGCTTCAGTGAGGGACCTATTGTTCTCCTCCCATAGGCTCTCAAATCAATACCTCATCTCTCCCTCTTTCTCTCCATCTCTCACTGCAACAAGGTACCATCAAGGAAAAGGGCCCATCCCCTACACAGGAGTTGCTTTTGTGATTCATGCCACAGAAGAGGAGAAAGACAAAGACAGAGAGGGGACGCAAGGAAGACGAGAGGAAGGGGAAAGTGGCTGGGAGGGAGGGAGGGGGACACTGCGGGGGCCGGCAGAATAAAGACACTAGAGGAAGGAGGCGACCTCGGGGTCATCGCTCTCTTTAGCACTGCACACAGCCAGGCTATCTATAGCTGTCGAGCCCAGCCAGATTGATCTTATTGTCTTAAAGGAAGAAAGAGAGGTTGATCCGAGAAGGCGTTAATATCATCTCGCTAACAGCATCAGAGCAATCTCGCTTACACCGACTTTATTGTTCAACTGTGCTTGACATGTGTGCTCAAACTAGACAGCATCTTCAAGTTGGACCTGTTGCTGGAGGCAGACTGTTTTATGGCAAATGTATAATATTAAAGGGCAATTCAGCTTTTTTTCCACCTGTAGTTTTGGTCAATTCTGTCTATGTAATAAATATTAAATCATTATGTGGATTTGTGCAATCGGGGTATCATGTGATTCTGCTCAAAAGCCTGTGGATGTTCTCATGTGTCCAGGTCGTCGTTATCCCCAAAGCAAGTCCAGTCAAAAGCAACTGGACTTGGTTATTTGTAGGAAAAATAGACTTCCTAGACAAATAATCAAGTCCAGCTGCTTTTGACTGGAATTCTTTGGGGATACTGAAAAGTCAGACTATCTATATACTGTATTATTTCGGATTATAAGTCGCAGTTTTTTTCATAGTTTGGCCGTGGGTGCGACTTATACTCCCATGTGTGAAATAATTAACACATGCCCGGGCTGTTATTTATCTCAGACTCGGCGTATATCAGCAATCGTCACACACACACACACACACACACACACACGTCAACCAATCAGAATCCGGCGGGGGCGGGTCATGGCAGAAATGCGTTGTGAAGAAAAAGATGCTAGCTGCTACTTCAGTACCGTTGAGTTGGCGGAGTTGTTCAGAAGTGACAGCGAGGAAGAAGAGTTCAGTGGATTTAGTGATTAGCAGAGACAGAGTGTTTGGTAAACGTAGAGCAGGTTCTATATGTTTATACAGTATATATATATATATATATATATATATATATACATATATACTGCATATATGTATACATATATATATATGGCTTGTTTAACATACGTTTGTTGTTGTTGTTGGCCTATCTGACATAAAATGCTTGCTTTAGTAAATGCGATGGCTGATAGAAATAAAAAAATATATATAATCATATGTAATTCTCGTTGTTTGTAATGTAAATGCTGTCTGTGTTGTTCACCTGCGCGGGGACTGCGGGTGAAAATGATCTTTTAGCTCTATGAATCACATTTCATTCATTGAAATGTATATTTACTGTACGTGGTCCATGTGAGACTAACAACAATATGCCACTCACTGTAGGGAGCCAAAATAATTAAAGGGATACTCAGAATGATCATTTGAAAATATCAATTACTCACAATTCATCTCACTTCTTTCTCACGGACGTCTCTGAAAGTGTGGCACTCTTGGGGGGTTGAACTAAAACTGTATGTGGAGTTTAGTTTTGTGTCTGTCTCTTTGTCTTTTCTCTCTCTCTCTCTCCTTCTCTTCCTCTCTCCGGTGCAGACAGATGTGCGTCCTCCACAGAGCTGGGTCTGTCCCACGTTCCTGTCTGTTATAGTGAAGGTTTTCGTCTCCACCGTACTCTACGGGGGAATTGTTGGGTCTCTGTAAATCATAAATAAGTCATAGAGTGTGGTCTTTACCTGCTCTGTAAAGTGTCCTGAGATAACTTTGGTTATGATTTGGCACTATAAATAAAACTGAATTACAAATTGAATTGAATTCAGCCAGATGAAGGCCTCCTGGAGCTTAGTGCTCTGGTTCGACCGGAGCTCTGCTGGCTTGCACCATGAAGCAACGAAGCAGCGGAGGGAATCAGAAAAGAGTCTTTCGTGAGACAGAACATCGAAGCAAACGCGGTCACGTTTGCATGCCTCCATCTTGAACGATTGACTAAGTATTACTTTAATTAATCTCTGTTCATTGTGGACACATACACGAAAAACATGTTTTTGTTCAACAACTCAGGGGAACACAGGTGAGACACTGATACACTGATGATCATCAGACGTATTCTTTTTAAGGAGTGGTCCATAACAAATCCTTGAAAGTCCATTCAAGAGACCTACAGATTACCTCCATAATAAAGGTATTGATGCTTTTGTCGAACACATGGTCTCAGGGTCGACCAACGACTCATAGGGGTTCAGTTTTTTGTACAAAGGCACTTCAGCAAGCTTGTTTCTTGAGGCTGGGATATCAAACTGAAGTTCAGTCTTCGTTTTCTCCGATTTCTTTATGAGAAACGTTTAATCACGACGTTTCCCTTCATCACCTTTTCCCCCCTCAAATCAAATACTGCATTTTAATCCCCTGACTCCTGATCTGGCAGGGACCTGGTTGTGTTGGGTCAGCGCCAAAGCAGTGAAATTTGAGAAGCAGAATATGTTTATTTTTTTGTTTTTTCTTAATTCTTCACCAACTCTTTCTGTATCACTGCACAATTTTCACAGCTGCACAGCGGATTATGTCTTCCTCAAATGTGAAAGAAAATGTAATTCTGCTTTCCGCAGGGGTAACGTCTTTATAGCTTTCCCCGCACAGGTGTCTCTGCGTGAGTGAGAGAGATAGAGATGGAGCGGGAGAGAGAGGGAGGGAGCGGAAGATGCCTTAATGGAGTTATGCAAATGGAGGCGGCCCCATAATCCCCTGGCTAAGTATTCCACCAGAGATGTGGACCGTACAGCTGTGTACAACGGGGATCCACGCTGCGCATTTCCTCCCTGCTTGTACACAGTACTCAGTACATCTATATATCTCCATCCATGTAGTGTGAATTAAGTTCACCCCCCGCTGCCTTCTTCAGTATCAGTCCCCTTCTGTTTCCTGCTGCCACTTCCATCAGCGAATCTCTCCCCCTGCCAATAAACTTACAGCCATCTACATGTAGGCGAGAGTTTACATGCCTATATTCAGAGAAGGGAAACACACTCTGGTTGCATGTGAACATGCAACATGCAGTATGTAACCCTTTGTTTATTTATAATGCTGCTTGTGTGGGAGTGTGTTTACATGTTTATGGGTTATGGCATATGATTTTGTTCTTTGGATACATTGTGGAGCGGGAATCCTTCACGCTCGAGCGCTTCCAGGTTGAAGATTTATGTGCGGGCGAGCTTTTTATGGCGCTTTATGGTTTTCTTCTGCATGTGTGTGTTGCTTTATTTTATGCTTGAGTGTCTCCGTTGATGAATGTGTCCTTGAGGCCGATTACACTCGGCGTAATGTGTATATATGTGCAATTAAACTTGTGAATTAAAGGGGATTTTATTTGCTGTGTCTGAATAAAAACGGCCAGATGTGAGTGGTATATCCTCCTATTTACATTTCTTATATGAGTCTTATATCAGTGTGTGTGTATGTGTGTGTGAGAGACGTCTCCAAGTGAGTCAGCCCACCTGCCCGCTCCTCTCTGACCTCTGGCTCACGGATGAAGACAGAGGAAAGGAAAGGACTGATGGAGGGAAGCCTCGATCCCACCCTCCTCGCAGGCACCCCCTCCGGTGACTCACACACCCAGCGTGAGTGTAGGCCTCTACCCACAACCCCCCGCTGCTTGTTTAGAACAACAACAGAGGGAGACAGTGGGATCACAGAGGAGCTGGCAGGGAGGGAGGGCGGAAGGAGAGACAGTGGGAGAGAGAAATGAGGAGGGGAGGGATGAAGGTGGAGGGAAGACAATGGATATTTTATGGTTTCAGGGGACGGCTGAAATTAGGTACTGCAAACAAGTTGAGAATGAAAATGAGTTCCCTTGGGAAAAAAATACAGATACACTATATGGACAAGGTATATAGACAGGGAGGACCAATCTCAAAGTGTTTTATGAATGTAAGAGCACTCACACTGTCCTTCTGCACCGCGCCCCGGGCTTTAGGGTACTTGTCCCCCCCTCCCTCTCCCCCCGCGCCCCAGACCCGTTTGTACTCACACTACCTGGGCCTCGCGCAAATGCTTCTTGCCTGTCCATACGTCATCACGTCGTAACACGTCACACGCATTGATGACGTCATGGCGGTGCGTGGCTTTGTTTCCAAATCTTTCCGTAGACCTCAGAGTTTTTGTGCGTCTTGTCGACTGTTTTTGAATCTTTTCATCGACCAAATCAGCAGTAAACACTCCACCTCCGCATCACACCAACATGAACCTTTCACCGCCATTGTTGTTGTTGTTAAATGTCCGTGCATGGTCCGTCCTTCTATTTTCTATGTCCCAACAGGCGCACATAAATGACGCCAGAACCACTGAGGCGTCGTGCTCGTACACGTGCGCACGCTCGTGCTCGTACATGTGCAAACGCGCTCTACAAAAGCCCACCTCTCCCAAACGGGCCGTGGACGGCCAGCTGGCCACAGTTATGCGCGGAGCGGTTGCACTCACACTGGTCAAACGCACTAGGCTTGACCCGAAAAACCTGTTTTGGCCCGGTGAGGAAGGACAGTGTGAGTGCGCCCTAAGTGAACCTGAAACCCTCCACCCTCACATAGCAGTCAATCCTTTTCCCTTTCCCGTCAGTAGAATAAAGTGTGTGTGTGTGTGCAGGATGAATATATGTGTGCAGAGGGTGACATTGCACCCACAGGTGTGATAAAGTGGCGTAACCCTCCCGACCCAAGGCAAAGGGGAACAGATATAAGGAAATAAAATAAAACATCATCCCTACTCCGAGAGACAGTAAAATAATTCTGATGTTTTTATCAGGTGTCCACATACTTATGGACGTAAATCAATAAGTCATATGCACATATGTATGCATGCTGTGTGTATACTCACAGGTATGCAGGTCAATACATATTTATGTAGGAAAACGCACGTGCACATAAAAGATACGCAGTGCTTACTAAACACACATGCACGCATACTTCCACAATCACACATCACACGTTGTGCGTGCCGACTTGAAAGAACACAACACACACAACCGCGACTCTGCACGTGCTCCTCCGATCCAATTAAGACGTATTTAAAGATGTCTAATGGAAATTGATCAGTGATTAAGATCATTTCAGGTTAATCCAATTAATCGATGCCTGCTGATTAGGATGGCGGCAAAAAAAAGGGCAAAAGATTCATCACAACCTCCCCTTTGGTCCTCACCGTCCCCTGCAGACAGCTGCAGTTAACAGGGCATTTTAAACCAGGGTGTCACCTTCAGGTCTGCTCGGGCTGCTGGAGATATGTGGCAGAGGGATGAGGCGACGGAGAGAGTTTAGAAAGAGCAGAAAATAAGAAACGGAAAGCAAGAGGTGTTGCGTGTTAAGAATGAGTGACTCTGCAATGTTGTTTGTTTTTCCGTGGAATAAATAACTCAAGTGAGAGGTGGAAAGACGGGGCGAGAGCTCTGAGGAGTCATTCAAAGTGTGTAGAAAAGGGATACGATGCTTAGCTATACGTATGATACAGTGTTGTGACCCCCCTCAAACATCACGCCAAACATTAACTGCCATAACATATAAGTCATATTCACATTACTGTAGATATTATTATAGGTACTGGAAGTGTGTCTGTCTCTGTCTTTGTCTCTGTCTTGTGTCTCTCTCTGACTGTGTGTCTGTCTTTGTGTCTGTCTCTGTCTCTCTCTGTCTTTGTGTCTGTCTTTGTCTCTCTCTGTCTTTGTGTCTGTCTCTGTCTCTCTCTGTCTTTGTGTCTGTCTTTGTCTCTCTCTGTCTTTGTGTCTGTCTCTGTCTCTCTCTGTCTTTGTGTCTGTCTCTGTCTCTCTCTGTCTTTGTGTCTGTCTCTGTCTCTCTCTGTCTTAGTGTCTGTCTCTGTCTCTCTCTGTCTTTGTCTCTGTCTTAGTGTCTGTCTCTGTCTCTCTCTGTCTTTGTGTCTGTCTCTGTCTCTCTCTGTCTTTGTGTCTGTCTCTGTCTCTCTCTGTCTTTGTGTCTGTCTTTGTCTTTCTCCGTCTTTGTGTCTGTCTCTGTCTCTCTCTGTCTTTGTGTCTGTCTTTGTCTTTCTCTGTCTTTGTGTCTGTCTCTGTCTCTCTCTGTCTTTGTCTCTGTCTTAGTGTCTGTCTCTGTCTCTCTGTCTTTGTGTCCGTCTTAGTGTCTGTCTCTGTCTCTCTCTGTCTTTGTGTCTGTCTCTGTCTCTCTCTGTCTTTGTGTCTGTCTTTGTCTTTCTCCGTCTTTGTGTCTGTCTCTGTCTCTCTCTGTCTTTGTGTCTGTCTTTGTCTTTCTCTGTCTTTGTGTCTGTCTCTGTCTCTCTCTGTCTTTGTCTCTGTCTTAGTGTCTGTCTCTGTCTCTCTGTCTTTGTGTCCGTCTTAGTGTCTTTCTTTGTCTCTCTCTGTCCATCTGTCCGTCTTTTCTCTCTCTCTCTCCTTCTCTTCCTCTCTCCGGTGCAGACAGATGTGCGTCCTCCACAGAGCTGGGTCTGTCTGACGTTCCTGTCTGTTATAGTGAAGGTTTTCGTTGCCACCGTACTCTACGGGGGAATTGTTGGGTCTCTGTAAATCATAAATAAGTCGTTGAGTGTGGTCTTTACTTACTCTGTAAAGTGTCCTGAGATAACTTTAGTTATGATTTGGCACTATAAATAAAATTGTATTGAAAAATTGAATTATAGCAAAGATTGAGCCCCATCTAAAATAGTCAGGCTTGAATATTGAGTGTAATCGATACGCTGCCTGTCCGGCTTAACACACACTTCTTACTTCCTCCAAAAATCCTTTGGGAAAAAGAAAAATCAAAAGCATCACAATCCACCACAATAACGCGAGTCTTCTGCGGATCTCACGACAAACTGTCACATTCTGTTGCCTTGATGACAGGCGGTTTGATGACCTAAGGGAAAAACGTCACACCCATTATGATCAGCTCCATCAGGGAGAGGCTGATTGACACGGTCTGCTGCAAGATCTACAGGAGGATTTAGGGAAAAGAGGATAAAAGTGAAAACGTCCTGACCTACAGCGAGCGTCTGCTGCTTCATTAAACACTGTTTGTTAACGGTTAGGAAGCCAATCACTTCACTTGTCTTTCGCTTGAAGTTTCAACTCAAACAAATACCTCTTTGCTTCTGTTTAAGCTGCCGAGATGAACTTTTCTCTCCATGTTTTTCGGTTTGCCTTCTTCTATTTGCTGGAACACACATTGGAGCACAGAGAAGGGTTGATGCGAGAGCAGAAAACACTAGATGTCCCCTTAGTGGACAAACACCTCCCACCCATTGTCCTAGTTGTCTGCAACTCTTTATAATCAACAAGTTTCACTGCAGGGTGAGAAGTTCAGCCATCGGTGAGGAACTCGGAGTAGAGCCGCTGCTCCTTTGCGTTGAAAGGAGCCAGTTGAGGTGGTTCAGGATCATCTGGTAAGGATGCCCCCTGGGCCCCTCCCTAGGGAGGTGTTCCAGGCACGTCCAGCTGGGAGGAGGCCTCGGGGAAGACCCAGGACCAGGTGGAGAGATTAGATCTCCACACTGGCCTGGGAACGCCTCAGGATCCCCCAGTTAGAGCTGGTTAATGTGGCCCGGGAAAGGGAAGTTTGGGGTTCCCTGCTAATGCTGCTGCCCCTGCGACCAGACCCCGGATAAGAGGCTGAAGATGAGATGAGATGAGAAGCTACACTGCCATGTTTTATATTTTGGTTTCCCTTCAGATCAAGCTTGGCAGCGTCTTTCTCAGGGACAAGCAGTTCTTCTCACTCTCCCATGTCTACTCAGTTTTCTCATGTGAAATAAAATTCCTAAAGTTTCAATATGCCTGCAGTTAGGTCTATTGTCAGAACTGTGTGAGGAGTAAGAGGTTGTTTGGGCCTCTGGCGGGTCAGTAAGAGAGTAGTAGCCGGTGGGAGCTCAGCGACTGGACTGTGAGTGGCCAAAGTACAAATGTAGGCCTGTGATGGAGCAGAGACGGACAGACATAATTTATAGTGCAATTTATGAGAAGTGTTGGAGAGAGGCAGGAGCTGCCGGTCCTCTCTTTCTCTCTCAATCTCTCTCAACACTTGGATGCACGCAGACACACATTCATAAATTCTGTGCACCCCACGAAGCCCACGCGCAGCACCTCACACACTCAATCTGCACCTGAAGCAGTTCACACACACACACACACACACGCTTCGCTCAGAGGATGACACACCTGGTGTGGGCAGTAAGTCACTCATAGCAGCATGGTGAGGCAGACAACACACACTCACGATAATTCAGCCGACCGTCTGACTGGAGAAACGACAGAATCAGAGGCAGCAGGATCCAAGCATAAAGACTTCATAGATGTTATACCTCAGCAGTGGTGTATTTGTTAGTATTTCTGCAGACGGATTCGACACTAGTCACTCAGTAGCCTAGCTTCAAAGGTGGCTAAGTTGCCATGTAGCCAGAGTACATGGGATTTAGTACCTTGTTGTTGTTTTACCATGGTATCGCATTGGGTATCAAGTAGGGATGCTCGATATTGGCTTTTCTGCCGATATCCGATATTCTGATATCGCATTGGGTATCGAGAATTGTGGAATTTCGCTGGTTACAACATTTCTGGTATTGAGACATCTCTTCTCCACAGCTATCCCAGCCAGATGCATCAGGATGAGTCCTTTTCAGCCACTAACCAAGGTTCAAGACCAGACTTGAGAACTGCAACCAAGATCGACTGGTGCATTAAGTACTTTGACTTTATTCTTAAAATAGAAAATAAAGATCAATATCAACTGCTGCAATGTGACATGTTGAAAACATGACAAAGGAGAGGCAAGAAGAACAAAACATTACAGTTGGAATAATTACTGCAGTAATCAAATCAAGTGCTGACAACAAATAGGAAAAAAGAAATCTCTCTTTGAAGGGCTGGTTTGTTAAATAGCATACTTCAAGTGTGTGAAACTGTCTTTAATGAATGATTATGGATTTTTAATTTGGTTGTGTTTCCCCACAGAGACACACACAGCAGAAAGAAAGAGAAGTCTGTGGTGGGGACAAAGGGAAGGGATAGTAAAGGGCAGTCGTGGGTAGAATGGAAAACAGAGATGAAATACAGGAAACGAAGGAGGAAATGAGAGCTCGGGGGGTGGATGAAGGAAAGCTTGGTTAAAAATTGCCATTTAGTGGCTGATTAACTGATCTATGTGACCTTTCTGGATCATAAAATACAGATACGTCTGGTTTTTACAAGCGCTTTTAGTCGTGCAGGAAAACAAGGCTGCAGCTTTGCAAAAACTTGCCGTTCTGTATAAATAAAATTAAATGGTAGCTCTGCATTTACAGGCTGCACAGTCAAAGTTAACACGGGGAACAACAATGCAGGACGTGATTCACAGAAAAGCCCAGAAGTACTTTGTTCGTGTGAGGATGTGTGAGCAGGTGACAAGTGTGTATCCTCACACACCGAGTACACACCACACAAGTCTGTATTTCCCAGTGTTTTAAGGGCTTCGTTCTGCTAAACTGTGGTTAAAAAAGGGCAAACTGTGCTCATCCTCTCTTACTGTTTGAATGTAGGGAAGAAACCGAAAAAGCACGGGTGAATGACAGCCAGGCCCCTGCGCGATAAAGCATCCGATTGAATTATTTACTTCCTCCATAAACATTTTCCCTCTGCCACCTGAAAGCAAAAGGGCCTCCTTGCCTGAGTTATGACAGTAAACTGGTTTCGGCAGCGGGCCTCTTCAGGAATAATAGGCCTTTAAGGGCTAAGTTATAGCACAGAGAAGATTCTCCCTGACAATTCACTCGTTTTACTCCGCCGGGTACCACTGCGCCGGTAGTGCGCTGGCATTGGGAAACGCCAGAGGGAGTTCGGGAGAGTAATGAAGGGCCGTTGTGCTTACTTCATAAACTTGTCACAGCTCCTTTTCCTTTTATTTCCCGAACAAACCCAATCATTTCAACGCCCACTGACGCGCACGCAGCTACGGCGCGGGTCACTTAATAAATATATCAGTTCCCTAAAAGAAAGTGCTGCAGCATTAAAAACCGGCACGGGGATAAAATATGGATGAGGCTGCTTCAGTGCTCCAGGTGTGTCAAGTGTGATTTAATATGAGGAAAGGACACGCGGCGAAGGGAAAGGAGACTGCTGAGAAGAGCACAGACAGACGGGGCGACCTTAGACCTCTGAATAGCAGCCAGTCAGCCAATACTGCCGAGCCCAACCTCACAAAACAGCCACTGGGGAGACACCCGCCTAAATCCATCAGCTTTACTGATCAGGAAGAAGAGCATGTCTATCTGTGGCCAATCTGTTAGTGTTTGTGGGGGTGTGCATTTTTGGGATATAAGGTGTGAAAGAGGTTTGAGTGTGTACTTGTCATCTTGTGTGTTTGAATGAGTATGTAGGCCTCTGTGTGTGTTGGTGACTGTGAGTGAGCATGCATGTTAAAAGGTGCTACCTTGATGCATTTTATATGAGTATAAACGCTGCAAACAAATGAGAATACCGCTAGCAGTCTCAGTTTTCTGCAAATAAAAGTCAAGTTGCGAGTAAAGCAAAATCGCCCCACACACAAAAGCCCCATTAGACGTGAAATGTAGCAACATTGTCGTGTTCACATTACTTATAACTCCTAGAAATGTTGGGCAAACCAAATCAATACAACCTTAGTCTTCATAAGTCAGAATTATCCTTTAAATTGCATAATAACGGCTTTAGCAGATCCACTGGTGTGAAACAGAAACTCATGTCAGCCGTGGCCCCTGAATGCATCACTATTAATTAGACAATGATGTATTGACGTCTCTGCACAGATCTGGTTTTAAGTGTGTGTTCATGTCGTTAGGTGTATTTTTCTGTGTGTGACTGACTTTGTCTTCCACTGGTCACAGAGTCACGGAGCCACAGGCGAGGAAAAAGGCTTTCCTGTCGTTTGGAAGGGCTGAGCTGACGGAGCATGAAGGCAACCATAAAGCCCCAAACTGCCTCCTGATACCGGCCGGCTCGCTAGCTAATCATTACATATCTTCCTATCATCTGTTCAGCACTTTTCACTCCTCTTTTCTCACTCTATCCACCCCCACTCCTCTTCCTCTGACCCTGCTCTCTCACCTCCCCTTGTGCATAGCTTCTCCTTTTTGTGTTAAAGTGACAGTTTGTGTGTGTGTGTGTGTGTGTGTAGGTTGGTTTGCAGTGAGAACTGTCTTGCATGACCTCTAAATCTGCTGAGCACTAACAAAAAAACCTCTGCTTTCCCCCCTTTGCTGTTTCCCTCCATCAGATCTCATGCAGCAGCAGCAGCAGCGGCAGCGGCGGCAGCGAGGAGGAGTTGTACTTTGACTCTGCAACACAGCAGCTCTGAGAAGGAGCAGCCCCGTCTGCTGCCAGCCTCGATATGAAGAGCAGTCACCAGTTTCTCCCCGAGTGTCACTCACATGCAGCAAAAAAAACGTGTCACTGACTCTTTCAACTGGAACCCTCAAATCTACTAAAAAAAAGAGAAAAGGTTTTAAATCCCGGAGGTGACAAACTCGTTAAGCAGCATTTCCTCCTAATAAACAGTGACACACTGTGAGAACAAGATCTTTACATTTCACGCACAACCCTGATTCATCACAACCGTCACCACCAGTGCACATAGGGCTCACCGGGCAGCAACTGAGGCATGAGTGACCCCGCTGACCGCTGCCGAGCCACTGGGACAAACCCACAGGTAGTCGTGCATAATTCCACTTCCTGCCCTCAGTAATGGCTTCTGGTGACCTCTGGCTACACGCCGTGACCCATCATGCCCCATCAAGCTCTCCCCGGCCCTCACAGCACGCCAGCCCCTGAGGCTGAGTGAGTGAACGGCCGGGGCGATTGTTTTAAAACATAACCCATTACTGTCACTTCTTTACCTCCACAGATCATCAAACAAATTACCCTATTACCTCTGTAGTGGTATCTGATTACTGACCCTTAATACAGTCACCTTTAAAGACCTTTATGGGCTTAAATGGTGAAATTAAATCAAGTGAATCTTATATTTTACTCAAGACCTTTCATTCTTTCTCAAATATTAAGATTCCCATGACTTTTTGTAATTATAAAGCCGGTTGAGGTGCTATATAAATACTGTGAAAGTATCAAAACACTCAATCCACAGAGAAATGCACACAGCCATATTCATAAAATGTCTCTGTAAACAAGCTGTTAGGACTTCTGTACGTTGTGATGTCATAGTATAGTGTAGGTAGGAAGTGGGGCCAGAGTCATTCCCCGGCTGCAAGGGGAACGCCGCGCTGTTCACTAAAGCTTAATTTTACTGGCCAAGATAAAATAAGCTTGTGCTCAAAAACACGAGCACTGACTTAAAACGACTTTTGACTAAATAATAAAATGTTATTAATCAAATAAATCACTGAACATCTTTGAAACCAAGTAATAGAGAGCAGATGTCGAAGCCCCGTAAACGCTGACCAATCAGAGCAGACTGGGCTTTTTCAGGAGGGGGTCTTAAAGAGACAGGCGCTAAAAACAGAGCATTTCACACAGATAGGGTGAAAACAGGTGTATTCACACAGACAGGATGTGTAAATAATGTGTCCTTTGAGCATTTAAGCATGTAAACATGTTCTAGTAGAAACCCAAAATACAAGTATGGACTGGAATATGAGCATAATAGAGACCTTTAAGATGTTCACTGGCTGTTTGAACCTTTAAAGCTGCTCCCAATTTTTGAAAAAATGTGTGTTTACATGTGTTCCATTGTCTAAGATATACATTAGGTGTGAAACAACAGCTATGCACACACACACACACTTTCACACACTAGGCTGCAGCTGGCTGGAATGACATGTTAAGGATGTGTTAATTCACCCCTCTAAGTTTCCTTATCATGTCTGCTGCTTGGCCATTCATTAATAGTCTTGTTTTAATTAGCCATTAGTGAACACACTCCCCATGTCAGAGATATGAGATGGGAGCGTGTGTGTGTGTGTGTGTGTGTGTGTGTGTGTGTGTGTGTGTGTGTGTGTGTGAGACATGGCGAGAGGAGAGCGGGAGTAGGCATACTGCAAAGAAGGTGTTATAGTATAGCCGTGTAGTGTGTGTGTGTGTGTGTGTGTGTGTGTGTGTGTGTGTGTGTGTGTGTGTGTGTGTGGACAGCTCCATTCTCCCACTGTGGCGGCAGAACAATTGGCAGGGACACGCTGTTCAGTGGGGCCTCCTCCTCATTATTGGCCCACTGCTCACTTGTGAGCCATATCATTGTACTGCAAGACAATGGCTGTCAGGGGCCCCACCCGACATGATACACCCCCACACCCCCTCTACACACACACACACACACCAGTCCAGCTATAAGCTTAAGTCCCCCGCCTCTCCCTTCTGCGTGCACCAGCACAGCAATCACCCCTCGTCTACATCTCAGCCCTGCAGTATCGCGGCACCTGATTGGCTGCGTCACGGACACCCGACGCTGGTCAGAGTCCACAGAGAGAGAACAGGGGATTAAGCCTAATTAGCATGAACAATAAAAACAAACAAATCCTGATGGGGGAGAGAGGTCAGCGAGGCAATCCCACTGTCTCTCTTAATTAGCATTGTTTACCAAGTGACACAGTTGGTTCATGATATCCACCGCATAGCAGCACACATCTATTAGACTCACTGCTCGCACACAAGCTCACATGGGCGCCGACACGCACTAAACATACACATGTGAGCATGTTCTGGGTAGATTTGACTTCCTGTCACTGATTAATATTATTCATTATTGACTTATAGTTCCTTTTTTATCAAAAAAGGGACATTTTTCTATGTCTGAAATACCCCATGTTGTCAAAAATGCATTTTTGTTGTGGGTCTGAGAGAGAGTTATGCATCCTAGATGTAATAAATATACCCACATGATGCATCTACAGAGGGAAAAAAGAATTCACAGGGTCGCTCAGCGCCTGAGCAAAGTCACAAAACGCTCCAACATGACCGCTGTTCCTCACACATCGACAAAACGCACTTGTAATCAGCAGATTTATGTGTGAAAAATGGATAAAACTTTAGCTGCAAAACATAAAAATGTCAATATATCGACTTTCCGCTTATAGCGAATGGTTATGGAGCGAGATTTGGCAGAAAAAGGCTCTGCTGTTTGAGGGGGCACTCGAAGAATGTGATCACCAAAGAGGATCCTACATGAACATTACTGAACCCAAAGCCAATTACTGCGAAGCCTAAATGAAACAGCAACTTTAGTGCTCTGCTGGAACTAATGGCATGCTTCATATAGATGTAGAAGTCAGCGCTGACGTAAGGTAACATAGCAAATGCACTCCTTTTACCCAAACCACAGCTTTTCCTAACCCAACCAAGTCGTTTTGTTGCCTAAAACTAACCAAACCAACCGTTTCAGGAAGAAAATACAGCATTTCAGCTACTATTGTACTACTATACTCTTTATGTTGCATGGGAATAATAGGAAAAATAACACTGGAGGAGGGTGGTAGAGTCTGCACAGAGCCCTGCGGATGAACTGGAATGCCGACTGTGAGCCGGGCCTTATCAGCAGCTACCAACCAGCATCAGTTCCCAACCTTACTGATGCTTTTGTGTCAGAATGGCAAATCCCTGCATCCATGTGCCTGAATCTTCAAAGAACAAAGTGGAGGCAGTTGTGATTCGCTGCTACGCTTTGGGTTTGTCCACATACTTTTGGTCAATTTGGAAAAACTCATACCAAACCAAAGTGTCCGGTGGTTCAGGACGAATAAGGCTTTCATACACGGTCATTTAGGGCGTGCACTGATGCAGCTTCCACAGGGTCCACACACACCGCACAAAGTTCCTAAAGCCCACTGGTGAGCTGAGGGAAAAACACCAACACAAAAAAGACATCGATCGCCACACCACATGTATAAATATTAGTGATGAGATGATTGATGATAGGATTTCTAAATCTCTTTGGCATCGGGGAAAAAATTGCATTTTCCTCCGAGCGTCCCCTGTCCGTGATGCTGAAGGCCCATCCCCGGGGAACTCATAGCTGCAGTGGGGGTCAGTCAAAACGGGGCCAAATCAAAGTGATTAAGGACCTGCGAATCAATAATGCCTTTATATTAGATTTACTCACCCTCCCCGGATCGCACAGAGTCAGCAGAAAGACGGGAGGAGACAGAGGCTGAAATGAGCCCAGATCCAACTAAGCGTCGGCAGATTGGGCGCCGGTATAAATCTTTAGGCTCATATCAAGTCTTCGAGTCGTAATGAAATAATAAAATCAGCTTTGAATGGGCGGGCGAGGAGAAGTTGAGGACTTTCTTTTGGTTCTGCTGCTTTTCTAACTCCGGTGTTTTGATGATGAGTAAGGGAAAACCATCTGATGGTGTTGATGGTTAACTTTGGTGGGATGTAGTCGGACGTTACAAACGTCTGCGGAGCCTGTTTTATGTCGGGGATAATGGGAATCACCGGTGCTGTCAGAGCTGGAGAGAGCCTGTAAAGATGATTTCATCTTTGAAAGGAACAATGGGATGTCTTAATACTACAGAAAAATGGTATGTACAGTATGTTTGCATCTTTGACATCATCCTTAGGTAAAACCAGAGCTACATGTTGTTGTAAAGTGAGTTCTTTTCACACTCACAACAACGCCAACAGCCAATTTTAAATGACTACACTTTATATGTCATAATGCCAATTAAACCAATTAAAACAATGGATGCTAAAATGGCTTGAGGGTGTTTTCACACCTTACCGGGCTTGATGTGGTTCATTTAAGTAGCTGTAAAATGCAAACGTGGTATGGATCAAACTAGACCACCGAGACCGAGCTGAAAAGATGGACGTGCTTTGAAACTGACTGTGAAAGTAAAGCAGTAGATAATCGATATTAAACTACTATGAAATCCATCTGCTAATCACAGCTGTCAAGGAATCTATTGGACTATGGATTATCTATGGACTTGGTTACGCGACTGTGCCAAAGACTGCAGTTCCTTGTATCACCACTTGAGGCTGGCTGTAAAAATCAACCTGATATTGGAAAAATCGTTTCACCTGCTAACAGATATGAAGATATGTGCAGCTCAGCTCCGATGGACAAGAGACAAATGACAATCCGACAATCATTCAAATGGTTGTAAGAGAGGTGGTGAAGAGAAGGCTCGACACACTGATGGGACTCACAGCTTGGAGCAACAAGTCTACGCTGCCAAACGGCACCCTGGGAAATGCGAGAAGTTAATAACTGAAGCGGAGAAGGCAGGTCGAGGGAACTCACTCATGTGCATCACACGTGGATCTGAAAGGGAAACGACAGAAGAACCCAGGAAGGTGACAAAAAGCAGGCCCTGCTCTCAAGCATGTTACAGCCCTCAGATGGCGACCTACACACTTACAGGCCGCGGTTAAGCTACATGAGAATGTGTATGTTGTATAACACGCACACGCACACGCACACGCACACACACACACACACACACACACACACACACAACCACACACCCCCACACACACACACACACACACACACACACACACAGAACACTACAGCATTCACTGTGAACACCAATTACTCAAAAGCTTTCTGGTGGCAATAAGTTGAATGCATGTGCATACACACTTGTGCACGCACAATGTGCCGTTTTCCCTTATCTCCATGGAGACAACCCCCCCACCCCCCCCCACCCAACCAGTGTTTGTCTCACAGTAAATCTAAATTGGCGAGCGCAGTTAACCCCCTCACCTCCTCCTCAGCCAGCTCCTAAGTCTCTGGATCTCTGCAGCAGATGATGAGAGAGAAATACAATCAATGTGAGGGAAACAGAAGAGCGGAGGAAGGGAGGGGGTAAAAGAAAAGGCAGTGGAACGTGTTAGCACACAACAGAGCCAGGGTCACGCAGAAGCCACATGTTTTTTTGTTATTGTTTTTTTGCACTGAACAGAAAGACTAAAGAAACTACCATGCGTGTGTGTTTTAGTTTCCTCTTCGGGAAGCGAGGTTATTTCGAAAAGGATATTTGATGTGGTGTGGTGTGAGGGAGGATGCATGGTGGAGCGAGGGGCTCTGAAGGAACCTCCGATCTGTTTACAGCTCTGATTGGAATTACACAATCAATTACCACCCCCTGCTGTGGCCCAAATGAGCCAGCGCAAAAGACAGGGGAATTGGTTAAATGTTATTGTTGGGAGGCCATTATCCAACAATCGGGGTGGTTAATGCAAGAAAATGACATTCATTAAAAGGCTCGACGGGAGGCTCCCGGGGGCCAGGCTGCAGCTGACCCTCATTCACCGCCAGGCTTTGTGGGCCCTCGTCCACTGTGGGGAGGGGAGATCATGTCAAAGGCACAAAATGCTCCTCTTTTGTCACAGAGTGGCCTTCAGTCTCTCTTTGTGAGCGTGTGTGAGAGTGTGTGTGTGAGAGAGAGACGGAGAGGGGCAGAGAGCCAGAGAAAATACCTGTGACTGCGAGCGTGAATGTTTTTGTGCTCGGGAGAATATGTGTGAGGTGTCAGAGGGAGAAAAAAAGGGATAATTACATCATTCTGTGAATTAGAGGAGTGGAGGGGAAGAGTGATTGAGCCCCCCCCCTCCTCTTCCGTCGATGGATGCACATGTAATCCTGCAGTAATGAGACAGCACCAGAATCATACTCCACACACACTTAGTCCTATAATGTATATCATCAGCGTTACAGCTTACAAAAAACAAAAAAAGCACCTTTTGCGAGTGCACTTCCCTCCAACAACGGTGATATAATCTGTCAACGCAGACGCAGTTATCAAAAGGCAAAAGTCAAAAGTAAGTGCAGACATCAGCCCACAGAGAGAGAGAGAGCGAACCAGTGCTGCCATTATTTTTAATACAGGATCCCTGTGAGAGATTATTTTTGCAAACTTCCACCGACGCAAAAAGGGTTTTCTTTGTCTTGTTCTATTCAGAGCGTCGCAGACAGGACGGCGGGTCAGCGAGAAGAAGACAGCCGTGGCCTTGTTATTTCTGTGCATCCTACAGGAAACAAGAGCCATTTCACTTGTGAGACGCCAGGAAGAAATATGTTCCTTTATGGGAAAGGGTCACAATGTAGACGCTCGCACTGTCTTTCAAACGGAGCCTGAAGAAGCTCAAGGAACTAAACTCTTCTGGGTTTCAACTGCAACTGAATCAATAATAATTAAGTGACTTAAAAAACACACGCATGCTTCAGTAGATGCTAGAAAGGAGCTACAGGGGCAGATTTTGATCGCTCTGGGGAGATCAGCACTGCAGACTCCGCGCTGATGTGGGGTTCGGCGACGCAGCCAAAATCCTTCTTCTCGACATAATTCATTTCATATCTTGATAACGATATACATCACCATATCGCATGCTTTCTGGAAAGTCGAACAGTCAATAATCTATATGAATTAGCTGCATGGTAAACCCCTTTTTTGAGGATAAATTAGCATATTGAATTATCGCCCAGCGCTGTCCCAATGGTTCCTGGCCAATCAGAAAGTCCTACGAGGGCCAAAGTTCTGGCAACATGTAGTGGGAACAGACCGGTGTATGGGGGAGGGATGGCACTGTCAGATTTGAACAGGAATGGGGAATTAAGACGAAGATCAGGTGCCTGCAGTAAGCAACCCCACAAGAGGAATCATATACTTATGTTTAAGATGTTAAAACTGCATCTACAGTGGAGAGGCTCGGTTGGAGACGTGATCTCCTGTCAGGTTTTACGTTCTTGCAGGTTGAGGACCTAATATTCTAGAAAAGATCAATTAAGAAAAGACTGATGGTAAGTTTCGCATGTGATGCATTTTCTTCATCCACCGTTCGCTCCCTCATTAGCATCAGTGTGCATAATGCATGCATTTTCTCGAAGAAAGCCACACCTTGACCTTTTTTTATGTCCCCTTCTGCATGCTGTGTTTGATTTCACGACTCCTATTGTCTATCAGGGCACGCGACCGACTTCTGATTAGCACCAATAGCCGTTACAGACACGCGAGATAAGGCGGGAGCCACGGGAGCTTCCCAGCAGCGTGCCGTCGAGGACTGAATCAATTTTGCGCACTCACCAGGTCTCTGGCTTATTGAACACACAGATTGACCCTCCTAAAGGCGGCTGTTACCTCAAAGCCATACAGTGACCTTTGACATCTGACCATCTGTTGGCTCTCAGGTGAAAAAACATCCAGATCAGCCATGTTCTTTTTGGCAGGAAGACTGTATTTGTGTGAGTAAATGGATCAAACAGAAATCAAATGCAGTAATTACAAAGCAATAATTTAATGAAATGTTCTGGTTGCTACAATTGCATGCTGTCTAGTGTGAGCGGGGCTCATCAGAGAGAGGTGAAATCATTATCACAGGCACCTGTTATGGCAAAGAACAGGTGGAGCTATAGCGTTTGTAATCTCACATCTCAACGGATATTATCAGCATGTGTATGTGTCTGTGTGTGTGTGTGTGTGTGTGAGCACACACATTTCATCTTTGTGCCAAGATACTGTGTGTGTTAGGTGTTGAGTTAAGCCTCTGATTGAGAAACAAGCCACAGTAGCAACATGCCTCACTGTTTCCCCCAGCATCTGTCTTGAGCAGCATGGGGCCTCCGTGCGTACGGGAGAGAGGGAGGGAGGGAGGAGGAAAGAGGAAGCCAAGGAGAGGCGGCTTCCCTTCATCTCAGATTCCTCTCTCTCTCTCTCTCTCTCTCTCTCTTCTCATTATTTGGGAGGCAACATTGGAGTTTGAAAAGACCCTCTCCTCTCCTCTCTCTCCCTCCCTCCCTCCCTCCTTCTTCTTTCGTCCCAGTGTGAGTTTTTTTGTCTTCCATCATCTGCGAGTCAGCGCGGGTCATATCACAACACGACGTGCTCCGCTGTGAGTTTAGCACCAGACAAGCCAGCTCCCCGCCACTTCCTTTGCACGGGCACGATTTCTTTTGAGACACACTGCGCCGCACTGTCAAAATATTGGGAGGCAGATAAGGCGGATAGTCGAACAGAGGTGCTGTCCTGAATGTTGGGGAAATTTCACGACCATGTTTCTCTTTTCCATTTCTTCTTAAGGGTGAAGAGGAGTAAAAACATACAGAGAGGAAGCAAGGGAACATACTCTCCATCTAACCAGTTACATTGTTTTTACGTATTGGCAACAATCTGACAATATGATACATATCTTGATACAGTGATCTATTCTGATACTGCAAGCAATGATGTTACTTTTTGAATCAAATTTTAGGAAAACTGAGACATCACATTGCTAACTAGTGGGGTTTAAAATGAACTACGTGGCAAAAATGTAGCCTAACTTCAGAGCTTAATTTAGCCTTCTCCCCGACACGCTAGCATGACGCGGTTGTTATCAATGGATGCCTCAGGTTATTTCGTTTTAACATGATGCAAACCTGCACTCTCACAGACAGTGATCAGACAGGTCTCACAGACTTAATTACAAATCCATAGTATTTGAGAATCTATGCAGAATCAACTTAATGTCATGATACTCGATTGATTCAGTATTTTCTTACAGCCCTAATTGTGTGCACTGCTGTTTACGGGTCTGAACATAGGTGAAGTAAGGGTGAAGAGTAGTGGAGCTTTAAATATTCAGTTAACTATGCTGTCAGCACACGGGGAAAAAATGGCAACACAAAGAGCTTTTGCGAGGCTAATAGACATAGCGAGAGACTCTACCCTCGTCATTTCATTCCCATTGCTGCAGGCATCATCTCTCTTTAGCTGTAATGATTAGTAATAAAGGTGCAAAATGAAGTCAGCTGGCTGTGAGATGATCAGCTCCATATGCTGGCTCTGCTGGGGTGCCATTTCATCCATTTCTACCCGGTCCAGGAGGTCGACGAGTCGGATCGGAGGAATGTTTAGAGCTTGTGATGCACACCGTATTCCCAAGACAGCCATACTTAATTAATATGTACGTATATCTATGGAGTCCTGATATCCCAAGTTTTGGCTTATTTTTAATGTTCAACTTTTCTCTCTCTGTCTCCACCATGTTGTTTCAATTTGCTAATCTTCCCGTGCAGTTTCGGGGCCATAAGTCAAAGCTGCTTTTGGGATAAAGACAGATAACATGTCCTCAAAACTGGAGACTTATATTAGCTGCAAAAATAGTAAAACCCCAATTTCAAAGAATGCAATCTGACTTTTAACAAGCAAAGGTTGAACAGCGTCCTTGAAAAGGTAGACGAGTCTATTAATAGCCACAGACAGTGACTGTGTGTCACTCTGGAGTAGGAAGTGGCATTTTAGAGCCATTCATACAAAGACAAAGCTGTAGATTTATGCCAATACTTACAAGACATCTGTTTAAATGACTTCCATCTGGAAAAGTTGGTTTACATTTTATTTTGAAAATCATGAGATCAGTATGGTAATGAGTGTCCTCAACTTTAAAGGATGAGTATGAAGACGAACGTGGAAGTGGAAAAAGAGTTTTCCGGTTGTGGACACTGATGACTTATGCAGTGGTCGAGTGGTTCTATACTCAAGACAAAAAAATATGTACATTTTAATACATGAAGTGTTCCTCCATCTTCATTGGCTCAGCTTCATCCTTAACCTCCAGCACTGATCCTGGTTTAGCCCGACTGGGATTCAGTTCAAGAGTTGTTTGACACCGTTTCCATATTTTGAATATCCGATCCAAAAAAGTGTTTCCGCTGTCAGGAGCCAGACAACTGTATTCAAATATTTTACTTTTCTTTTTTTTTTTATATTCTAATGAACCTGCCCCCTCCACACTTGTGCCCTCCGAGGCGAGGTTGAAATGGAGAATCGATTACATTAATGTAAAAATATTGGTTTTAACTTAATGTTTGGTTCTGTTTTTGGCATCAGTATGAAGTGGTATTAAAATGTCAGTTAGCAGGACAACACCGCGCTCTACAATGCTGCAAATGCAAAGCCTGGGGCGTCAAATACAGATGCTTTGTCATGACCCTTGGCGTTTAGTACCGACACAGAAAGCATCTGTATGAAAAGCACCAACACTGGATGCTCCTGAAGAAAGAGGAACAAAGTCTACTCAGGGAGCAGGTCGGGCCGGTGGACGGGTCAAAAAAACACAGAACTTTCACCCAGAAAGGTGCAGTTCATGTCATGTGTTAGTTACCTAAAAAAGGTACTAATTTTGACCCGACCTAAGATCTTCTCAATTTAACGCATAACAGAAGAATTGACCGGCTTATAAAACCCAACATCACTGTCACCAAGCCCACAGACAATAGTTTGCTTGTGTCAGGCGAAGGAGGCACATCATTAACACTAGAGTTTTAGGTGGAAGGAGCTAATCAACACCTGTTTCCACTGTTATCACGCCATGTCTGTGTAAGAGCATCAAAAGTGACATTTTACCATAAAAACTAAATATGAGTCAAAATAAAACCAGGCTCCTGCTGTTTCCTGAAAGGCAAATATTTGGGCTAACTGGCTGTTATGTAGCACATTCTTACAGCAAAGCCGGGCCTATATAAAGCAACAATAAGAAGGCGACTGTGGTGCTTCCAAGCGAGTCATCTCCGGCAGCAAGCCTAGCTATCATTATCTGTTAAAGAGCCTCCGTCCCTATGGATCATCATTACGAGGCGCATTAGAAAATACTTTGATTAAACTCCCCTAATCCAGCACAGACAGCTGCAGTCCATTCACAGCTGCCTAATCTCCCCGCCACTAAATACCAACGAGACAATGGGCAACAAATGACAACTTACGTGAGTGGGGGACGCAGAAATAAAGGAGGGAGAAAACAAAGAAAAAGAGGGAGAGAAGCGGGAGGGGAGAGCTGATTCCTCTATCAAAAGGCGGGCGGTAAACAGTGCTGATGGCGAGCCGTATCATACCAGGAGATGGCTGGTGCTTTCTGTGAAATGAAAGGGGATACAGAGAAAGACAGAGGGAATGTGAGGTACAGGAGAAAGAGTTTAGTGAGGAGGGAGAAAAAAGGGGGAGATAGGGGAACGAGTGACACGGGAGGACGGCGAGGCGGGGTGGAAGGAGCAGAGGAGGGATGATGGAGTCGCATCTCCCCTCGGCTGGCAGATGAAATGTTGCACACGGAGGAGAGATCTCTTTCACCGCGACTACAAACAGGGCGAGGGTGCTGATGGGAGCCGCCACAATCAAGATGAGAGCCGAGTACAGAGAGAAAGAGAGAAAAATGAAACTACTCCTCAATGGTACAAATCACCATGGGGAGGTTATCAGGGCCGTCGGCAATCACTATAATGACAACATGGTGTGACATGATAGTTACAGCACTCAAAGAAAATCATTCGCCTGGGCTGGAGAACAGATAGGCAGGCGGGCAGCTTCATAAACACTGGTCTGGCTGGGAGTGTGAGAGTATATGTGTGTGTGTGTGTGTCACTGTACGTGTCCAGGTCCATGTGGGTTTCTAGTATTGGAGATGATTGGTGTGATGGACGCGCATCGCTGAGTGTGCGAGCGCGTTGTGATTGTGTGGGACGGCGTCGATGGGAGACGAGGTGTGACTATAAAGATTAGATTGTTGTGATTGATTCGTCCATCTTTCATCGTGCATCTTGATCATCGAAACACAACCTGTGTCCACACAACAGAGCGTCGTTTTGATCACATTCCTGAGCATAAACAAGATGCTGATGCGGAGTAAAACACTGTTTTGGTTGCGCAATCATGTTCTGTAATGGACACACGCACTGTTATGTCATCTTTAATCGGCATTGTCAACCTCCGAGGCAAATTGCGGCTTGTTAGCGGCTAACTTTGTCTAATGTCTGAGGTCCCGTCCGTGCTCTGCAGCTCAGTATTTATAATAACGAGAAAAATAAGTCATTATAAGATAAAAAATATCTTGTTGAGAAAAAGAGTGAAGCAAGTGGATTTAAAGCACAAATTCAATCTGACATCTGAAAGGAAAGAGCAAATATTATTAACATTGTGTACACTTTTTGTGTGTGTGTGTAGCATGCGGGGTAATTTCCCTGAGCCATGCTGAGGTGCTCCTGGATGAATCATACATGGACATGCTCACAACACCCATGCTGGGGAATAATGAGACTCAATGAAGTGAAGAATATGAACACACCTCGTCTACAACAACACCTCTTTCTCAAGCGCTCTCCCTCCCTTTCCCATTCATTACCCCCCCTTCTTCCTCATATTCATCACCACCCCCACTCTTCTTCTCTGATCTCCCCAGCGAAGGTGTGCCGTACAGCGGCAAGGCGCCTATTTGTGGTGTGAGCATGCATGTATTATTACACATCTACTCTGCGTGATGGTGCGACGGATTCGGCGGCCACGGTTGTTATGCGGACGGATGATTGTGCTTGGAAACAGAGGAGGTCCAGGTTAATACGGCTCAGCTCCATGTCGGGGAGGCTGCTGGCAGGGGTCAAAGGTCGGCTGATGAGAAAGCACAAAGCTAGTGCCAGGCTCCGCTCTGTGTTTGTGTGTGTGGGAAGCACGGGGGTCAGGGAGAGTGAGTCACTGCAACCACACAAGCCTACACACACACATGCGCGCGCACACACACAAACACACACACACACACACACACACACACACAAGGCTAGATTGCACTTTGATGCAGGCTCATGCTAGCGTGCAGGGCCTTTGCTGTAGGGCCTCCCAGGTTTTATTTACAGAAAATCAATTAAAAACTGTTCTTAGCCCACAGGAATGCAGCAACAGTATCATCGTGTCTTACTGAAATATCTCATTCTAGACTCATAAAACAGGCATTGTGCTCCTAAGAGAAGATGCACTTTTACTTGAACATTTCTCATATAATCGTAAAAATGATCCAGTAACATATAAATAACCCATAAACACATGCAACCTGTGGACAGAAGTAGACACAGTTGTGTTGATAGTAGGGCTGTCCTTAATTAAAGACATTCTCAGTCGTCTAACAATCACACAATATTGTCTACTAATCGATTAATTGGTTCAATCGACACGGTTGTAAAACTGAGTTTCTCCACAAAGAATCATACTAACTACCACTTTAAATCTTGTGTTTACCAGAGATGTGCTCGTAACTGTCTTGAAAATATGTCATTCAGAATGAAAACAGCCTAAAAAATGACTAAATGACTAAAGGAATCTTAGTCAACAGAGACCAGCAAGACTGATTAGTCGACTAATTGACTAAGAGCAGTGCTGATGTCGAAATATTGTTTAAATACTGAAAACTAAACCGCACACCTGAATGTGTGATGTGTGCATCAGGCAGGGCTCCCACACCTTCTTCAGGCACCAAATTCCCTCAAATCCAAGGACCCAGAGTCATGGCCTAAGACACAGATCAAGGTTAAAGACTGTTTGAATGCGTATGAGAACTAACAGGCTGGTGTGTGAAACTGTGACGCAGCTGTGGGGGAGACACACACACACAGAGCTTCAATTTCCATTCTTGCACAGGAGAAATCCAATCACTTTCATTGACCCGAGTCTATTCATGTCTGTTTACAAAGACTTTCAAGGCCTTGAAGTTTTTACTGGGCTCTCTGGTGCAAATCCAACCCAACCCCCAATGACACCATTATGACATCATCGGGGTCATTTTCTCCAGACCTGACAAAGCTCCTTTTGAGGTCTATGATGCATATTTTTGCATAGGTTGTGATTCCCATAAAACAAATCACCAGAAACTTTCCTTAACCTTGAGTGCCAGTGGGTCTGAAATGCTCAAAGTCAATACAATAAGAGAAGAGCAGCAAGCTATGTTTTCCATATAAGGGTTAGTCACTGTGCAGTAAACAGACCTGCTCATCAAACATAACCCCTGGTCACCCCCCCCCCCGCCCCCCCCCTCGCCCCTCTCTAAGGTGTCCGCAATCATGAAAATGATCGCTATCACGGCAGCAGCCTCTACCGTCGACTGAACTTCGGGACTCTGCCACGCTGAGACGGTATCAGTCAGAGGCCATTTACATAATAACAGCTCATCTTTCAAAAAGGTCCTTTTGTTTGCAGAGAAACAGGAAACTGTCAAGATGTCACCCTCGGTTGGGGTCTGAGCATGCCGCGCCGGTAAACAGCAGAGGAGGGGTCTAATTGTGGTCGGCGGTTGCACAGTGAGGACGAGGGGAAAGAGGAGAGGGAGACGGTGAAGAAAAGATATAAGTGGACTGAGTGGGAACACTAGAGAGATTGACAAAAACAGGAATCAAAAACAAAATGGCTGCGAACAGGAGTGTTTGGCAGGAGACAAGTGATTGAAAGGAGATCTGGGTCAGCCGAACCTTCTCTGTGAGTCGCCCATAAGCCTCACTTTACCCAGCGATATTATCCAACCGCAAATTAAACCCCACTGAGACGCCGATGCAAGTTTGACCAGAAAGGGATGAAACAAATTTAACATTAGAAAATTGTCAATCTCCCGCTCTAAGTAATCATTATTGCTTACCCTGAAGCTGTTTACTCGAAGAGTTTGGAGGTGCACGCTGCAATTTTACCTGGACCTTTAAATGTGTTGTGAGTTTGTGCGTGGAATTACAAAAACATGTATTTGATGAGACAGACAGTTACGGTCCAACACCTGCAGACAGACCACAGTGCACCTCTAGATATACATACGACTGATGTTATTGAGTGAAACCAACATGTTTTTTCCCTTTGGTTCGTGACCATGGTACAGGCGGGATAATGCCCTTAGACGTGTCCATTATTAGGAATTAATTGCATCCCTGTCATCCGTTAATTCTTACAGATGTTTCATGGGAGTATGATCTAGTGCTGGGATGATAACTGTCCTGCACATAGTATTTATTGTCTAGTGCATGGGTGTCAAAGTCAAGGCCCGGGGGCCGGATCTGGCCCTCGAATGACTGATCTTGGCCCCCAGGATGATATTTGATTGGTATTAGAACCGGCCCGCACGCCACAGCCGCCTGCTGGCCCCCAATAATGGCTTAACTGAAGGTGGACGATGAGAACAGGGTGTTTGAAGCTCGGTGGGAGGCAGAGCACATGTTCACAAAGCTGTGCGTCTTTATCTTGATATTAAGGAACATGTTTTATTTTTGAGAATTTTCGTTTTTGCTGTTTGCCTGTTGTTAAATGTTTTCACCTGAAATTACTGACAGAGCCGTACAAAAATATTGGATTATTCATTTCATTATTAAATAAAATACGGCACACTGTGTTAGGTCTTGGTTCAATAGATTATATGCAATCATTTTAGTATGTTTTAATAAACCAGTCCAGCCCTCGGCTTGTAGCAAATTTGTTTTTTTGGCCCTCTGATGTATTTGACTTTGACATCCCTGGTCTAGTGTATGCGTGCATCACAGTGCTCACCTCAGCTTACATCCATACTATCCACAACAGCCTGCATGCATGTCTCCTCACACCAATGTTTGAGCTGGGAAAATTGATTGTTGCCATAAATTGATGGTGCAATCATTTCATATGAAAACTGGTCTCAAGTCAAATCTCAATGATCCCAATTTAAGGTCAATTCACTACCTTTTTCCTCCACTTTGAACTTTATCACATAGTCTTCATCGGTGGGTGAAGTTTGCTCCGTTGTCATACAGATGGGTTGATATGCACGCTCAGTAGCTTTCATGATTTCATCCATGGCATGTTATCTTAAAGAATCCATTCATAAGTCTTAAATCTACAGATCTTTATGACATTGATGTGGAGAGCTGAATCAAAGCACCACCAACCAATGAACACGTCACATTTTACAATTAAAGAGTTACTAAACCCCTGTTCCCTGAAAATCCAAGGGATTTGACGCATATCTGGGCTCCTTTAGTTTGAACGGGCACAAAGCCAGATTTCACACAGACACAAACTTGTACTCGTAAGCCATGACAAGCGCACACACATCCAACTAAGTTTCTTCACACCTCCCTGTGTGTGTGTGTGACAGGAAATCACCAGCAGCCACTCCACCCAGGAGCGATTTCTCCTCATCTTCGCCGCTCCTCGCGGGCCTCTCAGCATCCACTCCTTCCTAAGACCTGGTCCTCCACGTCTTTTCCACCCTCGTCGCCTCTCACATCATTTGACATCAAAGGGGCTGCGACGAGTCTCGCTGTTTACCCTCCCTAGCAGGAGCTCATTACAAAAACATCAAAATAAGCCGTGCAGAGAGGCAGGGCGAATTAATGATCTCCCTGTGCCACCCTAGCCCTGCACGCCCGCCGAACGGTGCCAGGCCATTGGCCATTGATGCAGAGCAAATACACTGTGATACATGTGCGCGTGGAGGAAAACCTGTAGTTAGATTTAGACGCCTACATTCATATCCATACACCCGCACACACACGAGCAAGCACACACAGGCAACTCACACACACACGCTCTACTGCCAAGGCTCGTGGCTGCTAACGACCATTCAATTAGTGGAAATTAGGGAAGCATCGTGAGGTCCATGCTGTGACCATTAGTTGTTGGAGAGAAGCACGAGGAGTGTGGGCCAGGATTAATCCCTCAAGAGCGAGATGGAGAACCTCGCAGGTCACCATCCAGTCAGGCTTTTTTGGTGCTGACACTAACGAGAGTGGCGTCAGATGGAGCAATATGTTGCATCTGTTGCTGTAATTAGGGGATCCATTGCAGGTTATGTGAAGCCCTGCTTTTTTTTCTCCTTTGTGTTATTAGCAATGTTTTGTGTGTGCAGTCGGTTGTTTCAGTAGCGGATTCAATGCGAACTCTCATTAGACGAGCAGTTTGAAGCAAGTACTCATTAGATCAAGTGATTTCTTACAAATTGCCGCTCCACAAAAGCAAACCCGATGTTAAATCAAAGTGCTTCGGCAATGTATTGTGACACAACACATACATCAGCGTGCACAGGTCGCTCTGCAACACATGGCGTTCCCCATGCATGTAATGCCAGGTTTTTATTTGGAAATGAATTCTTAATCTAATCTATACAGCCCTATTAATAACTATTATAAAGCACACCCCAGTCATGAATTAATCAGGGATTGGTAATTAGTGTAAAATTTAAATGCATGTTGTAAACCCGCATTGAGTGTCTGGCACTAGACGGAGGTGCCAAGCCATCGCTGTACTAATTAGTTTGCAATTATGTTTAATAAGTTCTGTGGAAGCCAATCATCTTACAGTCGGGGAGCTAGGCTCTCCTGATACACGCTCTGTGGAACCAACACGGAGGAGGCAGCGACGAACATCACACATCTTATACCATGCTTTTTTTTTGCTGATCAATGCGTGCTTCATTTTAAGCAACTCTTTCCTTTACACTCCGTTAAACACACTTCCTGCTGGGAGCGTCCCAGTGCAGCTGAACTTGACTGTTTCTCTGTCAGAGCCGAGCACAACCATCAGCTTCTGGTGCTCCCCTCTGAGCTTGGCTTATTTTGCGATGATGTGTAATACTTTTCTCTCTTTGAGCTAGTGATTTCCTACATTTCCCAGAGTGCCTTTCAAAAGCAATCAATGTCCCAGAACTTGTAGCACTCTGCAGCTGCAGGTTATTTCTAAGCAGGGATGGAAATACACTAAGTGAGGGTGGTGGGAAGCTTCAGTCTTTGCACTAACTAAATTCTGTTAGGCAGTCCAGTGGTAGTCAAAGAGTTCAGCAAAGGTTCATTAAACTCACTGCACCCTGCAGGCAAACTGCACACATTAATACGAAAGACTCAAATCTGCCCGAAAAGTGATTCAAGTGCTCAAACTAAATTGTTGAGTTGATTTGTTTCTTATTCTGAGGAGTTTGAGTTGCTGCAGACGCATTTAAGGGCGCACTCACACTGTCCTTCCACACCGGGCCAAAACAGGTTTTTCGGGTCAAGCCTAGTGCGTTTGACCAGTGTGAGTGCAACCACTCCGCGTATAACTGCGGCCAGCTGGCCGTCCACGGCCCGCCTGAGAGAGGTGGGCTTTTGTAGAGCGCGTTTGCACATGTACGTGCATGTACGGCGGTTCTGACATCATTTCTGTGCGCCTGTTTGGACAAAGAAAATAGAAGGAGGGACCATGCACTGACATTTAACAACAACAACAATGGCGGTGAAAGGTTCACGTTGGTGTGATGCGGAGGTGGAGTGTTTACTGCAGATTTGGTCGATGAAAAGATTCAAAAACAGTCGACAAGACGCACAAAAACTCCGAGGTCTACGTGCTGTTTGTAAACAAAGCCACGCATCGCCATGACGTCATCAATGCGTGTGACGTGTTACGGCGTGATGACGTATGGACAGGCAAGAAGCATTCTCCGAGGCCCAGGTAGTGTGAGTACAAACGGGCCTGGAGGGGGGGCAAGTACCCTAAAGCACGGGACACGGTGCAGAAGGACAGTGTGAGTGCACCCTTAGTCTTTTTTGCTGCTTTATCTTGGGTACAGCTTGGTCTGTCAGCATCCTCTACAGTTGATGCAACCACCGCCCCTCCCCATCCAAATTATTTCTACACAATTACATTTTGAAAGTGTTCAAATGACTTGTGAGAATGTTTTGGTGGTCTCATGAAAAGTGCCGAAAACTGACTTAGGACCTGGAGGAAAGAACCATGTTTTTGCATCTGGTTTCTGTGACGGGCTTCATTACCTTCAAGTGATTTTTGGGACGGCAGGGTTTCCCGTTCTTCCCATTCAGCAGATGTGGCACGAATGCAGCACGACACCAACACCTGCAATTAAATGATTCGGGGGTGTGAACCTCTACTGTGTTGGACATGTCCACATGTTGTAATTATTCTAGTTTAACATTATTTGGTTCATGTTTTCAGCACTTTTTTCAATTAAATTCAACTGAAACTAAAAAAAAAACAGCAGATGCTGGAAGACGGACAACAAAATGAGAGCGTGTGACACCATCACCTCCGAAAACCCTCATAAAACAAAGGAAAATCAGTGTAGCTGCTTAAATTAGACCATAAAAGTTGGACTAAAGATCAGGGAGGACGAGGTGATGCACTCCTAAACTCTCCAGATACTAAAAAATAATAAAGAAATCAACACGATGAAGAGCATACATGTACACACCCTCGCTCCGTATCTGCCAGGCTGAGTGGTACATGGTGGATTCAGAGTTGAAAGCATTTTTGAGAAACTTGGCCGTGGACCAGAAATCCTCTAAATGGCTTCATGGGTTGGTTTTTGACTTGTCAGCTGCGAGGATGGGATAAAGAGGAAGTGGAAAACCCAAAATAAATAAAAATGAGATCTTTCTTTCTCCAACTGAAATCTTTGGCAAAGAGCAGGTGTTTTTTTTCCTGCGTTTTTTAGGGAATGGCATCGGAGACAACAGCGTCAGAGAGCGATGAGGCAACATATTAGTCGTTAAGTCTCTGACAGCTCACTACAAAGATCTCCTCCTGAGCTCGTGGCAACACAACGGGCCTAACGGCAGGGTTCAGCTGGGACTCTTGGCTCCGGCTCTTCACTCGAATGGCCTCTAAGTGTGTGTGTGTGTGTGGTTGTGTGTGTGTGAGCTAACAGTCGCTGCGGTGCCATTTGGACCGGTGCCTGACACCCTCCGTGTTAATAAGAGTAATCAGTGCCCCCATGCCTGCTACCAGCCTACATAGCACAGCAGAGACATGGCACAGGCCTGCACTGCCACCTGAGTGTGTTTAACCAAAACACACGTCACCTCCCCCGCTTCATACACACACACACACACACACACACACACACACACACACACACACACACACACACACACACACACACACACACACACACACACACACACACACACACACACACACACACACACACACACACACACACACACACACACACACACACACACACACACACACACACACCTCATAGAAGCTAATGAGGGGGAAATGCAGCCAATACAGTACAATTGATCAGCATTGTCCGGCGACAGCATGCCATCGATTGGGTTACCCTTTGCCAGTAATGCCTCATTAGCTCCGCTCTTCAACACACATGAGCAAACACACAATCAGGTGTAATGCACTGGCGCCACAAACAAATCGTTTTAATTTCAAAGCGCTCGCTCGGCTCTGGTTCATTTTGCAGAGGGTGCCTTCTTGTGCACTGTGCGTTGGATGAATGTGTCACCGGAGCTACGTTCCATGTGTTTTTATTAGGATAAATTGTGTGATATCAATATTAGGGCTGTTTAGAAAGCAGTGGAGAAGAGTAATCAAATTTTATATAATTTTAAATCTGCACATGTACTGTAAAAACATGTAATCTCTTCATCTTCAGTGTGGAAAAAAAAACATGTTTTTTTCTTGGTTTCACTCTATTTTCTTTGATTCTTTGTGTTTTTCTTGGCATTGGTGGTATTTTGCATGCTCCTCTGCCAAAGTAAGGATAAAATTGATTTGTCGGAGCATCTGTTGGCCCTGTTGGACTGAAATGCAGCTGTGCACACTGAACAGGAACACACTTTTTTTTACTCTAGAGGGAAGCGATTGATTGGACGATGTCCAGAACGGTTATTAATTATTATAAAGTTTAGACAGGACAGAGGTTAAGAGCTTTAAGAACCACACAATCATTTTGAAACCTTATGCATTTATAGCGTCGTATATCCTCTCACTGCTGGGAAACAGACTCGTCAAATGTTTATTTTAGCAGCCATTCGGTGTTTGTTTAGTCATGTTAGAGGGGGAATCTCTGCTTCCGGCTGGAGACCTTGCACCATAGAGGCCCAAACTATTTTTCTGTCCTCTGGAGGGATATTTGAAGAGCTGAAATCTGATATATGGTTTGTGGTCAGGCTGCCTGTGTGTACGTGTGTGTTTGGATGGTGGTAAGGAGGTAAATGTGTGTGTGTGTGTGTGTGTGTGCATACGTCCATTAGTGTATTTACGTGTGCGTTTTACCTGAAGTGGTAACTGAAACTAAAGCGTGTGCGAGACTCGTTCCAGTGGCCAAACACTGCTTCCATAGAGGCGCGCGGCTGATCCCCGGCCAGACCACCGCTTCCTGAGGCCTGCGTGGATGAAAAATATCCCTGCACACACGCAAACTTGCACACACAAATCGGTGGAAAGCCCACTTGTCTGCCTGGAAAACCCTGGAGTCCTAGGGGACTGGATTCCCTCGAAAAACACACTGTTCCTCTCACAGTGTGGGCAGTGTGTTACGTCTGCTCGGAATCAACTGAAGAAGCCTTGGGCAGACAATTCTTCCGCTTTTATTGGGAACACTCTCCGGAGGCGTACCCCCCTCTGTTCTCCGACGTCCCACTTGAACCTAAGAATGAAGCAGCAAGAAGTAGAAGAAGACTCCCCTCGAGCCTGTCTTTGCTGTTTGCCTTTCATCTCCAAGCCCGCAAGTTCCTGCAGTTCACAGCTCAAAATAGAGGCAAACGTGTCAGCCCGCGATGTGTGTTTGCCCATTAAGGCCAAGAGCCGGGCCTGTCAAGCTTTCAGTCGTCCTCGGCACTCGGCGTACGACTGAACACATCTTCATAGCTATTACAAGAGGAGAAAAGGTCGGAGAAGTGTTTTGTCGCATATCAGTCAGCAAAAGTGTGTGGAGCAGAAGAGGGGTAGATCAATCAAACGTGTCTGATTAAGAGGAAGGAGGCAGGTTGCCATTTTCCTCTGAAGGCAATCCCGCTTCATGTAGATTGGGTGCCATTCAACCTCAGGCTGCCACGGACTTGTGTACATAGACAAACACATTAAGCACCGGGGCTGTTTGCTGTAATGACAGTGATAGAGCAAGCCCGATGACAGACAACAGAATAGCACTTTGGCCAAGGTTGACAGAGAAGGAAATAAGGAAAAAGATTTCCAGTAAAGGTCTCTTTTCTCCCCTCAGCTAAAGGTGCTCATTTGTCGAGGTGAAACAGTTGCGACACCACGAGCGGGGGGCAATTTCCCTCCCATCAAGTGTATGTTTAATTTTCCTTGTCCCTTCTTTACCCATCTCTCCGGGCAGCTTGTTTGTGAAGGCTACAATTGCTGTTAACATCTCACTTTGATTGTACAATTTCTGGGCTGAAGGCCTTTCCTCCTTGTCATTGCTAGTAATCCTTAACATACACAGGTTTGATTCCCTGTCTGTCCGTCTAACACCTTCAGGAATGTGTTTGCTCACTATGAGCGACAGGTGCTGCACGTATTTCCAATACTTACAAAGACAAATCTTTTTGTCAGATATATGAAGAGGAGCAGCGCATACATGTTTCTTATTAAAAATCCTGGTGTTAGCTCATGGGAAAACTTGGCACACTATGGTTGACCCCATATGATGCTCATTTTTTAGGTTCCTACTTCTATTTTGGGTTTCTACTAGAACTTGTTTACATGCTTTAATGTTCACAAAACACATTGTTTTTCTCTGTCTGTCTGAATATACCTGTATTCACTCCGTCTGAAATGCTCCGTTTAGCGCCTGTCTCTTTAAGAAAAAGCCCCGTCTGCTCTGATTGGTCAACATTTACAGATCTTCCACATCTTTTCTCTCTGTGTCTGCACCCTCATTGCAGCTGGGGAAATGACTGTAGCTGCACTTTCTACCTAAGCATATATATATATATATATATGGTATAATTTTGACATCACAAAAGTCATGACGGCTCATTTGAAGTCAGTTTCTGAATACAGGCTGTGTGCATTTCTCTGTGGATTGAGCCTTTTGATACTTTCACAGTATTTATAGAGCACCTCGACCTGCTTTACAATAATCAAAGTCGTTTAATGTAGACGCACTCTTTGCAAATCAATACCTTAGTTTGATCCACAGGGAGGAACACACAGCTGCCAGGTAGAGTGCTTAGTTATTTGCAGATTAGTTTAATTTTTACCCCCAAATCAAAACAGAGAACACCAAACACTGCCATGTGCCTCCTGTCCTACAACAAAAACCACACACGCACGTATCTGCATTCATTCAAACTGCAAACTGGCTCCCGCAAATCCTCACCAGCAACAGCGGGGGTGCAAATGAGGCTGATGTTCCCCTCTAATTTTCTTTTTTCGATTTGACTCTGCAAAGTCAAGAGTGGAGCGGCTAGTTGGAGGGTAGTGGGGAGACAAGACGGTGTGTTATAATGTAGGTGAGGATGCATGTTTGTGTGCATGTGAGAGGCAGTAATCTCTCCCTCTGTGTGTCTACCTTTAAGTCACACATCACAACCCTGCGAGGAGGAGGGGGGGGGGGGGTCTAGTTATGCAAGAGTATAGTATTTGTAAACCATGCTAGCTGCACAAACAGAGCATGATTATATATCTCATGTTCACATTTCCCCCTCTTCTTCTTTTCCTATTTTTCCAAGTGAGAAGATTATGTTGCTGGGTTGTGTCATTTTGCTTCAATTGCACACACCTGACAGTGCGTGCAAATGCGTGCAAGTGCGTGCAATGTGCGTATGGCCAGTACAGTACTGCATGTTTGCATATCTGCCTGAGCGTGTGGGCATCTGTGGGTGTGTCTGCCACTAACGGGAGCATCGGCGGTGAAAGGTTGGCCTTCGGTGGCGGTGGACCTCTAATTTGTTCCGCCACGGCAGAAGTCGGCTAATGCAGCACACCTGCTATCCCTGTACCATCATTAGCTGGTGCAGAACAGCAAAAAGGTCAAACATAAACAGAGAGATCACAGAGAGGGAGAGAGAGAAACACAGAGAGAATGAGAAGGAAGAAAAGCGATTGTGTGTGCATGAGTGAGATAGCAGGAGAGAGATGAGGACTAATGTGGGGATGATGAGTGGGCGTGGGCTGCCCAGGCATGTAGCGATGCATGATGGGAACACTTCACACACCCGGGGCGCCTGCCTCTGATCTTGGCAAACAAGCCCCAACACGTAGGCATGGTGGCTGCACACCTGTACACAAGCAAACTACTCTCAAACAAAGTGACTGGTATCTCTGAGAGATCTGCAACAAATCAGCTGTGCAGATGTGATATCGTTTATTCCCATTAACTCTGACACAAAGTGAAGAAGCAGTAATGCCAGCAGTGTAAATGAAGAAAGAAAAAAAACCATCCAATCCATCATCATCCATCTTGAAAAACTGTCCACTTCTTATCTGGAAGGAGATTAAAGATAGGCTTGAACTATATGTTCCAGGATTCCCTGCTAGTTTTCTTCCATGGAAGACTTTTGAGGGAGCACAACAATATTCAGAAAGAGAAATTAAAGACATGCTAAATGAGAGATTGCACTGAGTGACAGAGGATAGACAGGAAGTGACATCATGACACCGTTGAAGGCCCTCAAACAAGAATTAGAAATCAGAAAGAGGGAAGCTTTCGTTGTTTGGTGACATCAAACGTTCCCCCTGATTTAAAACCAAGCCATCACACTGATAAGTGTGGTAAGGAGGTACAAATACTCCCCTGACTACAGTTGGCTTGACACACACACACACACACAAAGAACTAAGGATGAGAGTAGATGCTGTCTCCCCATACCTGGCTGCGAGGTAATTAATGGCTGTGGTATTTAGGAGTGTTCGACTAGACAAATATGACAGGGACAATTAGTTTGGCTGTTTAAGCTACATTAACTCTCTCAGCTATTACACCCCGGTGCTAAAGTCCTCCCAGAGGAAAGCAGCGCTGCGACCGCCGCTCATCCACTGAGGAGGAACTACGGCAGGGAAAAAACACCAGGGGAGGCTTGTTTGTTGTGTGGTATAATTGGGAATACATTTCAATTATCTGCTGTGTCACTTTCTGAGGTGTGTTTCTTGCTTTTCTTATGGGGGCTTGATGTTGTAAATCAGCAAGTGTACACAGTTTGTGTGTTTCTGGATACAAACGTACAATCTAACAACCAACATAGTTGTTTGGTTTGCATCTCTGGAATGGGACTAAAACAACTCTTGTTTTTTGTGGCCAGCATGTATTTGGATGGTTTATCCAATGGATTTTGAAGTATAGCTTCATCAGCCCAATGCCTTTAATGCAGGTACACTTTATCCATTGACTAAGTAACATAGCCGCTAAAATCGCTGCCAAACTAATCTAAAGTTGAGTTTTTAAATGACATCTAACAGGTCTCTGAACAAAGCTGTGAAGCCCTTCGATGTGGAAAACCTTGTAACAGATTGACCGACGCAGAGAGACACAATTACAATTTTCCACACTTCCCCACACAGACACATGAAGTCAGTCCCAGCATGGAAGTGGCCTGAGTTTAGCGGGGAACCGGTCCGAAATCTGACCTCTGCTCTCCTGGTGGAGATGAGAGCAGAATAATGATGCAGTGTCGTCTAACAGGTCAAGGCGGGGGCAGGGCAACACACATCTGACTCACTAGTATCTGTAAAGATTCACTCACGCAGACTGTTGGAGAAGCAAAGAGACATCAAATAAAAGTCTTATTAAATATTCATCAGACGGTGTCATCTGCGATGTAGAGACACATTTGTGTACCTTTTTGTCTGGGGCTGTTTTTCAGGGTTGGTTCCTATTAAGGATAATCTTAAACACCCGCCCAAAATACGTATAAGTATGAACCTCAGGAGAAGAACATCGCCATATGAAATCTAAATACTCTCAATACTTGGAGGCTTTCTGAGCCTGAAAAGAAGAATCCCATTTTAAGATGTTGAATATCAACTAAAAAGATATTGCAATGATATTATTATAACTATTAGTCCTTAAACACCGATCCACATAACCCCTCTGCCATCTCGTCCTCCCACCTGGCACTGACACATGAAGAGACCACACAGACTGAGCTTTTTTTGCTGTTGGACATTTGAACAAAAAGGATAATCTGCCTTTATGTTCCCTGCATGTCAATGAAAACCAATTTAAACCTGTGAGGAGATGTATGGGTGCAACGTTTGAACTCACTTCCATGCGGCTCCATTTGCACCCCTGCATGAGGGGGGAAATGGTTGAGTCTGTTGGCCTGCGTTGACCTCGTTCCGAGTTGGTAGTCGGCCACTTATCAGCAAAATTGGGGGTGAGGTGAAAAAAAAGGGAAGCTCGCCAAGCCCTCCAAAAAAAGTTAGCAACTCGTGTGGCACTCTAAACAACAAACACAATGATCTCTTGTCCGTTTTGCTGCTGCTACGAGGCGGCAGTGCCAATACTCTCGTGGAAAATTCAAAACAAGTGGGTGTTTGACAAGTAGCGGCAAACGCATTAACGCCAAGGTGGGAGAAATGGTGCCTCAGTGGCAGAGCGTTGGTCAGCACATGTTTAAGCCTGGTTTTCATTTGCATTTGATCGATTTATTGTAATAAAGGCTGTTTGTGGAGAAACTCACATGGTGAAATGTGTTCGTCTGACAACTTTAAAACATGTTCTCTGCAAATAATACTAACTACCTGATGATTAAGCTGTCAGCAACACCACAATTGTGTTCCTTCACCCACACTAACGGAGACATTGAGATGGTTTGGGGAGTTCAGACGACATGATGGAGCGACTGCCAACACAGGGACAGCACAGCGTTTGTTTATCCATTTCTCCGAGCTGTGTCAGGCGCGGTGATTGGCCCGCCGTCACAGCGTGGTGATTAGGAGCAGCTAACAGCAGGGACAGAGCTGGCGTTGTGGATAGGATTTCATGTACTCTGGGCTTGAGGGGCGAGCAAGTTCTGCCCTCCATCCTCCATCCAGAGAACAAGGGCCTTCAGGACAAGCTCAGAGAACAAGGTTGAGGATAAAAGCGGAGCAAGAAAACCCAGGAGTGGTGATGTGAGAGTGTTGGACAGAAGGAAAGCAGAGGGGAGAGCAGAATCAGCTTGTGCACCTCCAGCCCCCTGGTTCCTTCTCAAGGCCTCACACCCTGCAGCCTGCCTCTGAGAATATTTTCTCCATCCCTTATCGACTTCAGTTCATGCCAGTGCAACACAAATTCAGGAATGTTTTGCCTGGTTTGGTGTCAACGATCAAACCCACCATCTCTCAAAAGCAATCCAACCCTTCCAGCACTAACCCCACTTCCAGCTCCTTCCTTCTTCTTCCCCCTTTCCCAGCTGTAACCCCACCTTCAAAATCCCTTCATCCAGCCTCCTCCAGCCCCACCCCGAGCATCATCCCCCCTGGCTCAGCCTCTCTCTGGGCTACAGGCTACCCAGCAGGGGGGTGGGGTAGGTATCTGCAGTGGAGGGTGCTGTGCCTGGCGCCCAGGGCGGCTCTCCAGGGTGAAAAGCCAGCAGGGCTCTGATGAGCTCAGGGTGTCATCTTCAGCTTCCACCAACCCGGGCGAAATGAAAGGAATGAGAGAGAACGAGAGAGAGGAAATGGAGGGAGAGAGAGGGGATGGCTGAGTGAATAGGCGTGCGTTGTAAATCTTCAGAGCAGCAACATGCAGCCGTGGAGAAGGGAGGGTGACGAGTGGGTGATGGAGAACGGCAGGCAGGAAGAAGAAGAGAGAGGGAGAGATGGCGCAGAATGGGGAGTGGATTTGCCTCACTCACTTAATGCACTGCTTATGACAGCTAAAGGGGAAAGTGCGCTGGAAATTGGTGAGGAGGAATTACCAGTGTTATACCGCTTGCCATCTTACAAATGAATACCGTTTAGCCTCGGCATATAAATGACTGGATTTTGCTTGGAGAGGAAAAGAGAACGAAAAGAGAGTAGTGGAATGAGAGACAGAGGAAGGCAAAGTGGCGGCGCAAGCAATCAGTGGCCGGCGTGTTTTGCGGAGGTGTGTGTGTGTGTGTGTGTGTGTAACCATTTGTGAACATGAAGGTATGTTTGTGTGCGTAACTGCGGGCGTGTGTGTCTGTGTGCGGCTTAGTGTGAGGCTCTTTGCCGAGCCAGCCGCTTGGAATTATGCAAGCAAGTAACAATGAGCAAATTGAACCTCCGCACACACACACACACTCACACACACACACACACACACACACACACACTGACACAAGCACAAGGTCAGGCTCAAAGACAAGGGAGTAGGGGCGTTTTAGCAGTGGGTGGGAGCGAAAAACAGATCATGATAAATTGGCTCACATTTTACAAAACGTTGCCCTTAATGCACCTCGGCTAGCCATGCCCCCTAGCCCGGCACTGGGGCTGCTTTAATAGCAGCAGCTAGCCATTTGTGATATATGAAAACCAGGCTGTGGCACTAATTGCGCAATTACGAAGCGGAAGCGGTACTGTGTTGTGGCAGCGTGGGGAGGAGAGAGACAGGGAAGCACAGAGAGGACTAGAGGTGCACAATAATATCCCTCTCTGTTTCTTTTTATCTTTTTCCTCTGTCTTGTTAATCATTCCTCCCTCCCCTAGCTGCGTCCTCTGTTTCTCTTCCCTTCCATCACCCTTTTGCAGAGGGCTCTGGCCAGCTGAGCTGCGCCCCTGGCATCCCTGTAGTTTATAGAGAGGTAGAGTGAGTGTGCCAGTTTCACTAAACCACAGGGAGCAGAGGAACTGGGAGAGCATGTGAACATAGTGAAAGTGAGAAAGTGTGGCGAGATAGGGGAGGAGGGAGGAAGGGAGGGGGGGGGGTGAGAGGGGAAGGAGGGAGAGAAGGCAAAATTTGTCTTGCGCGTCGATGAAAGGACAATTTATTAGGAGCTGCTCAGGGAGACAGAATATTTTGCCCCAGTGCTTTATGGACTGTCTGGATGAGGAATGGGAGCATATTAGTGCACTGCCGGGCCTGGGCCTGGGACGGGCTGGGGCCCGGGCTGAAGCAGCCCACAACCTGGCACAGTGGCATCACAGTCTACTGCAAACACCCTTGGGGGCCGTGGATCAGGGGCACACTGGGGTGGAGGGGGGTTCTGCTGTGATGGTGGGACTGTTTGGAAATGAATCCAGATATACTGTTTATTAACCAAACCAGCATTGTTACATGGTTATAAATCTGTTTTTTCAAAGCTCAACTGACAGCCAAAACACTTTTAATTACATACAAAATTAGATTTTGTCGTACAGAACAGAGATGGAGGTGTAGATTAATGATAAAATTAATTATTCCCAAAAACCACACAACCCAGATGTCGTCAAGAGTTGTGCATCCTTTCCAAACAAAGACCCCGCCACCGTCTGCTGGAATGGAGCGTTAGTTAATAAAAAAAGACCACATAAGATCCGTCCGACGACACAAACTCTGCCCAGTTTACATGAAGCGTTGGAATTATCTCGCAGGCGTACAGTGTGTTTGCTCACTCCTGCGGCGGCGGTGAGATTAAGGAACCCCGCACTGGCCGGTCTGACAGACAGCACAACAGTGGGGGCAGAGCGGCAAACAACACCTGTGCACATGGCAGAGGATAGCTATCCCAGGGTAGAGCTAACACTAACATGCTGCTGTAAACATGAGTCGAGCAGGTGTCTCTGTATGTATTACCAGCGGCGGTGCTTTCATTCTGTTTAAGTGAGACACTATATATATATCTGAGCCGATCGCAGGGACTGAGAGAAGGTTTTTCTTTTGCAAAGGCCTCATATTAACCTGCGTGTTCACCTATGGGAAAGAGTTATGAGCATGTAGGAGACTATGAAAATGAATCAGCAGCCATCATACATAAATATACGGGGTGGAGCGTGGTGCCAGTGTGAGACGAGGCTCTCTATAAAACACATAGCAAGAGAACACACTGTGATTCATTCCCACTTTTCTATAGGAATAGCGAGCAGGATCTGATAGAGGAGAAAGAGTTAAGTAGGGAAACGCACTGAAGCATTAAGGTTAAAACTATAATTGTTTTTCCTTTAGAAGGCATTTGGTTAATTTTCCCACTGCGTGAAAAAACCCAGATGGTCACAGAAAAGCCAAGCGGCGCTTCTCCACCGCTACTCGCCCCTCCTGCCGCAGAGGCCGCTCCCCCGGCGTACCGCGCCGATGCCTCGACATGTCTCCGGTGTAACCAGCGAAGCGCACTTCCTATTTATCTCCCGTCTCGCTGAGCCGCAGCCACAGCTAGGTAGGCTGGCGTGACCTCCGCTGGGCGCACATTAATTTCGCCTCACAGTTTCTATGGCGTCGATTAATAAAAAGTGACTAGGTTTTCAGCAAATGAACACGCGCTGATAAATGAGGGCCCGCGCCTAATTGCTTGGTAAATTAAGAGCTCACAATAGTGACGACGATGTGTGCTGCTTTTAATATTTAAAAACTCATTAAGTGTGGGGACGACTCGCTTAGTTGGGCAGGCGGCCTTGTGTGATCACCTTTAGGTGCTATTAATGGCCACGTGAAATGTCAGTGTGAGCTTCAGGTTGGAGGTGGAGCGGCTCATCTGATCAGAGCCGCAGTTCGCTCCAACCTCCAGTTGTGTTGCTTTTTTCACCTCAGACATATATTCTTTCACTCGCCGACACACGCACAGGAAACTCTGGCCTTCACTTGCAAAATGGCACACAAAGAGTCACAAAGTAGTGACAACAAAAGATGCAAAATAATGCACAAAGAGACACAAAACAACCACAAAGGAGGCAAAAGCGTCACAAAATCTGTCGTGTAAGAAAGATGGATGCATAGCTGTGTCCAGGGGTCCAATGTCTCATATACTGTATGAACACACACTCCTCACGCTGAGCTTACACAGTACAATATTTGGAATCACACACATGCAGGCAAACGCAAGTCTTCACACACTCTCATGCAAGCAAAAGACACACACAGTGCTGCGGCTGCAGGTACAATACAAAATCCTCATGCAGTATGTGGACACACACACACGCACACACACACACACACACACACACACACACACACAAACACACACACACACACACACACACACACACACACACACACACACACACACACACACACACACACACACACACACACACACACACACACACACACACACACACACACACACACACACACACACACACACACACACACACACACACACACACACACACACACACGCGTCATGCACCATTTGGAGTCTGGAGAGCAGCACTGAGCGAGCACTAGGCAAATATTAAAGTATTTATTTCTCTCCACAGATGAACGGGACGTAATCCTCCAAATATATTTAGCCGTGTTATGGATTTGTTGTCGCTTAATTTGCATGACAACACACTACCTTTTACTGCGCACACAGCCGCAATTGCAGCGCCGATATCATCTTTATTATTATTGAGCCATAATGTGGCGCTACACAGAGGGGGGAAATTGAGCAAGTTAAGCCTGGAGTAGGAGCAGACACTTGGCTTATGGTGATGGATCGCTTTCAGTAATTTCTCTTTATTATGATTGGCCAAGATCAATATTTTAACAGTTCAGTTACGGCCTTCAGTATGGTGCTTAATATGCATTATTCACGACTTGTATCAGCATGGAGGGAGGCAGGAACGGGCGGGATATATGGAGAGGAGGGCTGACATCTTTCACACTGAGGCAGGGAGAGGGCCTGCTCTACAGTGGGGCATAAATAGGACTGTGTAATGGACACAAATGAAAACGGGCTGTGTGTGCACTACGTGTGTGGGTGTGTGAGAGTAGCTGCATCCTTGACTGCAGGAGCACATCCACAGGCCAAGAGACTGATGGTTAAAAAGGTTGGTGCAGCCAAATTACAACAAAAAGCATATTTTCTCCACACCTCGAGCAGATACCACCAGCAGATATCTTTTTGGTTTCATTGTTCCAGGTTTTGACTTGTCTGCCTCTGCCCCCAAGTCGATGTTTGGGAGAAGCAAACAAGAATAAATCAAATACAAATCCATTGTTTTGCCAGTGTGGTAAGATGCCTATACTGGTGTATTAGTCTGAATAGATCTTATGCCAAAAATGCATCAAATGTAACACACGTGTGATTAAGACACGTGGCAGGAGCCCCTTTTACACATGCACCGCAAACCTGAAATCACCTAGACATTACCTGTACTGGGAAACTAAAATATGCATTATGTGTTGTTGTGTCTGCTTTATATATTTATATTTCAGTCCATAAAGCAACTTGCATCCCCACATCCCAACCAGTCCCATGGAAACAGTGGTGTAAGTCGAATGCTGCTCTACATGATCCATGACCTCGCAGTGAACAGCTTTCATAGTGACTGTTTCTTTGTTGGCAAGAAGTTCCAATGATCACGATGCTTTGAGCGTCACAAACACAATTGCATTCACCTCCATTGTATTTGATGTATCCAAAAATATTTTAAAACACGACTTGGCCTTGTGAGAGGTTAAACACCTGGATCTCCACACCAGTTAGTTGGACCAGTCCCAGCCTGGCCCTGGTCCAGTCCCAGTCTGGTCAGATGCGTACAAGAACTGATGAAGAGGTGAAACGTCTTCCTGGACAAATAACCAAGTCCAGTTGCTTTTGACTGAAATAGCTTTGGAGAGAACGACGACCTGGACACATGAGAATATTCACAGGCTTTTTAAAACACAAATCACTAGAGTTAAGTCAAGAAGTGTGTCTTTTTCAAAATGAAAGCAAACACACCTCTCACAAATTTGTAATCCTTTAATCCTCACTGGGCCTGTCATTTGGTACCGTGCACCTCTGCAGCTGCAGTGTGAGACACACCTGAGACATACGAATGCACTGTATGCACTTAGATGATGTTATGCCATCCTGTACTCAAAGGACATTCTAGGTCAAGCCCACAAAAACAGAAGAACCCAGGTTCAGGAGAACATTGCTTCATATTGTAGAAACCGCATCAGATAAAAAACGCAGCCATACTTGCTGCGCTTTGTGAAGCTGCGAGAGAAGCGTCTGGGATTAAGAGCTGTGACATATTCATATCTGACCAGACTTAAAGCTGCTGCCACGGGGGAGGGTCTGTCGCTATCAAAGCTGCAGGAAATCATCCAGAGAGGGAGAGAGATAGGCATGAAGCGATACAGAGGTACAGTGGGAGTGAGAGAGAGAGAGAGGAGTCAGAACAGCAGAGAGGATTTCTTACAAAGCTCCCCTAACCATCTCTCAAAACGAAAAATCCTTTGTACCCTTCTGCAAACCTGACACCCTCTTTCACCTCAACCCCCCCCCCCCACACACACACACACACACACACACACACACAGTCGTATTTAAGTCCCCGTCTGGAACGAACGGGGAGCGAGCACTGGAAAAGTTTGTCTCGGGGAAGGCTGGGTCGCAGTGTAGCTGATTATATCAGTTTCAGCGGCGGACTGGTAATAGGCTCCTCTTCGAGCAGCCGCTAACCCCGGCTCTCCCCTGGCAGCCGCCGAGAGTGGAATTAATCAGGCCTACTGGGAGCCTCCTCCATCCCCTCTCCGCAGGCGAGCCACTCCGCAGTCATTTACCAGCCAATCCCACTGTCAACTCACTGTCATTTAGGCCCTTTTCATTACGCCCCCCCCTCCCCTGCGCACACAACCTCACTCTTTCCCTCTCACGTTGGATCTGAAAAAATGGAAATGGGTGACAGATTATCCTAATGCTGGGTACCTTTTGTAGACTGCCTAATATGATCACTACATCTTTGCATCAACCGCACAGAGTGGGCTACTGCAAATCTGCCCCCCCAAAAAAACCATGGAACTAACAATAATAAATAGTGAGATATTAGCAGTCTGTCCACTCACTCAGTCTGTAATTAGGAGCTTGTTAATGAGCCCACGCTATCTCCAGTGTCAGCCCGAGCACGCCGGCGTCCTAAATGTGACATTAGATGGCCAACTTTGTTCATCGCCTATAAAAACCCCGGGCCATAACCACCAATTACTGTGGCTAGGCGTCCCTGGGGTGCAGGGCCCTTGTATCAGGCTGGCCTCACCTGCTAAGCCTGCTTAAGTGACCTATTTTGGGCTCGGAGGCAGTCTGTGAAACACCTCTAAGGTTTGATTATCCCGTGATGAAATACAAGGCTTCCCTGCCACAAATTACCCACAGATAAAGCGCCACCAGGCCATTCCTACGCCTGGGCTGATGGACCCTTGTTTTTGCCTTCTCTCTCTCTCTCTCCCTCTCTGTCTCTCTCTCTCTGCCTCTCTCTCTCTCTCTCTCTCTCTCTCTCTCTCTCTGTCTCTCTCTCTCTCTCTCTTTCTCCCTCTCTCTCTCTCTCTCTCTCTCTCTCTCTCCCTCTCTGTCTCTCTCTCTCTGTCTCTCTCTCTCTACAACAAGGCAGAAAAATATTCATGAGTAAACAAAAGGAGTGATTTGAAAAATGGCTGGAGGAAAAGGAGATTAATAAAAAGCATGAATAGTGCATTATGGAGAGCTGAGGAGCCCCACCATCTCATTGGGGTTAGAGGGAGATTGCATTTGGGTTTTATTAAGAGCGCTGCTTCAAGAACCCCAAAGAGGAGACAACCACCGGACGTCTGAGTGACAGCAGGACTGAGAGGCTTCTGCTACTGTAACCTCAGATTTATTTTGATCAGTTTTAATGGGTAATCGTTCAGGGAGCAGAGCAGTGATTGTCAGAGAGCGTTGGACATGTGTTGTAACTTTCCCTTTCCTGCCCAGATACCTCCTGAAGTTTGTGCACCTGGCACTTTGGATAAAGTTAGACGTTTCGAAGTGCTTTCAATGACAACAAAATGAGGCAGTGTTGGGTTGAGCCAGACAAGAGGCAGACTCTGTGACCATAGTGAGCACAGAGCCCCGGACCCTCCTCTGAGACTAGACCAATTAAGATAAGAGGCAGTTAACAGGAAGTGCTTGTTTGACATCCTGTCACGTTAACGAGGACAGCCATAATTGGACCCGTGTATTTAACAGTAGGCGTAAAATGCCGTTAGTTGTCAGCGCTTACACTTTTGTGTTTCCTGAAAAGGAGGGAATCCTTCTAATATCTGTAAACATAAGGGAGTTTTGCTGCCTTCAGTGGCCGAGCGTAAATGTCAAGACTTTTAGGACCTATTCGCAGAGTAAATGAGGCACTGAGGACCGTACTAATCAAAGACTATTTCATAACACCAATCCAAGGTTGCTCATGCGCTTTTCTCTTCCTTTCAGCTGTGGTGGCAAGATACCATCTCCAGACATTAAAAGAATACTGTTGAGCTCCTTTTATGATCTCTCTGCTGGGAAAAGTTGTTTGAGTTTCCCCTCTAAAATAAAAATTCAAATACCAACAGACTGCTCGCATTGGTAGTCTACAAATCATCTCTGTCGGGGCATTCCTCTGCGGTGGGACCTTTGCTTACTTGACAGCAAATTTCAGCGGCACCACGCTCGCAAACATAAACCCTGGCCCGGCTAATCCTGGAGCCGGCCAGTCCAGTGTAACACTATGCAGGTGCGGGCTCACAGGGAGCTCCCGTGTATGCTGGAGTTCCTGTTTGTTTGGGCTTGGCCCCTCTTTCAAGCCCCAGGAGGAAGTGAGCTGGCCGGGGTTCTGCTCGGGATCAAACCTGGGCCTCGAGCTGGTTAAAAAAAAAAGAAAAAGAAAAATTGCTGGTGTTTATTGTAGCTGTGGTTGCCTGGAAGTGACTGGCAGAAAGCACGCACGGTTTGTCAAAATGAACAGAGGCCAGAGGCATAAAACAGACAACCTCTTCATACAAGGGAGATGACTGGGACCACACTTACTGCACCGAGAGAATTAAAAAAACACAGTATCAATGTCTGCGCTTTGGAGACGGTTATGAATTCCCATACATATATCCAAAATCTATTAAAAAATCCCATTTGGGTTGACTCGGAATTAATTCTCCTGTATAAACTCATGTCAACGTTTGAATGTGCATGAATGAGATAATGACACACAGCTTGTGTAAACAGTGGCGCTAAATATTTGAAAATGCAAGTCACTCATCAGCTGAATTATAGTGCTGAATTGTGTTTCTCTGCTGGCTTTGCGATAACCAGGACATTCTTTAACCTGAGAACCTCCAATTAGAGGATTGGAGAAAGGGGGAGGAGGGTGGCGGGGGATGAACGCTACCGCTTTGACCCGCCCGCTTTACTTGGAGGCGCACTTGAGAGGCAGAGATGTGGCGGCAGGATATCGCAGAGGAAAAACAGGCTCAGGCTCAGATGGCCAGGGGCTGCCTGTGCCTCTCTATCAATGCAAAACAGACTACTTCCTTGGGCGAAGAGGACATTTCACTTTTTATAAGCCTCCCTTCTTTTTTTTTTCTGAGCCTACATTAATTTTGGAGGCAGGGGAGAGGCAGAGAGAACGAGAGCGAGTAACAGAAAGACAGACGGGCGGAAAAGAAAGGAAGAAAAGGGCAGATGAAAAGCATCTTTAGGATGCCGGAAACATCTGGTTTCATATTGGAAGACCCCCGAAAGGAAATTGCAAATAGACAAAACTCTTATGTTTTGATTTACTTTATTATTTGATGGCTGGGTGATGCCAGCCGTGCAGCCGAGGCCCCTGGTCGTAAATACAGAAGCTTATGCTACGTGACGGGGCATTAGGGATGTCTCCTTACTGTCCCCGGACTGATTGATACTGCTTCTAATAACATCCACAACCGCTGCGTTCTGTTCTAAATTACACACGACTGAAGGTCTGTTGTTAATTGGATGAATGGACGCAGGGGAGGGAAGGAGAGAGAGGAGGAGAGAGAGGAGACAGAGAATGAGAACAGTGAACACGAAGGGACAAGGGAAGGAGATAAGAAAGATAGGGAACAAACTGTGCATTTGGTGGTTTATTTGAACCCTCTTCTCTTAATGTCGCCTACAAAGGCTCATGCACGTTACTACTGGTCGTTATTATTGGGAAAATAATGATCTGAGGGCTTTAAATGTGGCTGCGTTCGGCTAACATGAGTATTTTGAAAGCATGTGAGAGCAAAATTGGAAGAAACACCAGACTCCCAGTAGTAATTCGACCCACTGTTGTAAATGTTGCACTTATGGCTTCATGTCTATAGAATATGGCAGCAACAAGTTTGCACTGCCCAGCTAATCTACTGTATCTGGAAAAGCAGCCCCAACGGCATGACTGGAACATTTGGTGGTATTTTGACCCTCACAGCAATCCATTGTTGAGGTACATCATGTTCACTGCCAAAAATCTCCCAATGCAACTGTGCCGAGCTCCTAATATAGTGCTGAGGCGTAGGATAACCTATGAACCGGCCTCCAACCAAGAACACAAGTAGGTGGATTTTTGTCCAAAGAGCACTCGGGTCAAAAATCCAGAGTTATCCATGGCGTACATGAGATGAAGCTTTCTATTTAAAAAAAAAATCTGTTTATATTGTTTATTTAACTTATTAGAACAAGGCAGCACAGAAAGTGAAAGTTGAGCAGTTGAAGTAAAGCAGACTCAAGGAAAAAGCTGTCAAGGAACAAGTGAAACTGCTGCGATGGGGAGAGTTTGTGGCCCAGGACGCACGTACACGCGTACTTCTGTGAACAGGGTTCTCCCTCCTGTGTTAAAAAAAAAAAAAAATCACAATCACAATCTCTGTCCTAATGAAAACGCAAAATTGAAGCTCTGTCAAGAGCATGCCAAACCAACCAACATGTTGGCCAATCATGCAAAGAAAGAGATGTGGGCCAATCAGAAGCCTAAGGGCGCAGTCCCACTGTGCGTCCCGTGCCCCGTGCTTTAGGGTCCTTGTCCCCCCCTCCAGGCCCGTTTGTACTCACACTACCTGGGCCTCGGAGAATGCTTCTTGCTACCTATACGTCATCACGCCGTAACACGTCACACGCATTGATGACGTCATGGCGATGCGTGGCTTTGTTTCCAGATCTTTCCGTAGACCTCAGAGTTTTTGTGCGTCTTGTCGACTGTTTTTGAATCTTTTCATCGACCAAATCTGCAGTAAACACTCCACCTCCGCATCACACCAACGTGAACCTTTCGCCGCCATTGTTGTTTTGTTTTTTCTATGTCCCAACAGGCACGCATAAAAATGATTTCAGAGCCGCCGTAGGCCTCATGCTTGTGCTCGTACATGTGCGCACGCTCGTGCTCGTACATGTGCACACATGCTCTACAAAGCTCAAACAGGCCGTGGACGGCCAGCTGGCGCGGTCTGGTTGCACTCAAACTGGTCAAACAAACCAGGCTTTACCTGTAAAACCTGTTTGGGCACGGTACGGATGGACAGTGTGAGTGCGCCCTTAATAAAAGTCATGACCGGACACCGACTGGCTGTAATGGTGCAATGATCACTCTGTAGTGCATTCAGACGCCTCTGTGCCTCAACATAGTGGAAGAAGAATTGCACATTAAAAAGTCCAGCTAGTGGTTAGAACCAGTACTATTTTAGACGTTACAAGGTAAACACCCAATTTTCCCTTTCTACACAACACTAAGCTCTGAAAATCTTCCAAAAGATCTGTTTTCAATGACCTAAAACACAATTTTGCATGTGGATGAAAGGCCAAAGACAAAAGCTGTGCTAACAAAACTCCCCGTGTACGTGTGGACCAGGCTCAAGAACCAGATTTCTGACAGACATTATTGGCTCTTCTGTCACATCTGTGGTTTAAAACTTCCACATGAAGAGAGCTTCATGAATTCACGACTGTTGTCATATTCCATCATCTGAACTACAAGACCCCCCGACATGTCAGTGCTGGGTCATCCGCGGTACATCTATCTTCTGATGCACAGCCGAAAACTTTATGTTGCTGGCGTGCTCCTCCTGAGCCAAACGAGCTCACGGAATAAGGGATGAGTGTTTTGTGCGAATGCTGCCTTAGCCAACAGATGGGAGGAGGTGAGCTGTGGTCGTCCTCCAGGCCATTCTCGCATGCCTTCTCACTCTGGAAGGGAAAGATTTACGGCGGCAGCCTCGGAAAAAAAGCAGCCTGCAACATCTGGATACGTGTGCCACCGAGGCATGGTTGGCGGTGACAGTGGCTAATTTAAAGGTAGTAAAAGTGTTAGCAGGGACCCGAGGAAGAGTGATGGACAGCTGTATTCCCCCGGCTGACCAGGGTGTGAAGACATTGTGGACCAGGAAATAAGGGCCCGAGCAGGCTGGAGGTCTCAGAGGGCCAGGCTATTCCCCCCAGCATTAGATTCATTAGCCTGTAGAATGAGCCGGAGAGAAAAAAGAGAGGTGGAGGGAGAGTGAGTGAGAGTGAGACAAAAGGGAAAGATGAAACAAGACAGGCAGTGGAAGGTAGAGCCGGGTGATTGAGAGGGAGAGGGAGAGGATCAATCAGGAGGCACAACAATAATGTGAGGTTGACACCCCAATCACAGGGAAAATCTCACTGTAATTCTGTTTGCTTGCCTCACAATGTGAGCGTAATTGCCGTGATCATTTATAGGCGACGACAATTCCAGCCCCGGATTATTGTTTTCCTCTGACTGATATGAACTATTCCATTTGTTCCGCCATCGACAGAATAGTGCGTTTCCTGCAGGAAGCCGCGTCTCCCCGTGCCTCTGTGGAATTCATTACCACATGACCCCTTTAAAGAAGTCAAAAGACAGCCTGTCGCAGCAACCGGTCTTCGCCACAAAACCCTGAATCTAGGATAGGAAAAAAAAAAGAGTAAATAAATAAAAAATAAGCCCATTTTCGCCGTACCTGTCCAGCGAGCATGCATATGCATGAGCCCATATGGATGGTGGGTGGAGAGTAGGCGACTCGATCCTTGCAGTCGAGAACTAAATATCCAGTTTGACCCATTTTTATCTCGGAAATCCATCCGCGGTGAGTGAATGTACACCAGGAGAAGAGTTGTTTTTTTTAAGCCGCAAGTGTGTGTGTGGTTTTTCAACACTCCAAAAACACACACTCGTTTGTTTCAGCCAAGAAGGGTAATGAGACAGCCCGCTTCTGCAACAAGTTTAATGTCACAAAGAGAGGTCTTTTTTGTGGGTGTTTTTCTCATTGAGGCAGTTAATTGCTGAAGAGAATTAAGTAAAAAATGTGGACGGGAGAACTGTACATTGATTACCGTAAATATCCTCCAGAGTTTTGCTCGGCTAATTGAGGAGCATTCTGCCTGGTGCATCTTATTACGTGGGCTACTGTAGAAGCAGCAGCGCATCCGTGCCAGTATTGATTTGTTTTCTGCCTTGATGAAGTGTATTACTCTGAGATCGCCAAAATATCTCAAAATATTCAAGTTGCAATCAGTGACACGACAGAGATGCCGTAGATGGCCAGAATTACCGTATGTCCACACCTAATTCAATTCAATTCAATTCAATTTTATGTATAGTGCCAGATCAGAACCAAAGTTATCTCAGGACACTTTACAGAGTAGGTAAAGACCACACTCTATGACTAATTTATGATTTACAGAGACCCAACAATTCCCCCGTAGAGTACGGTGGCGTTGAAAACCTTCACTATAACAGACAGGAACGTCAGACAGACCCAGCTCTGTGGAGGACGCACATCTGTCTGCACCGGAGAGAGGAAGAGAAGGAGAGAGAGAGAGAGAGAGAGAGAGAGAGAGAGAAAAGACGGACAGATGGACAGAGAGAGACAAAGACAGACAAAAGACAGAGAGACGGACACACTTCCAGAGATGCAAGCAACCAAAGAGTAACAGTAACTATAACAATATCTATAGTAATGTGAATTTAACTCATATGTTATGGCAGTTAATACAGCAGAAAAGTAGGAACAAGCACATCTAAGGTGATCGAATATGAAAATGATAATAATTAAGGCGAACATGATCAATGATGAGTAGCGGCAACAGCAGCTACGGTACAGAGAGACTTAAGAGCATCTACATCTGTCTGCACCAGAGAGAGAGAAGGAGAGAGAGAGAGTGAAAAGACGGACAGATGGACAGAGACAGACACACTTCCAGTTTCCATGGTTTGGGCCCCTTATCTAAAGGTCCCATATTGTAAAAAAGTAAGTTTATTTATTATTATAAAGCAGGCCAAGGTGCTATGTACGACAGCACTCAACGCTCAGCCCGTATTCAGAAACTGCACCTTTAAATGAGCCGTCAGCACTTCTGTACGGTTGTGGTGTTACAACTGTACTCTATGAAGGCAGAGAGTGCTGCTACTGTGCTACAGAGGGTGGACACAGGTATATTCAGACAGCATGAGAAAAATAATGTGTTTTTTGAACATTAAATCATATAAACATGTTCTAGTAGAAACCCCAAATACAAGTATGGACCTGAAAATGAGCCGTATATGGAAATATATATATACAAAGAGGGGAATAGTGTCTTAACTTTAGGGCAACAGTTTGAGGAAGGCATTTAAGGTCAGTGAAGTAATTCCAACGGAGTGTGGTGTGGAATAACTTCAGTGGCGTGCACAGAGCCCTCCAACCATCCAACACCTTTGAGATGAACTGAAACGCTGACTACAAGCCAGGTCTTATTGGCCAACATCAGCACTGGACCTCACTGTGAGAAAGCAGTGGTGTCCTGTGGGTCAGTTCAAGCTGTGGCCTCTACACTTCCTGTTCATTTCTGAATCCTACAGCCCTGAGAAAACACCGTTTAAATCTCCTCTTCTCACACAGTTGTTACTGTTCTCTAGTGGGTTTTTTTTCACAAAATAAAGGTTTTTGTTTAAGTGTCTTATTCATTCATTCATTCATCTTCAACCGCTTGTCCCTGTCAGGGTCGTGGGGGGCTGGAGCCGATCCCAGCTGACATCGGGCGTGATGCGGGGTCCACCCTGGACAGGACGCCAGTCTATCACAGGACACATAGAGACGAACAGAGACAGACAACCATTCACACCTACGGGTGATTTAGAGACATCAATGAACCGAACACCTGCACGTCTTTGGACTGTGGGAGGAAACCGGAGAACCCGGACGAAACCCACGCAGACACGGGGAGAACATGCAAACTCCACACAGAAGGGCCCCAGCCGGGATTCAAACCAGGAACCTTCTCACTGTGAGGTGACAGTGCTAACCACCACTGCACCGTGTCGCCCTTTAAGTGTCTTAGTTATTTAAAAACACATGCTAGAACAGCAGTGGTATAGACACAGCGGATATTCTATCAAACTCTGAACAGTGAAAAATAACAGTATTAACAATTAGTTCTCTCTTTCGTAGAAGTAAAAGAGAGACAGAGAGAAAGACTTTACTGGTGGTGTTGTGTGCTGCTGCATTAGTTTCTGTTGCATGAAGCTTTCCTCTGACCCCCCTCATCAGACCGATACACAGTTTAACCCTTCAACTGCCACATCCAAGGGCGCCCTGTCCACGTTAACCTTGTAGCATCACACACACACAGACAGACAGCTGGAAGACTGAGGCCTTATAATGAAACATGACTGGTGAAGGGTGAACAGTCCGGCAAAGGTTCAGCGTAAATCCTCCCCCACCCACCCCGGCCCCGCCCTCACCTCACACAGAGAGACATGGGAGGGGACGGGGAGGAGACTGGGGAGAGGAAAGGAGCTACGTATGTTAACTTGATAAAAAAATTAAATAAAGTAAAGAAAATCAACTACCTCCTACCTCCAACAGATGGAGAAAGTCAGAGCAGGACAGGAAGTGCGTTGGAAGGTGAGAGAGACAATGGATGGAGAGAAGAAGAGGGTGAGAAAGAGAAATGGACAGAACTATATGTTGCGCTACATGCAAGTACAAACTTTCTGGGGAATATTTTTCCATTTTGATACATGTTCTCTTCTTATAACCCCCCCCCCCCACCACCACCACCACACACACCATTTACCCTGTCTTGATTATTTGATTATTTTTCCACCTTCCCCCTCCTCACCCCCTCCCTCCCTTCTCATCCAACTGGGAGTGTATCTACCTATCCAGGCAACAGTGCTGGAGGGTTTCCCCAAGGGCTGGAGTCCTTTGCTCCCGGCTGTTTGATGTTGAGCCGGCAGGGATAAACCTCAGCCCCCGCCCAGAGTTCGCTCCCCATCATCAAACACCCCGGCTGGGTGCCGGGCCAAGGCTGTGGCCCTAATCAAACACGGTGCCTCCACGGACCCCCTCGTACACTCCAAACAGGAGAAAAAGACTAATTATCGGAGCAACCTTCAGAATCACTCAGCAGCATCTAACATTGACACAAACTCCTGCTTCTTACCATTTAGCTGAGCTGTTTGGTTCTGTAACAAGGTTGGTGCTGGAGGAGACAGATTACAGGCAGAGAGCAAAATCCCCCACTGAACCCAAGATACAAGCAAAGCTGTTGTCATTAGTTTGCGAGCTTATCTACAAAAATGTAACACCTGTCCATTTAAATATTTCATTCTCACGTTACGGGAAGTTGGATGTTGCTATAAGGAGCGCTCCACGTCGAGGAGAGAAAACGGCACAAAGAAGAAAAGAGGAGAGAGAGAGGCTGAGCCCGTCCTTGGAGAGGAGGCGAGCGCTCGATTTTCTGTTTGCTGCCATTTGTCTTGTGCTGCTAAGAGAGATCAACAGTCCTCGGCACACAGATCAATATTCTCTTAACCCGCACCTAATCTGGCAAGAGTTTCCTCCAATTTCACCTTCCCTGCTGCCTCCTCCTCCTCCTCCTCCTCACCCGCTTTCCCTCCACTTTTATTTTCTCTCCCCTCTAGTTTTCGGCAATCGTTTTCGGGTGTTGGCGTGACAGGCATTTTTCATGATCCTGGTCCGAGCAGGTGACATCTAAGGGAATGATGTATCCTGACGTGAACAGAGGAGGTGCGTGTGTGTGTGTGTGTGCATGTGTGAGGCAGGAGGGTGATGGATACGATGTGCTGGCGGGATGGTGTAGCTGCCGTCAGGGGCCCCCCGACGCCGCTGAGATAGACTAGCTGCCTAATCGGCCGCATGACATCGCAAATTCAGCTTCTGTCCCTCCGCCTCCCTTCTCCTCACCGAGCATTCCTCACCCCTTATCGTATTTTCTCCCTGCAACTCACAGCGCACCGTTTTCGAGCTGTTGTCAGAATTGTCCTGTCGACTAAATGGAGCGCTGTCAACGTGTCTCTTCACTGTGACGGTTCTGGGAAGAGAGAAGTGGGAAGTGTGTGTGAGTGTGCATGTTTACTTTATGTATATGCAATAAACGGTATGTGTGTGTATTTGCAAAGGTAAGGCAGAGGAGGTTTTTGCAGAACCCTTATTCTTCAAGGGAATTTTTTGTGCTTCAGGGTGATTTTATGCATTAATTGTTTGTTTGGTACGTTGACAAATTAATTCAATTTGAGTCACAGCTCACCCCTTTGTTCCCAACCAGACTGGGCTTTATTTTTCTAGTTGTTATAAATCTTTTCTTGATGACATTCGTATGTGTTCTGCATTTTCCATTTCTACTGTTCTGCGTGGTGCCGCAGGTTAAAGTCCAAAAACAAGTATAGCTAACCATTTCACGGCCTCCATGCGTTCTTGGCGCGCTGATGGATGGGTGGTATTGGCGTTGTGTCAGTGACACAGGTCGTTTTCATGACACCCAACCATCCTTAGCTTCCTGTGATCCTTCAAATCTGTCCTAACCCCATTTTCCAGTCTGTCTCCTGATCCAAAGTGGTGCAGTTTCTCCATTTGAGCTCAGTCCTGCTTTTCGATCCCTGACGTGTCTCATCAGATGACAAACACCTATCTGCATTTTCCTCCACGCTTGAAAAAGTTTAAGTAGCCCTGGACATCCTCTCCTCCCTTTTCGACAACCCGGAGAATGATTGGCAGGCCACGAGAACAGAGCCTTTCTTTCATAGCCGCGGCCCCGAAAGCGGAGGGCTTCTTCCACAGACGTACGTCAGCCCCCCGGGCAGACAAAGCCGGCTAGTGTACGCCGCCTGTACTCAGAGGCGAGTGCCACACACAGACACAGTAACAGGAAGACAGTGGGTTCAGTTACCGTGCGGTTGAGAGGACACTCATGCTCACGTATGCATGCGTGCAAGAAAACGTCTTGCACACTCACCCACGACATCACAGCGCACACAAAACAGACACATACTGTATAGTATGTGCATGCACGTAGGGTACAACCATATATGAACACACACACACGCACGCACACACACGCACACGCACACAATGGCTGCTTTCTCTGACTGGCTGGCATAACAACACAAGCCAGTCCTGATCCTGGTATACTTTGCCCCACATGCTCCAGACACGCGCTGTTTACAGGATTATGTCACAAATGAGATGTTTATAGTTTGAGTGTGTGTGTGTGTGTGTGTGTGTGTGTGTGTGTGCGTGTGTATTTGTCCAAGGGTGAGAGCCACTGAGAAGGAATGGTTTACAGTAGAATTATGTCAATAAGCCTCCCCAGTCATTGTTAAACACCAAATCTCCACAAAATTAGACGACAGAATAGTCAAAATAGTCGTGTTTCATACTTGTAATAACTTGTAAGTTGAACCACGGCTGAAATGACAAAACCAAGATCCAAATTTTATGAAACTTAAACAAAACAGTTCACTTTCACAAGATTTTTCAGTCATCTATTTAAAATAAACTCTTCATGAATGATATTGATATTGTTGTTTCCAAAGAGCCGTAACGCGGGGGAGCACCTGTCTGCACAACCACACATGGTGAATTTGGTTTTTGAGCCTGGTGCGTGCTTCGTCCTGACCGCGACCATTCAACATTGAAACGTTTGCTCGTTTAGCACACTGCGTCTGAACGGATGCTACTGTACTGTCTAGAGTGGGCCTGTATCCCAGTTGGCAAAATGATTATTCCAGACTGTGGGCCGGCGGTAAGGAGCATACAAATGAAAATAGCAGCAGAAAAAAAAAAGTGCTTGTCTGTCTCAAGCCAAGCATCTGCTAAGCATTTTAATGGGGATCAATGGAAGGGCAGGGACAGGAGATCGAGGGGTTGATTGGCTGGCCAGCCCGGCGCTCACACAGCCGCCACTCTCCATACTGCCTGCACTGCTGTTTACAGCCAACACAAGCTGCTGCGCCCTGCCCGTGCACTCTGCACCAGCTGATGTGTATATCTGTGCTCTGTGTGTGTACTGTAGGGATTTAAGTATCACCGTGCGCGTGTGTGTGTGTGTGTGTGCGTATGCGTCTGTGTGAGTGACGTGTGTACAGGACACATCAGTTTGTGTGTGTGTGTAATGATGTATTAGCTAAACAACATAATTAATGCATGCATTGTGTGTGTTATATGCATGCATTTAAGTGTGAATAGTGCATCACATGTGTGTTAGCATCACATGTGTATTTTGTGCAACAACATGAGCCATGATTGCATCGTGGTGTATCAAGGGGCAGCGCAGCAGCAAAGAAACAGTTAAAGTGATGCTTCCTCACATGCCAAATGATTCAGATTAATATTAGCCAAAGCGAATGTCATCACTGGCACTTCTCGCCTCTTCCTCCACCTCTTTATTTCACTCCCCAAACCCCATCTCCCTCCCCTCCTCTCCCTCCTTCTCTCCTTGCTTCGTTTGGGTTTCTGAGTCCTGGGCGGTAATGAGGGAACGTTATGCAGTGCCATAAACGGAGGGGCTCGCTGTCAGTATGCATAAAGGATGAGACAGAGAAGATGGCGCTGGGGTCAGGGGGGAGAGAGAAGGAGAGACTCGAGGAGGACACGATGGAGAGGATGTGTATCTGTCACACACACACACACCCACACACACACACACACACACACACACACACACACACACACACACACACACACACACACACACACACACACACACACACACACACACACACACACACACACACACACACACACACACACACACACACACACACACACACACACACACACACACACACACGGTGAGTGAGCACTCAATGGCAAGGCAGTGAGCTGGTGACAAATAGGCTCCTCTCTGTGCCTGTCTCACAGGTGCAATGCAGTGTGTGCAGCGCCCCCTACGCTCAGCCTAGAGGAAGTCATGAGATAAGTAGGGTGCTCAGAGGGTGCACTTGTGTTCACCTATAATGAGTTCAACCACAACACAAAAATCTTACAGATACATACTGCATCTGCAGGCAAAACAGCATCTACTCGCCTGTGTGTTGTCTGTGCAGTCACTGTAGTTGCTCTGCTTGGTAACATGTTCCTTCAGTGTGAACACAGACTTTGTTTGTCGTGACTCAGTCCCTCCTATACAACGTCCTGCAGCCGACAACTTACAAGTGCACAAAAATATGTATTAATCCACAGCTGAAAATAGTCCAAAAAAATAAACTTGGTTAGCTAAAAACTACAGTGCCCAGGAACGACACATTGCTGGTTTTGGTCTAATTCTGGATGAAAAGTTAGTTTTCTAGACATCGAAAAGGTTGAAGACTTTTGATTATGCTCCTCTTAATACACAATGTCCCCGTGGTCCCACTTTAACCTTAAGTTGCTTTAGATCTCCGTCAGTTCGTACGATGAAGAGATAATATTCTACATGCATCGTTTTATACACATTTCCCTAAAAATTCAAACTGAATTATTTCTAATCTTAAACTTTAGGATGTCCAAAAGAATCTTAAATAAAGTCCTGATGGTCTGAACATCGGGCTGCACCTAAATGTAATGTCTGGGCCAACCAGCAGGTCTCAGGTTTAAGGCTTAACTGGTTTAAGGTGTGGCCAAACTCTTCACTCTTGATATAAGTAAAATTCATATTATATTAAAGTATTTTCTCATTTTATTCAGAACCTCAGTACAAAGTAAACATAACATTCATGGATCAGAACGTTTAGCGCCATCCAAATGATGTAAATCTTGCCTGAACACAGCTTGGATGCGTTTTTTTTGTTATTTTTTTATCTCACGGTGGAAAAGAACATACAATGATTTATTTTAATATTGTTTTGGTGAAACATAAAGTCATAACCCATAATCCTCAGACTACGCTGAAATAAGAAGCAGGTCCTTGAATGCATCTTAACAAACCATTCTACACATGTATGAACTCTTGTCATATGTGATATATCTAAGATGAGTTGCTTTACGTCCTAATTACAGACAACTTTTACATTATTTCACCAGCAAATGACCAAATTCATACTTACTGTAAATATTCAACCTAAGAAAATAATCACATGCTCTATATTTACATTCACTGCTTGAGTAACTCATGTGTAGGCAAAGAGGGCGTGGAATTCAATTAATGTGATAGATGAAAGCATAGCTTTTGACTTTGCAGGCTTCACTCTGAGCCAATGCTCTTTCCCCGCTAATCGATGTCAGTCTGGAAGAAATCCAGCTCCCTCTCTCTCTCACACACACACACCCCAACACAAACACCTTTAAAAAGCCTCCGATATCATTAGCTGTCATGTTTCACGGTCGGTAACACAACAGTGCATAGGGATACACAGCTCACCGCCGAGTCTACAGGGTAAATGTGTTTGTGTGAGCGTGCACACACAAACAAGGATGCATGGGGAGTGTGTGAGTGGATTACACCGGGTTCACAGTGTGTATGGGGAAAGCGTGGCAGCAACTTGGCTCCATAATGGGATTTCTCCTTCTCTGCTCACTCACACACACACACGCACACGCACACGCACACGCACACACACACACACACACACACACACACACACACACACACACACACACACACACACACACACACACACACACACACACACACACACACACACACACACACACACACACACACACTGATCTCACCCCAAACAAGCAGGTTAGCAGTAACAAAGCACAGCACATATCCTATCTTAGCAGTAAGAGGTAAGCTGCAGCAGAGCCTCAGCTCAGTTAAAGACACATATCCCCTCACCTCTCCGTCTCACAAAAGCCAGGGAAGAGGGATAGAGTGAGGGAGAGGGAGAGGAATGTGTGGAGGGATCAGCTACATTAGACAGGGATAAGGAATGCTGTAGTAAAGCTGGACGAGGGCGAGCAGAGAAGAAGCTGCTGTACTGTGCCTACTTTAAAAAAACCCGGACTTCACTTTTGTGTTCACTGTGCGAATGGAGAGGATTTTAATGCTGAATTTGACTTTTAGAGCGATCATTTGTAGGATCCTTGTGGATGTCGACAAAGTTTATAGCATCGTCCTCAGATCAGGTGTCAATCAAACAGTGTGGACTTTTCTGTCATTTTAAAAAGTCATTCAAAACCACAACAGTGTTGGACGTGAAGGGATATTTCTGTTTTCAGCCATCTTTGATAAATACCATTTCCCACGAGCCCAAAAGGGGTCATCTCTCCTGCCAGCACAAATAGTACATCATCTTGTTTGACCTATTAATGTTGGGTTCGGTGCAGTCAGAGCTACAATCATGTATTATTTCCATCAAAATCTGTAGAAATACAACAACGCAGCACCCTGTCTAAATACTGGACCTCAGTGATGAAACATCCACTCTGATTGGTGATAAAAGACGAACTAGACGGACATTTATTGGAAACCTTAAGACAGACAATTTGTTATATTTCATATTGAGGTTTATATTAAATGCATCTTCAATTTTTTATTCATCTTCAACCACTTGTCCCTGTCGGGGTGGCGTGGGGCTGGAGCCGATCCCAGCTGACATTGTGCGTGAGGCGGAGTCCACCCTGGACAGGACGCCAGTCTATCACAGGACACATAGAGACAAACAGAGACAGACAACCATTCACACCTACGGGTGATTTAGAGTCATCAATGAACCGAACACCTGCACGTCTTTGGACTGTGGGAGGAAACCGGAGAACCCGGAGAAAACCCACGCAGACACGGGGACAACATGCAAACTCCACACAGAAGGGCCCCAGCCGAGGAACCCTCTCGCTGTGAGGCGACAGTGCTAACCACCACTCCATCGTGTCACCCACATCTTCAATTCATCTTTTAAAATCACTTTATCATTGTCAAATGAGACGCATTGGGTTTAATAAGGCAAACAAATGACCATAGTTGAGGCTGTGAACCCTAAAGGAAAATGCTGCTTTCCGTCCCAAAGAGAAACAAAAATGAATATTCCACCAGACGTCTGTTACTTCCTCAACCATTTGAGCTCAACGTGCTCTGGGGGGAACAGTGCCCTCTGTCTCTCTAGTCCCGTTAAACACAAACCATCTCGGTGGTTCACAAAGTAAATTCCAGAGTAAAGCCTGGGAGATGCTAGCACTCTGTATACCCATGTCCAAAAAAATGGATTTTATTAATTTATTAATGTTAAAATTATCCATGCAACACCTTAAAATGTCTAGGAATGTGTGTGCATACACAAGTTTCCTTCCAGTGGAAGAGAGGAAGGTGAAGGGGGGGGTCTCTGGAATATTCTGTGGTGAGGACTAACCAACCACAGGGCAGCTAGGGACAGAGCGTGCTGCTCGTAGTGTTTAGTGAGCTTTATAACCACATCATTAGCCCACACCGTCCCACTCCGCTCCCAGGTGTGGTGGAGAGCCAGCTGCAGCTCTCCCTCTGTCACCGTCATTCAACACACCTGGAGGGAATTCAGCCAAACTATCATTGTGAATGTCCCTCAAGCTGAAGAGCACACAAATTACACACTCTTTACTCTTTGAGGGCCAAAAGCAAATAAACACCTGAGCAAAATGTGTAAAAAGTGTTTCAGGCTCGGCTCCGTATCTGCCTCGTAATGCCACCTGCAGAAAGAGCCCCCCCCCCCCCCCCCCCCCCCTAAGGATGGTTTGTCCACCACCCTGCAATTCTCTTCAACTTATCCTCCCATCAAACATTGTCCCATACAAAGCATTGTGGGTAAATATTGTGTACATGAATATGTTGAGATCGAGGCAATCATGGTGACTTTTTGGGGATGGAGAGCCGGTGCCAGTCCGAGGGGCACGGAGGTGAGGACAAATGCTTACAGAGGAGAGGAAATAGAAACAAACACAAGGCAGTTCCCTCTCTTCCAACCTCTCCCTCTCTTTATCTCTTTCCCTGCCTCACATTTTTTACTAATAATTCAAAACAGGGCATCCGTCCAGTTCTCTTCTTTTTCACTTTCTCCTCCCACAGCGCAGAGGAAAAGTAAGCAAGAAAAGTCTCCGGGCTCAGCGGTGGGGGGAGGACAACTGTCCCCCTATCCTTGGGGCTGAGGCGGGCCAAATAAAACAGCAAATGCTGCACCAGGAAATGGCTAGCCAAACACACAGGGCCATGAATCTAGGGTTGGCAGGGTGGAAGGATTTCTCCATGAAGTCCCCAGGCATCCTGCATGACTATAGAGGCCTTTATGTATTGAAAGGACATCTCCAAATGGGTTTAACAGTAGTCAGAATCAGCTTGTCACTAAGGTTTTACTCCATGAGTCAATCTATCAACAAATAAAGCCTCTGCTTATATTCATTAGAGGCTATTTCTTGATGTGATTCTTATTTAACAGTGCTATGTGCCCAAATCAGGGTACCAATGTTGCCATAGTTACTGAACAATCTATTTACATTGGTAGAGGCATCAATGTAGAGTTACTCAGGGACGACTCCATCATTGCAAAATAAACATATTTGGGGGTTTTAAGTTATGTATTGTGTAACCTAGAAAATTAAATAAGCCCCACACGATAGGAGGAAATAGTCTACATCAGCATCAGTAAGAACGTCAACCTATAGGTAATAGTTTTTCAGCAACCCCACCTTTCTACCAATTACATCATACGCCCTTTCTTTAGCTTAATGCTTAAACTGGATCTTTGTCCGATCATTATTGGCAACTGTAGAAGAAGAAATGATGCCAGTTTATGGGACCTTTTGAAAATAAAGTGTTTTTCTAGTTTGTTCCTCTATCCGTGCACTTCACATACACTAAATCCGAACCAATGGTACTTCTGCTAGTGACAGTGGGTACTTGTGGAGCAGCTCAACTGATGAATCAAAAGAATAGAAATTATGATTTGATTTAAAGAATATATCAGATGTAACACCTGAACACTACATGTTGAACTTATGCAAGAGTGCATAAAGACAACTTAGCTGGGGAGCACTAAAGTAACTAAAAGTAATGTATTCATGGTTAAAAGTAGCAGGTAAATGATGTAGAAGTTAGCTAAAAGTATTGCATAAGCGTCTTTAATGGTTAGCCGACTAAAGCGTTCATACATTGGGAACTAACTTCCTCTTAAAACAACCATGAAAATCACCTAAAATGGTGATGCATTCAATGCCCATGTAACAGAAAACTGCACTGGACATGACACAGCCAGATGACTGTGTGTTCATTTAGTTAATGTGGACAGGAAACCCACATCACATTTCTCTGGATCATTCTGTGGCACGCACACCTCCTCTCCAACATGTCTCCAATCCCACCCATCGCTCTCACCTCCGTCAATGAGAGAGAGAGAGAGAGAGAGAGAGAGAGAGAGAGTGAGAGAGAGAGAGAGAGTGTCCAAGATTGTGCTGTTTGCACAGCCGACCACGGAGGAGGAAAGCCAAAGATTACTGCAGCCACCGTGGAAATGCTAGAAGTGGGTGGCAATCGCTGGGGAGCGGAGGTTAGGGAGGACAGAGTGTAGTTACTATGTGCGTGTACGTGCTATAAACGCACCACTGTGCCAGGTATGGGACTGAATGTTCCTGTTGGATTTGATTTAATCCAACAAGTAGTAAATGCCTGAATATATATCTATCCTTGCAACTTTGTGACATTAATATTAATCATGCTATGATTCATTTAGTTTGAGGGTTGAACTTATGTCAGGATTGCAGCGTTGTTTTTCTATTTCCCGGGGTGAAGAAAAGTTAATGAACTACTTCTAAATTTCTTACTTCCATGGTTAAAAGTGTTTCTTCTTCTAATGCTAAATGGAGGAACTTACTTACTTACTAAAACCATCTTTATTGTGCACTATTTTGCAAATTTCAACGTGCAACAGGCAACATTTTTTCCCTTTTCTCATCTGTTCCTTCCTTTGTTGCAATGAATTTAATATTTTTTTGCAAATAAACTGAAGGAGTGCCCTGCAGCCAGAACATGAACGGGGCCCGGATATTGATTTCGGTGCTCTGGGAGTCTTGAGGTCACGAGATGTGCTCATCTGTGCGGTGGCGCAGTTGGGAAGTGTGGGGAGTGACTGGCGCATTAGTTAGTGGAATTATTTGGATCACGGCTGCAACAGCTAGAGGTGCAAGCGCTCACTGGCGGGATTAGATAATGCTATTATCAGTATGATAGTAGTATTAGAAAGAAGCATTAGCATGGATAAGTCCATGGATTCAGAGGCAGAGAGTCGCCATAAAATCATTGCATTATACCCAAAGAGATGAGATCCAGATATAGAAAGGCACTGCAAATCAAACTTGACAGTAAATCTTCAAATTATAAGTCATCACGTTCCCGTGTCTTGTCGGGTAAACAGGTATTTAATAAAGGATGATCAAACACGTCTTCTCTCAGCGCACTGGAAAAAAACATGGCAGCAGCAGATAACACTCTTCCCCTCCATGCATTTCACATTAAACCTCCATATTTTCTTTGTTGTTTCGATCCTCTAAGAACAGTTGGAATACAATCTTATTTTCCTCTATAGGTGTTTGTATGTGTGATATATTGGTCACACATGAACTCAGCTGCACTGTGTGGGTGCAGCCAGCCTACTGTCATCACAGATGCTGATAAATGCATGTTAATGAAAGCATCTGTCTATCAAGCGTCTGCGCTGCTTCACAAATCAGTCTCCTAAAAACACAAAATACATTTCTTTGTATATCTTTACGTATGGTGCGGCTCATTCTTTGTGACAGTCTTTTGGCCTGGACTCAGCTCATCTGGTCCTGTTAACATCACCCAAAGATTGAGTGACTCTTTCACCATGAGACCAATGTGCCTGAAGCCCATTTGGACAGAAAAACAAAAAACCCACCTACACCCACTAACATCTGGCTTGTATCTTCAGTATGAAAGGTTGAAATCAGGCATTAATTCCCCAGGACAAATGACTCAGCAGTAGTCAGCGATATTTACTGGCAGTGATGGACACACAATACCCGCGCGGACACCACCATTTTTCACCCCTTCTCTGCATCACTTCCATTATAATCTGTCTCTGTGCACACTGAAAGTTGGGGGCGGCCGGTGGCGCAGTGGTTAGAGCAGTCTCTGTAAAGAGGCGGAAGGCGGTTGCGGATTCGACTCCGACCTGCGGCCCTTTGCTGCACGTCTCCCCGTCTCTCTCACCCTATTTCCTGTCTGTCCTATCTAATAAAAAACTTGAAAAACAGCCCACAAAAAATCTAAAAAAAAAAAATCACTGCAAGTTATCAAGCCCCGAACTTGGACGAGAGGCTGAATAAGTAAAAAAAGAAGCAACCACCTATAGACGTGCACTGGGGTCCATGCTGCTATCAGCAACGCAGCACCATCAAGAAGTCGAATTCAAACTTCATATTGATTCTTTTTTATCAAGCGGGTTTTCCCACATTAAAAAAAACCTGCGTACAAAAGTGTATTTTGGCCAGAAAGTGGTTACAACTGACACTTAGCTTTAACATTTATTGTGCTGTGACAACTTTTCTCCAAGGATGAATCCCTGGGTATGCAGGGCGTGATGGAATAAGAATGGTATAGGTGGGTCTTTAGCATGAAGAGACCTGGAATTAAAAGGTCAGAGCAGAAACACTGCAGAGATGATGACATATCAGATCTTTATCCTCCTTTCACACTGGACCAACTCATCTGAATTGAGGTGATATTAATGAATCAAAATCAATAATTAATCAGCCTTTAGCCAAATTCAGATGCACAATTCATGCACCAGAAAGAACAGGTGACCATCATTGTGTGTCCCTCCCTCTCCACGTGGCTTCGCTCACTCTTGCAAACGTGTGCGAAGGTGGAATGGTTAGCCGCGTTGGTGTGGGAGGTCTGTTCAGCATGCCACAGTAGCAGGAGGTTGTACACACACACAGCTGCTGCCACAGCACACATGACAGGAGATGTGCCTGGGTATAAATAGTATGCCACTTTTTTGTCTTTACATATTTAGCTGTTGGATATTTTAATGCAAATTAACGTGGTGGGATTGCAGAGGGGTGTTTTTGTTGACTGGAATTAGTGTTGTGAGCGCGCTTTCTTCTCCATTCTTTCCCTTTCTTTCTCTCCCCTCCAAATTACAGCTATTAAGACGAGACTGGTGTGAGCCAAACACGGCGCTCCACTTAATGTGATTTCCCCTGCGCTGAGAAAGGAATAAGAGGCAATGATTCATGGGAGCCCCGCGAAAAAAGCCGGAGAGACGGGAAGATGTCCACCTCCGACATGTGCTCAACACAAACACTGGGCTTGTTTAAGTGTGTAATTGCGTGAGTGTGCGATTATTGCATGCGTTAAGTATTTGTGTGCGGATGAGCTTAAAATGAACATTATGATTTATGACATCCTGCGTTTAAGTCTGGCTAGTCTTCCCATTAGCACAACACTAATCTAATGAATAGATTTCCTTAGAAAGACACATGCAAATGCCTGCTGCTTATTTCCTGAACTGAGCTCGGGAGCCAGCAACTGTGGTCCCTCATCATGATGGGGCTTTATAGTGTTTCTGCAAAATGATCTCCCCCTGCAACTTCCCCCCTACTCACACACAGCTGAGGGGTAATGTGACAGCAGCACGCCGGCTTTTCTTCAATGTCTACCACGCCAGCTTTCAACACCCGGCATTGGCAGAATTGGGTTTGACAGCTCTCGTCGAGGCCTGGCGATTGGCCGGGCTCCAGGGACGCTGTACGAGAAGAGAAGTATACACCACCAAAGGGTCCAGGAACAGGAAAAACAAAGCAGTCACCGCTGAGAAACTCACGCAGGGGTGTGGTGAAGCTGAGCTCAACCCTAGATCTCATTTCAGCACACGCAGCTTAACAGCAACGTCAAGAAACCCCGAGATAAGACGAAAGGGTGGGCGTGGGAGAGCGAAGAGGCCATCTGAAGGAGTCCGGCGCTGAAAAGTGAACGTGTGAGTGCTGACAGCAACACAGGCCCTTTGGAAAGACACTTAACACCAGAGCCAGGACACAGTAGATTGGAGATACTGTTAACCCGCAGGCGGAGAAAGGCCTTCTCCTGACAGCTTTGTCTGATTCACAAGATGCGGTTGTGCTGAGGGTGAAATGTAGCATAGCGCTTTTATGAAAAATGACTGTGATTAGGGCAAAAAGAAGTGTTTATTTTAAAAAGAGTCTATATAGATACTCCACAAAGACAATATCACCAAACCTGAGCTCAACTTGGTACAGTTTTGCTGCAGATACCGTGTCTGAATCCCAGGGCCAAGTAGTCTGGCCCGCTCCATAGATCAAGGCTTAATGTAGCCTGCGGCGCTGACAGGATGGCCGAGACAAATGACAGTTCACCGAGGTGGGGTCCCTGGGCAGAGCTTGGCCTGGCCTCTGGCACTGTACTGGGGCTGCGTTGCTAGCTGGAGCCTGCAGGACAGAGGGCCCGTGCAGGGAGGGAAGGAGAGAGTGCAGGGGCTGAGAGAGCTCACTCGCCTCGCTAATGGGTCCCCAGACAACCAGGCTTGACCTCACAGGCTCAGCGCATTCATTATCAGCTGGTTAGCAGCTAGTGCTAGCAGGGCTAGCTCTGGCTGGTTAACTGCAGTTAGAGGTTAAAGCTTGCTTAACGGGGCCACATAAAGTCCTCCGTTAGCTGCACTTTGCTTTTGTGATTGTGCCGTTGTGGCTGCAGCTGCAACATGGAGGCAGAGTAATGGATAAAAGAGTAGGACTGCAACAAACTACTATTTTCATCATCAAGTTTTTATATCAGTGTCTCCAAGTCCAATGTGATGTCTTTAAATGTCTATATTCAGACAGAAAAGCAGGAAATCTTTGTATCTGAGGTGCTGAAAACAGAATGTTCTGCCATTTTTTGAATGGAAAAATGATAAATCATAATAGTCGCCGATTATTTTTCTGTCTATAAATTCTAAAGGCTTATATAATGGTTCTCATGTTTTATTCTAAACCTGTCTCAGTTATTACAGAACTCCTGATAAACAGCCAAATATCGCCCAAACCAACAAAACTATATTTTAGGTAACTTTAAATGCAGTTTACAGCCCATCAGGCATGAAATAATGCACCAGACATCTTCAACCTTAAACAATGTTGAAGCTACAGTATATAAATGGGGAAAACTGATATCTATGATATCTCTGGAAGGAAGTATTCTTAGTTCCTAGAAAGTTGACATACCAAAGAGATGGATTCCACGAGTCTGCCAATAACCTCCTTTAGGCCTAAACTTGGCCTTTACATACTTGAGTCTGATAAAAAATGCTACTTTTCCTGACCACTCCTGTCTCGTTACACCTCCTCTCATCCGAGTAAAGCAAAAGTGCAGTCATGGCACTGCAGATCACAGGAGTCCAGTCCATTCCCCATTTCCACAGAGTGCACAGCCCGGCTGAAATAACCTCCTGGAAGCCTCCTCATCTCTATGCAGCTATCATTTTGCTCCAAAAGATGTCCGCCCGCCCTGCAGCAGCAACCCACAGCGCCTGTGAACTCTGCATACATTATCTCTCTCTCCTCCGTAGGGCGCTGTGCTTTATGCGGGGAAACTGGCCCCATTTATCAGCATCCTCTATATCCCCCCACTGCCTGGCAAGGCACCTGCTGCTAGTCTAACTAAAGCCTGGCCGCGGCCTTATCGCTTCTGCAGATCACAAGGCGGGGGGATGTAGATGGGCTAAATCTTCAGCTAAAACAAACAAACAAACAAACAAACAAACAGAGAGCTCGTCTTTTTTTCTCTCCTCCCATCAGATTTGGCCACATCTGAAGGTGAATGGAGGAAAGCAAGTTTAAGGAATGGATTACTGGTGGCTTTTGAAAACAGCGTTAACTGGGGCACGGGCGTCTGGCACACTCTCCCCTCGGTGTTGGGCCTAATGATTTCTAATGCCGCTAAACATTACGGCGCCATGAAAGCCTCGCTTTTCACTGGGGACGCGGCCGCAAATCTCCCATCGCATGTTCCCTTTGTTGATTTTTGTGAGACAACAACGCGGCAACGCTTATCTCCATTACAGACCAGCACCACGGGGAGCTTTCCCAAAGCCTTTCACCCAACGCCTTATTAGCAGCTATTCCCTTCTGTCTTCCTCATCCTCCAACTGGGAAGCAGATAGAGGCAAAAAGAGAGCATTATCCCAGCGCCTCTTCTCCCGATTCACCACAAACCCTCACCACTATTCACACGCCACTGGGCCTGGATGGCCCCACTTCTCCGCACACTCTCCCATCCTCTTCTTTCCCCACAGTCTTAGCCGTGAATCACAAAAAAAGAGAGCATTTCCAGTTATTTATAAGCTCATACAAAAGGGCTGGCTGTTAATTTTTAGAGCCTGTAAGAAGATGAGCTTCTTTTGTGCTCGTTTGTATTGTGAAAAACAAAAACAGGGATAATGCCGTCAACGCTGATAGCTTCATATTAGTGACTCAATGATGTGCTATTGGTGTAGAGCAGCATACGATTGCAAAGGTTAAGTTCCCTGCTACAGCTTAAGAGATAAATGCTGTGTACGGTGTTGTCCATGCGTTTCTTATTTAAGGGAAACCAAAGCATATGAGAGTAATTCTAATACGAGGAAGTCTTCATCCCGTCTCTTGTCTCCTCCTCTTTCTGCTCCATCATGCCCCCCTTTCCTTGCAGTTTGTGTGTGCGTATGTGACTCATGCTCTTGCACCAGTGACGATAAGAATCTGCTTTTTTTTCCTTTTTGGGTTCCTCCCCAGAAGTACCAGCTCCTGCGGCACTCAGCTGGTCCCCCCTGTTTGTTTAGTGTGTGTTTATTTGTTTCTCTGTAGTCCTGGGATTAATTATCATAACCATATGCCTGGCTAATACATACTTCTCCGAGCCAATAGCGTGGCAGCCTGCTACTCCTCCATTTTAATTACAGCTAACATCGTTAGCCTGATTCTCTTTTGCTGTTTCCTGCTCATTTCTGAATTTCTAATTCAAAATACCATCAGAAAAAAAATGTGGGGCTGGAATAATTAACTGGAAAAAGTAACATTGCGACAGTCGAGCGCAAGGGGAAGATTCACATGTCTGACATTGGAACAGCAGAAACTCATAAAGCAGCCTACAGTCTGATCCTGATACTTCCACAGACTTGAGATTTAATTTGACTTTCCTGACACCCAAATTAGCTATTAATCAACTTTCACACTGGAGGAAAAGATACATCATTTTCCTTCAGGTGTGAAGACGTTGATTATGTGCACCAGATTTGAAAAGCACGCTGTGCTGCGGGGGCCGTCTGCGGCGAAGGTGAGGCTCTGGGAAGTGCTGCTAATGTATCTTGGAAGAAGTGGTGTCATGGGTTCAGTGTCGGCTCATATTTTACCAGTTTGGCTTCGGGCCAGACAAGTTTTGTCTGGGTGTGGTGGAAGGAGGGATAATGACTGCTGAGTCAATCAGCACAAGCCGTGATGGTGTAAGGTCAAAGTCACGGTGTGGGGGGAACAGAAAGAAGAGGGAGGGGGGCTTGGCTCAGTCTTCTACACTGATGACGTAATGCTGTTAGCTGTTGCACTGCTTGTGATGACACCTAACAAACAGCCTCGGTATCACAGTGAATTTTACATGCAGGGCTTCGCCGTGGCCTGGTTCTGCTGTGTGGTGTTTAGGATTAAGCCTTCGGCTCTGTTTCCCAGGTAATGACATGCTCGCTCCCTGTGTTTTCACCAGGCCTTATTTCAATAAGAAATCATCCATTATTTAGCTCCCAACCTCTCTGCCCTGCTCGCCGTCGCCCCACCCCTCCCCCCCGTCCTCCCCGTCCTCTCTCCCTCCCTTCCTTGCCAGCCTCCCCTCGAATCGGGGCTCCCCGCTGATTCTCACTTCAAGGACGAACGTGGCGGAGAAGAGAGGAGTCGACCCAGTCACCAGACAAGAGAGGGAGGGAGACAAAGTAAGGAGAGAGGAAGAGCACACACACACACACACACACACACACACACACACACACACACACACACACACACACACACACACACACACACACACACACACACACACACACACACACACACACACACACACACACACACACACACACACACACACACACACACACACACACACACACACACACACACACACACACACACACACACACACACACACAGAGCTCAGAGAGAAAAATGTGTGACCCAAATATACATTGCTTTGTACTCTGGTTCAAAGTTTCCTGTCCTCTCTACCAAACATTCAAGGAGAAGGGGAAAAAACACAACAATGAATAAATCATACAGCAACTGAAACCTACTGTAGTACTATTCCTGAAGAGGAAGAGAGAGAGACAAAGATGCAGAGGCAGCACAGGAGGAGAGCGAGAGACTGAAAGAGTTGAAAGTGAAACGGAAAGAGCAAACACCTCTTTGGTCTTTTGACGGCATTCTCTTATGGAACATGGTATTTCTTGATTCACTCTTAAATCCGTCATCAGTCGAGCTAATAATTCGATGTAAGTGCTGCTGTGAAGCAATAGATCACATGCACCAGGCGCCGTCCCCTGTGAACACTCAAATTACGGGAGCCAAACAGTTGGAGAGCCTATTAACCAACTCCAGACTTTGATTCAAAGTGCTGTTTTTCTTTTTTTTATTTAAAGCCGTAACGTCTCAAATTAACAGATTACTTTTGATATTGTAGAGCAGCTCATGTAAGGTTGTGCACAAGAAAAGGTCGTTGAGTGAGACTGTGTGGTTTCTTTTATGAATGTATGATTATGCATTCATCACAGATCCTTAACATATACTCAAATACACGTATAATGAAGAGAAGCATAATAATAGAAAACTAACCACAATAAGTATTTACAATTTAGTATTTAAAGTACACTGTGGTGAGCACTGTCACCTCACAGTGAGAGGGTTCCTGTTTCGAATCCTGACTGGGGCCCTTCTGTGTGGAGTTTGCATGTTGTCCCCGTGTCTGCGTGGGTTTTCTCCGGGTTCTCCGGTTTCCTCCCACAGTCCAAAGACGTGCAGGTGTTCGGTTCATTGATGACTCTAAATCACCTGTAGGTGTGAATGGTTGTCTGTCTCTGTTTGTCTCTATGTGTCCTGTGATAGACTGGCGTCCTGTCCAGGGTGGACCCCGCCTAACACCCAATGTCAGCTGGGATCAGCTGCAGCCCCCCCAACTAGAGGCTGAAGATGAATGAATGAAGTTCAGTTAAGAATTAACTTGTAAAGCGTACTTTTTGTAAGTATACTCTAACAGTGTATTACAAAGGTTTTGAAAATCATTAAACCTTTCACATCTACAATACATACAAGAGTTTGCAATTTAGTGTTCTCTTTCAAAGTCTCATCTCATCTTCAGCCTCTTATCCGGGGTCGGGTCTCGGGGGCAGCAGCTCCAGCAGGGGACCCCAAACTTCCCTTTCCCGGGCCACATTAACCAGCTCTAACTGGGGGATCCTGAGGCGTTCCCAGGCCAGTGTGGAGATCTAATCTCTCCACCTGGTCCTGGGTCTTCCCCGAGGCCTCCTCCCAGCTGGACGTGCCTGGAACACCTCCCTAGGGAGGCGCCCAGGGTTCATCCTTACCAGATGATCCTGAACCACCTCAACTGGCTCCTTTCAACGCAAATAATACAAACAAGAATTTGCAATTTAGTGTTCTCTTTCAAAGTACAGCTTAAAGACGCACTTTTTCAAAGCAAACTTCTAAGGAAGTGAAACGCAAAAAAGAGCTCATTAAACAGGACTTGAAAACAAGTATAATTCCTATAAATACACTTGATTTCCACTATAAGTAATTAACTATAAGTAAGGATACTCTTTCAAAGTACACTGAAATACTGCTTAGAACATACGTATATAAAGAGCACTTGTTGTAAGTATTGAATAACTTGAATGTGTGACACTATTGTGCTGGGAACTCTTCACCCGTGTGCTTATTCAGGGAAGAGAATACGAGGAACACCGTTGACGTTTCACTTAATATATATGAGGAAAAACCTTTTACCCGCTCGTTGCGTACACACATGTAAACGCACTCACTGTAAGGACCCCAGCAACCCAAAAAATAGCTGTCCCATATACAGCCTGAGCCAATAACGGGCTGACTTAAAGATGCCTGACTAAATATACAAACACCTAAATCAGATTATATTCCACAAATGAACATCTTATTACCCTGTATTTGCTTAATCTTAAGGGAATTTATAACAGTAAGGATACTTAAATACACCTTTAAGGTAGTGAAAAGCATACACAGTGTATTACAAAGGACAATTATGTACAATTTACGAAACATAATCTAGTTTACTTCTCATAACAACACTTAAATACCAGAATAATTATTGCAGAATAAGCACATTTTTATTAGATTGAAGTTGAACTTAATGACGTCTACTTGGAGGTACACTTTTGAGGTATTTTAAATATGCTTTAAAGTAATTTTCAATAACTTTTATATGCTTAAAATTAGTTTAAAATTTAGAGTGCTGCCTTAAAGTCCCATAGACAATACCGAGGTCATTCCTTTAGTCAATTTATAGCAACTGCAGCTACACTTCTGGTCCCTAAGTATACATTTATATCTTTGCATGTTTGCTCTTCTGCTGTCCACACACACACACACACACACACACACACACACACTCACACACACACACACACACACACCTGTCTCACAGTATATGACAAAATTAACCAGGTGTGGTAGGTCCTGCAGTCCCTTGCTGCACGACATGCATCAGATTCAGCGTGATGCCTCTGAAGCCCAGGGAGACCCACCAAAGAAGCTGTCAGAAGGCGGACTCGATCCCCACTTAGCAGATCCCTTCCTCATCTCAAATGAAGGCTATCATCAGAGCCCACGGTGGGCTGTGACACAAGAAGTCATTGCTCCGTCTATCACAAGAGAAAGCTGCTAATGATGATGTTTTTCTTTCAGTGCACAAACATCAAGTCCGGTGAGGTTTGTATGTGTGTGTGTGTGTGTGTGTCTACGTCTGTGCTTGACAGAAATGTCTTCCTGCATTACACTTTTGCGGCGGGAAGATGTAATAATTTCCCTTGAAAACTGGGGCTAGACATACGCTTCCTAATGATGGAATCTTTTGATGTTTAAATTAGGATATCACACGCGAGGAGCTATCCTCTCAGGGCCGCACCTTCTCATGACAAGATTAGCAGCAAAGCAAAGCCATTACTGTGGTTTATTTCTGCCCCAGCCAACTCCCAGACACAGGCACAGAGGTAGGCAGCCATCCAGAGAGGGAGAGGGAGAGAGGGAGAGGGAGAGAGAGAGACACAGAGAGAGAGAGAGAGAAAGAGAGGGAGATGCTGGAGAACGAGGGAGGGAAGTGCAGTCAAAAAAATGAAGAACCCAGCAAATAAGGAAAAGAGGGAAAAACTAATGGGGTACACACTCTTTATAGATCGCATCCAAACTACTTATTTATAGATCATCTGTGAAGCACATATAAATCTCATATTTCTGTCAGCCTGTCACAATGTCAGCCATGTCAACTCTTGTACATATTTTGCCGTCTCTGCTGTCAACACACTGTACAGCGATAAGAATTAATAACGCTGTAATGCTGACAAGCGCAGAGACGGACTGGTAGCAACATTTACTGACTCCGCTGACTGTCCCAAGAGAGCAAAGATAGCCTGTGTGTGTGTGTGTGTGCGTGCGTGCGTGCGTGCGTGTGTGTGTGTGCGTGTGTGTGTGTGTGTGTGTGTGTGTGTGTGTGTGTGTGTGTGTGTGTGTGTGTGTGTGTGTTTATAGGACAAGAAAGGAAATTGACTGACAATGACATATTTTTATAAAAAGATATTTTAAAAACTCAAGAATGGAGCATTTGCATGAGTGATAACATGATTTTCTGTTGGGCCTCGTGCTCAATAACACTACGACACCTGGTTACTCATCATTATGCACGCCGATACTGATACACCAACACAGGTTAAGGATACTTAACACAGTTGGTTTGTAATGCAAGTTGGATTAGCATCCGCAAACAGCAACATATGGGCCAAATCTTGTCCTTTGGAAAAAAAATATCAGGTTCTTTGCGTAGGAATTGTTCCTTTATCTGGAAAGATAGCTGCAGTATAAGAATATTAAACCCATTTAAAGCCGTATGGTGATTAACAGTTAATGTGGACAGCTCCTGGTGCTGAAACAAGATTTAATGGACTGACTGAGATGCCAAACAGATTACAAATAAAGCCAAGTCAAACACAAATTTAATTCCTCTGTCTTATTCGCCAAAAACACAACAGTCGCATAAAGACACAGATGCCTAGAACTGAACCGTCACACAGGCTGTACAGTATCGTCCACTGTTGTGTTGGACAATTAGAAAAGACACATAGGTGATGAACAGCTGGGCAGGCACAGTCCATACTTTCACCGCTACGATGGCGGCCTATAACAGGTCTGCAAACACACACTGACACACATAGTGGTATGTGCGTCAGTTGTGGGTCTTTGAAATGTTACCATGCTGAACAGGGGACATTACCTGGGCTTTGATGGAGGAGAGTGGCTGCCGGGTAGGTAACGCACTGAGAGCCCTCCACCACTGCACTCCTTTCTCTCTCCTCGCTCGCTGCGGTCGGGGGAAGTGAGCTCAGGCAGCCGTTAGGACAATAAAGAGAGGGCCAGCGGTGGCGAGTCCCCTCTGAGGCCCTTTTCATGCTCTCAGGTTGAGTCACAAGGGCCCACTTCATCACCGTTATCCAGGGATGGGAAATACATAGCTTCTCTTAAAAACTCTGACCCGGCCTTTTAGTCCGGTGCGCTGGGGGCCGATTATCCTCACTCACCCTTTTAAAAAAGTCACATGAACACACATACACACTCCCATAGAGATGTGAGCACATTAGAGATTGAGAGAGTGGCATACACACACACACACACACATGCACACAGTAGATACATCCACCAAGTGGCTCGTATTGGCAGAGGCTACAGCCCCGACACAGGGACAGATCTATATTTAAGAGGGGAATACAGTGAGCGTTTAACCTTGGAGTTGAGGTGACTTTGAGTGAGTCACAGAGGTGTGGGAGTTGTTTTTGTGCTGCCTTTTCTCTGTGAGTGAGTCAGCCAGTGTAGTCTGTTCACTGAGAACTGAGGGAGTCTTTCCTTTTGAAGATGACCTTGGGCTCAAGCTAAAACATGCTGAATGTTTTAACACGCGCTCAAAGTTTCATGCTCTGCTGTGTGGTGTTGAATCCGGGGCTCATATCTCATCCCAGCCAGAGACTACCCGCTGCTGAAGCCAGTCCTCTCAAGGTCTGAACTTTCTCTGTGACAGGTGAAATAGACCGTTGGAATTTGAAATGCAAGCGGAGATAAACAAACAAGCGACTCATCAAAGCCGGATTTCTGTGCGTTTCCCGGTCGCCCCCAGCTATGTTTACTCATTAGCTCTCCGCGTCCGGCACCTTGCTAGATGAAAGATGAAGCCAAGGACTGATAATGAAAGACAATGCAGTTAACAGCAACAAACAGAGCACACAAAACCCCACTGGGAGCCCACTTCTCTCGTCCACCTCACTGGAATGGGTGTTATCTGCTCTGTGGTAGTTATTAAAACGCAATTAATCAGACTTTCAAATGGGATTGGGCGGGTGGGACGGGGGAGACCAACTGTTCAGTGACAGTTTGGTGTCTGTTTAGGTGATCTATCCACGCGGGCTGGGGATGATTGCAATGCTGCAAACAAAATATTTGCAAAACAGTAAAGCAGGATTTAGTATTTGAGTGCACTTTTTGTAGAACACTGTAAATGATCTTATATCTATCAACACGGGTTAGTCAAAATCCTCTTTCCTGATACATCATGTCATATATTGATGGTGATATACAGTATATGACAATATAGCATGTTTTCTGATAAGTTAATATTTAATTAGACTTTTGGGGCGACACGGTGATTTGGTGGTTAGCACTGTCGCCTCACAGCGAGAGGGTTCCTGGTTCAACTCCAGGTCGGGGCCCTTCTGTGTGGAGTTGGCATGTTGTCCCCGTGTCTGCGTGGGTTTTCTCCGGGTTCTCCGGTTTCCTCCCACAGTCCAAAGACGTGCAGGTGTTCGGTTCATTGATGACTCTAAATCACCCGTAGGTGTGAATGGTTGTCAGTCTCTGTTCGTCTCTATGTGTCCTGTGATAGACTGGCGTCCTGTCCAGGGTGGACCCTGCCTCACGCCCGATGTCAGCTGGGATCGGCTCCAACGGGTTGAAGATGAATGAATGAATTAGACTTTTGTATACTCCTGTTTGAATTTTAAAGTATTTTTTCCTTTTATGAAGAACTGAAGTGCATGTGAAAAGTAAAAGCTCCTCTAGAGGCTCAAATGCAGAAACCATGGATGTATAAAGGAAACAGGATGCACCATTCATTCCTATAAAAGTTGCTCAGTGGCGCTTGAAAAAAGTTAAACTGCCGCTTCTATGATCCAGATGATCTGCCGTGCTTCAGCGTTCTGGGGCCCATAGAGCAGCTTTAACGGGCCACTAACTTGAATGGGGATTAAATGATGTAATCGTGCGGCTCTTCTAGGCTTTCCAAATGTTATTGGACTGAATGGGTGAAATTCTGAGAGTCGAATGAGTCATTACCTGGCTGTGTTGGTTATTTGAGACGTTGCTTTTACTTTGACACCGCCTTTTATTAGAGACTTCGCTGTATTTGAAATATATACTCGGGCGGGACAATATATGCTCGGTTAGCATCTTCTGTTCTGGGAACTAATGTAACTACTCTGTTTACAAGCATGTTCTAGTCGCCCCGGACAGCGGGCCTGCAGGGTGACAGAACAGCGCTCGACACAATTATTCCTGTTGTAGCACTATGCTTCTGGCTCGCTCCTGCTTCTGTCAAGTCCACAGCTATGCCGAGCGTTTGTGCACAGTCCTCTGCTGTTTTGGTGTACGGCACTAGGTAGCGTTAGCAGCACCCCGGCAGTCGAGCCGAGGATAAAGCGTTTCAAGCGTGTTTCAAGTGGAGGAATGCCAGTCAGCCAGAATCCCTCTTTTCCCTGCAGCATCTCCAGCATCTAATCCATGACCACAGACATCCCCCTCATTAACGCCAAATTACATGCAAATTTCCCCAAATAAATGAGTTTTAAGTACTTGACAACCTGTCAGCCTTCGAATATTGAAACATCCTGACGGCTAGATAAACAATCAACAATAATCACTCTATGCAAATTTGATATTTCCTGCACAATTACAAGAGGAAGAAACAGCCCCTATAAATAACTGGACACACAAAGGCATCTGGCATTTGTTCAGGTTTTCAACAGATACGGATGCAAATGAAAGATTCTTTAGGATGTAATTGATTCAAACGTCGCTGCGCCTCCTCTGCCTCCTTTTATTGTTCTCTTTTTTCTTTCTCCTGGCACTTGTTTTTTTTCTTTCTCCTTCTCTCTTTATCTTGCCGCTTTCAATATACACAGATAATGGCTGATGTAAATGAGTGAATGAGAGAAAGGGAAAAGAGAGAGAAAGCAGAAAGGAGGATGTGAATCACCCTTTCGTCTGCCTCTTGTTTTGTCTTTTTCGAGTGCACGCTGCTGCTTTAGAAAAGAGATGTGTGCAAAATAACGTGCTCTTATGAAGTGGATTGGAGATGACTGTGGAATTGAATGCAGGCTAGGAGACGGCGAGCTCTGTCCGTTTGCTTGTGAAGGAGATTACTGTGCGCCTCAACCCCTCCCTCCCTCCCCCCCCCTGCTCCTCCACAACACAGAGATTAAGACTGACAAGAACATATCAAGTCATTCCAGGACAAGCAGATCTCTCACTCTCATCTCTCCTCCCTGGGCCTTTCTTCACTTCTCTTGCTGCCTCTTTCCACTCAGTCCAGCTCTTTATGTCTTTTTCTGTCTTCCATTTCACGTCCTTCATCTCACCCGCTCCTCTTCATTCGACTGTCTCCTGTCCGAGACCTGGGAGGTTTGTCTTGAAGGTGTGATGTGTGTCGAGTCTGACCCCGCTGACCACCAACCTCCAGGATCAGGACATCCATTAGTGGGAGCTAACGGCTTCATCTCTGCCCAGCAGTGACACCTCCCTCTGGGTCTCTCTATCTTGGAATACCCCCCTTTTTTTCTGACGACCTCGGCTCGCCACTCTCTGGGCTTCAGGTTCATGTTTTTATCGCTGCAAAACACTCTCAGTGTCGAGAGTGGGGGGGTTACTGTAGTGGCTGACATCCAGAATTGAGGGGTTAGGCTATTGTTACAGGGTTAAAGTGATTCTGACTTATCATCCGATCACACCTGGATGTTTTAAGTGACAAAGCGAAGGCATGAGTTGGTTGGGCTTGCACTGTGTTTGCACGTGTGTCTCTAGCTGCAGTTACTCAAACCAGACACTGTTGAAGAGGAAACTTTAAAGGGATTTCACTTTGAATAAGACCATCAACCCCTTTTCTTTATCCTTCATTTGTCAGGTGAGGGTTAGGGCTGCAACGAGTTTCTGGTAAACATGCGTGTTGTTTGGTTTCATACCTGTTTTTTTGGATATACTAGTTTAGTTCCTGTAGTTTTGCTTTAAACTTGCCTCCTGCCACCTGACACGAAGATGGATCAATCACTCTATGACCTTCTGAGAGCTCCTAACACCCCTCTCCACCACTGAAACCTGACTTTCTCACCTGCCACGATATTGTTTTGGTCCTTTGACCTTTGCCATTGGCAGATGGAGTGACGAGAAACCACACCTGGAGCACTAAACTGTCATCAAGCTAATCTTAAAATAGTTCAGTACATCATCCGAAAAGTCCATCACTCAAATGTGCCGTTGTTATCAGAGTGGGTTCTCTTCTCCAGAGTCACATTATTTTCTCTGTACAGTGAGATATTACACATTTACACACATGGCAAAGCTGGAGCTTCCAGGGCTCTTGGTCATCTGGTGCCTTAAGGCACATTCGTTTGATACACAGGAGGTAATCCAGCCGTGACAGCAGCTGAGGTTACCCTGGTTACCTTAAAGCACCACAGCACTCAGATTTTGGTCCAGTTGGCGAGCAGGAGAAGATCGCGTCACTGAGACACCGCTGGCAGATCGGGAGCATGCAGATGAAGGGATGATGGGATCTTTGAAAGTGCTGTGGTGGACACGAGGGGTTGTGGGAGACGATGGGGGGGGGGGTATGCGGACGGTCATGACAGTGGCGTTGACGAGTGATGTCGTTATCAATCACAGGCTCCTCTATTAATTTCATCAAGGCCCCGGTGCCTGCTGACATTAAATGACACGCCGGTTGGTCCGATGGCGTCCCTGAGGTGGGAACGCGGCCGGCCACCGCTTTTGAAATGCAAATCAGACTTTAACCTTAAACAGAGCCGCCCGGCCGGAATTATCTTTCTGCCTTCAAGTCAGGTGCTCCCCTCCCTCCTGTCTCTTTCCTCCCTTCCCCCACTTCCTTCCAACCCACCCCCGCACAACCCACCCCCATGTTCCTCCACCAAGTTGACCCCTGGGGTACTGGAGATGGAGAGAGCATCTTTAGAAGGAGCGACAGATAAAGGCAAAGGTGGAGGAGGGTGGGGAAGGAAGAGGGGGGAGGAGGAAGGGAACGCCAGTGCTGACACCAGCATTCTGTCCTGTATGAAGGGGCAGAGGAGCACCACCGCCAAGCCCGGGGATGAAGACGTCTCAAGGACAAGGGAACATGTGAAGGAGAGTGGAGCATTTCGGGGCGGGGGGGGACGACTGACCACACACAACCCATCTTACCCCACACTGAGGAAGAAGATGCTACCTCTGAACAGAGTAAAACTTCAGGCTGTGCCTTTCAAAATAAAAGTAAAACTTGAAATCTGTATGCAATCCAACGCGCTCACCGTAGTTTATTTTGGCCGCTGGTTTTCAAAAAATGACCCTTTGGTGGAGCTACGCCATTAGAGCTGTCAATATTGTGAAGCATTAGCGTGGGCCCAGACAAGGAAGGATTGGTTACCAATATGCGAGAAGCTGCCATTGTTCCTGGAAAGGCTTTTTCCTCCTCTTTCTTCTTTATCTGAGCAGACTGAACACATTAATTTTAATTGAGACATCAGACGAGAGTGAAACGCAGAGCGCTGCCTGGACGGGCGGCAGATACATGACGGAAAGAGAAAAAACACATTCAGACAGTGACTAAAAAGAGGAAGAGGGAGAGGAAACGGGGGTGAAGAAAGGAGGTCCCCGCGGCAACACAAACAAACATATGATAAACACATGAGCTATCTCTCTCTTTATCTTCCTGCCTCTGCCCGCCGCCTTTATTCCTCTCCTGTTTCCATTCCTCTGCCTCCTTCCTCCTCTCTTGTGTCTTTAAAGAACAAAGTAACGCAAACTTTTTCTGCACACAAATTCTCCACACATTGCCTAAATCTCAATAACAATGTGTTTGCCGTAAACATCACTTTGTACAGTAGACGCACATCAAGATCCATGTGACTCAGCGAGCATTACAGTAGCTGGGGGGACTCGATTCACCCATTACAGTGCACTGTAATTACAAATGCTACAGTGTGTAGCTAAACCTTTTGAGCATAAAGACACACTTAATACCACTACAATGTAATTAAGCCCTTTAAACTTTTATCCAACCAAAAATCTACCACTAAAGTACACTTCACGCCGCTTTCACTGCAGGTCTCAGTGTAAAAAAGTGAGATTTAATGTCAGTTTTGATTATAAAGTCGGTTAAGGTGCAATATAAATACTATAGAAGTATCAAAATGCTTAATTCACGTGAAATGCACACATAAAGTGGTGCTACTGTGCTGTTATAGTCATTCCCCGACTGCAATGACAGAGTGCAGAGACACAGAGAGTGCAGATGAGAAGGACTCCGAAGTGTTGACCAATCAGAGCAGATTGGGCCTTTTCAGGATGGGGTCTTAAAGAGACAGGCGCTAAAACAGAGCGGCTGAATACAGGTATATACAGACAGACAGTGTGATAATATTAAAGCATGTTAACATGTTCTAGTAGAAAATATATATTTTTTTACAAACATGAATCTGAAAATGATCCTATTATGTTAAATTTTAAACATATACTTGTTTTATATTTTATTTTTGAATGCTAATGCAGCAAAACATTCAGCACTTATTTCTATTTTACTTGTTTTATGAAAAATAATGTTTTTTTGGACCCAATGACAAACAGAATCAGCTTCAAAAAAAGCTTAATATGTTATAGGATGTGGATATAATAGAGTGTAAGACTTCAATAAGCTAATATTGAGTGTGTGTGTGTTTTAGAGAGGCTCGAGTGTACAAAAGATTTCTGTTTGCATGGGGGGCCGATGTTTTAACGCGTGCAGATATCTGCTGAAATTGTGTGTGCGTCCATGCATTTACCTTACCTGTGCATGTATTTAGAGTAAACAGCCAGTAGCTATATGTGTGTGTGTGTGTGTGTGTGTGTGTGTGTGTGTGTGTGTGTGTGTGTGTGTGTGTGTGTGTGTGTGTGTGTGTGTGTGTGTGTGTGTGTGTGTTCAGGAGCCAGGGGAGGGAAGCAAATGAGCGAAAGGAACAAGGAGCTAAGCCTGGGATGTTAAGCAGGGGGAGACACCTGGCACAGGAACTTAAGTGCTTCCACCAAGTATCATCAACCCAAGATTAAAAGCGTCGAGGGGGAATGGTGGGAGGAGAGGGATGCAGAACGAGGAGGAGAGAGGGGGGGAGGGAGTGATCACGCATATGACAAGACGGGGGAAGAAAAAAAAAATCATGAGAGGATGAGGAGGAGTGGGGGGACAAGAGAGGTATCTGAAGGCAACAGCGTGAAGGGAAAATGCAGTAATACAGTTTGTGGTGTACAGTTAGTAGTGCGCATATAGTGTATGGGAAAACACACACACACACACGCACGCACGCGCACGCACGCACACACACACACACACACACACACACACACACACACACACACACACACACACACACACACACACACACACACACACACACACACACACACACACACACACACACACACACACACACACACACACACACACACACACACACACACACACACACACACACACACACACACACACACACACAGACACACACAATACATAGCATACCTCCAGGTTTAAGCTAACATTCTTTGCTGCTTGACAGATAATAACAGGGTGTTATTTCATGATGATTGGTGACATATGGACTGCGCAGAGACGGGAGGGAAAAAGTAAACACTACAAAATAGATACAAACATCCTGACAGGTAACTGCGTATCACTGTTGCCACACAGAAACCAAATATATAAATGGGGTTTGTTTTTAAAAAGGTTTTCCCCCGACTGCTGGATGTTTCACCTCTCTACGTTAAAAAACACAAAAATCGGCATAACTGGAGTTACAAGGTTTTACTCCACGCGTCCCCCGCCTGAAAACCGCACAGCCTGATTACCAGACAATCTTTCCTCAGATGTCTCTGTCTAAAGACCAGTCTGTCAAGGGCCTACTGATTACTGTACACAAATACCAGGCTAATATTCTCTGTCGATGGCAAACAGGATGTGTGCACTGCAATCTATGGCAACGAGTGTGTGTGTGTGTGTGTGTGTGTGTGTGTGTGTGTGTGTGTGTGTGTGTGTGTGTGTGTGTGTGTGTGTGTGTGTGTGCGTGCGCGTGTGCTTGTGTGCTTTCTGCTCCGACTCGTCTTCAGAAATCTGTGTTTTGATTGCAGAAAGTAACTGCATGTACGCCTCTTTAAAAAGACGTCTATGCTCTCTCTTCCCCATTTGCTGCCACTCCTGCAAATGGTTATTATTATCGTCATCAGTGGAGAACGGTGAAATCAGGGCCTTGACAGGCAATCTCTCCTCTAACTCATTCTCTTCCGCCACTGCAAGAAATATCCATTGTCACGAGTTATTTAATCCAGCGTTGGGCATCACGGTGACTGAAATCTGCCTGCAGAGTGAGAAAAAGTCACTTTTTTTGAAAAAAATGTTTAAACTTTATATGTTGAAGAAAGCACACATCTTGATACTGATGTGATAATCTGCTTTTTTCATGATATTATTGAACGTTATTACCCTAAAACTGACAATTTCTGCACAAAACCCTGACAGAATTGAATTCTCAGTGGTAAAGAGAAATTACTGGCTCAATTTGTCACTCGATTAAAGAAAAATCGATGATTTCGTGACCGAATGTGTGACTTAACAGCTTGTTAGGACGGGCATTTTTTACAGAGTGCCTCCCGCTCCCTTCTCTCCACCCAGTCAGTGCACTTGTGTGCATCCTACAGTTGTGTTGACAAGAGAAGGCTTACAACTGGCACACACGAGCCCCACTACAGGCTTAATAGCGTTTGAAGTGTTTTCTCCTGGACTCGTGTTGAATCTCCCAACTGAATAACAGGCTGACATCAACAGCAACAAGGGGCTGAAGGAGAGGAAATGGCAGCCAGTTCGAACGCACATCTTTCCAGATAAAAGCACAGAAAATCAAACCGGGAACAATTAGCAGCATCTATAAATGTTTTTAGCCAGCGATGACCATGACGGTGATGACGCTGCTGCTGCTTCTGATGGTGATCAGGGGGAATTAGTGTTATTCTACTGGCGGAGGGAATTAAATGGAAAATTAGATGACCCTTGCGTCCACAATAACTCCATTCAGAGGCCATTGAGTCATGATTGCAGATTCTTCTGTCTGGCAGTGAGTCAGGTAGATAGCCTGACCGTCTTGAGGACAACGGAGAAGAGCTATAGTTAAGCTCTTTCTGCGGCTTAGCACCGATAATCCAACCTACAATTCTCCTCTCATCCTGAACCCAGAGAGAGGATGAAAGATTTAGACTTTCACCCTTGGTCTCTGAAGTCTTGCTCTTTCTCACTTCTTTTCATTCCTCTCGTGCACACATCCACCTTGGCTCTCCTCTCCATCTCTGTCTCTCGTTATCCTTCACCCGTGACTAAGAACAGAAAAAGATCTTGTGATGATTATTTCACAAGCATGCTGATACCATCTTTGCAGGTTTCTCTCGCTTGTGCTCATCTACGAAAGGGTTTACAAAGCACTAAACAGGGAGCTGCGTCGTCTCTCTAAAGCATCCTCACCTTGAGGCCCATTGAACAACTATGAGTAGCCTATCAAATACATGCAACGGGCACACGTCTATGCATACTTCAAATTGCCCTGACAACAAGAAAATGAATGAAACAATGTCTTAATCTTAGACCAAAATAAGTCACAACACAGACGTGGACATGGTCAAAGTCATGACCAGGAGTCACAACATCAGTCCGACGCTCGAAAACACTCTCCTTGTTATGACACTAACTCCATATATGAGCACTTTATACAACTAAGAAGCCTCCATGACAACTGAGACGAATGTAGGCAGGGATGAAGACCATGAGATGTGGTAGAAAACCCTGGATAGAGCAAGTAAGAGGATGTAGAGTTGAGATCCTTTTGTCAAATGTCCAACATCAGAAAGTATACGATCACGAAATCTGGTGACCGTGTGCAAATGGTGCGTACCATTCAAACTGGGAAGTCAGAATTTCTGGGTTTTCCGGTCTGCGATTTCAACTGGAACGTCAATAAAAACCTTTGGTGATATTGCTCATACTTAATGATTGCTATAATTGAGTGCTGGACAAGCTAAGTGCAGTGCAAATACTGCCATCCGCTTCAAAATTAAAAGCAACAGCAGTAAAACAGACAAAGGTTTAAAGGAGATCAAAGAAATGAAATCTATAAAACTAATTTAGACCGTGCGGGTACCTCCTCCCTACTACCCCTGATCCGTCTACATTCCTAACTCATTTGGCAGCTCGCTTTGCCCCTCGACTGGCATCCAAAAGGCTTTGATGTAGTCGGCAGACGCCAGGCGAGCACCGCGGTACCTGTGTTTGAGAAGTCTGTGAGCTGCCCTCTCTACATCCCCTCTCTCTTTCTCCTATCCTTTTGTGTCCGTCCGTCTCTCTCTACCAGTTAATGAGCCATGCAGGACTGCCATCATTCTGTGTAGTCATGTAGAGAGTCAGAGCGAGGAGAGGAAAGGGGGAAAACAGAGCGGGATAGACAGAAAATGGGTGAGACAGAGAGAGAAGAGAGTGGGGACATGATGTTTTCCCTCACCTCCTCCCTAATCAGGCCCGTCTCCCTACCAAACACCACACAGCAATTAGACCTGACAGTACTCCGACTCCCACAATCCCATCAGGACTACACATTCAAACACTCAAATCAACACGGGGTGGGGCCTGAAAACCAGCACAACTTCAAGAAAACGGAGCTCCTGATAGCAGAGGAGCAAACGCTGAGGTAAAAAAAACAAAAACCTCAAAACCATAAACAGAGAGAGAATGGAAAACAATAAAAATCTGGGCGTCCCATCGTGCGCGGACAGATGTTGTGCGGGAAAGTGGTCATGAGCAGTGTGCAATCCCCAGAGGACGCCTTTGGAATAGTAGCATGATAACAAATACAGTAGAGCTCACTTGCATGAACAGTGAGCTAATTGGGATAATTAGTTTGTTACCTCGCTCGTTATTGCATTTTAATGTGGATTCCAAATGATCAGGAGGGGAGGAGCGGAAGAAGTATGGATGTATTTTTATGTTTATGTGTCTGTCCGTGTGCATTTAGACGTTTATATTTTAGGCGATTAGCTGACAGACTCACAGCGGCTTGCACTGAGCAAGAAGGTAAGGTTACAGGGATGCATTCAAACCCTATACGACAGCTGGAAATATACAAAACGCTCACAGTATTAAATGAATGTGTGTGTGTGTGTGTGGGGGGGGGGGGGATGCTTTCCAGGAGACATTTGTTTTGTAAAGCTAGCTGTCCTTCCATCCTGTTGAAATATCTACTCCTATGTCAGTTAACAATCCTCTAAATTTTCCAGCGTAACTTTCTACAACTTCCAGAGACGGGACATAATACTTAATAGATAGATAGATAGATAGATAGATAGACAGATAGATAGATAGATAGATAGATAGATAGATAGATAGATAGATAGATAGATAGATAGATAACTTGATTTATCCCCGAGGGGAAATTAGGTCATCGTAGCAGCGGTACAGAGCAATCAGAAGTACTAAAATAAGAAAAAATATAAAATACTAAATATGAACAACAATAAAATAGAATAAAATAGAAGTTGCGTTCAGCTGTGGGGGAGTGAATGTGTAGGCAGGAAAATTGATCGTGATGCTAGAAAGCAAGAGGAAACATTTTTTTGCAGTTGCTAGCTTCTTTGAAAATGCAACATGTGCTGTGGCTGAATTGAGTTGCGGACAGCTGACAGTTAGACTGGTTAACTCTTCCTCCTCTCTGGTGGATTAACGCCTCTATGACTGTAACATCAGTGGGCCGTCCATACTCTCGGTTGTGGATGCAAACACAGGTCGCCACATGTGTGCACCGAAAGCCGCATGTGTGCTACAGCAGGAAGAGCCTGTGTCCAGCTGATGATAGTGAGGCTGTGACTCCCTCTCTCCTCTCTTGAAGACGCCATTTCAACCGCACACATCAATAGCCAACTCTCCGGAGCAAAGCAAAGCAATAATTCCGGATAAATCACTCCCTCACGGAGCCACTTGATGCGTTCAAACGTACCCGTGACCTTCAGCTCTGCCTCTTTCTACATCATATAGCCTGGGAATATAAAAGCTTATTAGCTCAGAACATTGTTGATACGTTTGTTCGAAGGCAATGCACTAATGAGGCGTTGCAGGATGCAGGCAGCCGCCGACTATCCTTTTGGAGATATTTTTTTCACCCGCCGGAGAAGCACAATACACTGCTAATGGCATCTCTTTCGCAAATGGGCAAATAAAAAGAGAGATGAAGTACAATATTGCTTTACCATATCAAAGGAAGTGGCATCCACGGCTGTCTGTTGGCATGCTGATGGGCGAGCGGGAGGGTGGACTTCTATAGAGATGTGATGGACGTGGGGAGACAGGTGGAGAAGCTGCCGGAGAGAAAGAGTGAATTAGATGGTGAATACACACAGGCCGACAAATAAACAGAACAGAAAAGTACAAACAGACGTAATGACACTGCATTATAATAAACATAAGCATGTTAGTTAAGGAAAGGCTCAAAAAGGACTTATAGAAACACATTTCAGATGAAAGAGTGCATTACTTTTTCAGGTATACATCCATTTGGTGATACTTTACTGGGTCTTTGTGCATCTTACTGACAGCACTTACAGACACGCTCAGCAGCAGCAGCAGCTCCACTGTAGCAGCGCCTTGCTCAACAGCAGCTGTAAAGACAGTAGAGTTACTTCACAGGTGCCAACTCTTATATACGACAAACATCAGTCTTTGTGAGGGCCTCGTTCAGAAGCCAGACACAAATGTTCTTGTCGACTTGTATTGTGACATGGCCAGCAAAAGCCAACCCAGGCATTGGGGAAATTGGTCCAAACCAACTCAGCAGGTTTCATAGGGGAGGTCAAAACTTTAGCCACAGCTAAAATGTTACTTGTGAGTTCAAAGTGGCTCCAGCATGATAAAACAAAGTGGGTAGAAGTGCTAGCGTAGCATCCACACACCCTGCTGCTGTTTGATTATCAGCAGATACAGATACCTGCCACCTCATGTGCCTATAGAGCCATGTGACAGGCAGCCTACCAGCACAGTGGATGTTTCCCCTCTTTGTTTGTTTGTCAGTCAGCTCAGTGTGCGTACATGTCGCTCAATTTATTGATGGTTTGTTACTTCTGATACTGCACCAACAGAGTGGGTCGTCCTTTATCCGAGAGACATGCGGTTCGAACCACGGCTCCTCTGATCCGCATGTTGAAGTGTCCTTGGGCAAGAAACTGAACTTTAAATTGCTCCCTGTGCTGCGCATGGGTGTGTGAGGTGTGTGGTCTGAATGGTTAGATTAGATTGGATTGTATGTAGATGTCCACTGCCATCAGTTTGAAGGTCTGTGTGAATGTGACAAGTAGTGTGAAAGCGCCTTGAGAAGTCAGAAGACTAGAAAGCCGCTATATAAGTACAAGTACCTTCACCATTTACCTAGTGATGTTATGCTCGAGCCTGCTTGCTCCACACAGCATTGATCTCATGAAGCGGGAGTGTTTCCATCCCTGCTGTACCGCGGCTACAATCTCGAGACCACTGCGAGCGAGGCCTTGTTACGTTTCTTTCCTTCTGATGACGCCGCTGTATTAATTTGGTTCATAAGACTTCGATTTAACCATCACTACCAATGACCCTCACTAACAGCTGTGGCAGCCATCTTGTGGAGGAGGCGCGGCTCAACATGGGTGTTTTTGTGTGGTGTGAGGAGAGGGGTCCTCAGATTTGATTGGATAAAGGCTGTGTGATGAGGTGACAGTTAATTAACATAAATACTGGATGCTGTTCAATGAATTTGTTGATTCGCATTGTGAAGCATTTATGCAACAAGCACATAACACATAATCATTCACATAAGAATGAATTGAGGCCTTTTTTGGTGTGAGAAAAATTCAGGAAGCAATGAGGATTTTAATGGAAACCTGATCTGATTGGCCGGTTTGAAGTGGAAAGTTATATCCAACCCCCTCCCCTCAGCCTTAGTGTGATATGATAATCAACACTTTACCTACTTGTGTCTGTGCTTTCAGGGAATTCATTCCCTGCGTCAGTGTCTTCTCATCACTTGCCTACATCTTTAATTTGACTCGACAACATATGTAGTGATCCACAGCAACCACTGAATAATCATTGCATTATTCAGTCCCTCACTTTTTTTGTGAATTCACTTCCCGTCAGAGCCTCGTGCTCGTATGACTTGTGTTTGCTGAAAGCACCCAGAGGGACGGTGTCCTCTCTGCGTGCAGACGTCAGGAGAATCTCACTCAAGGGCCGCCTCTGAGGGGGAAACAGTTTCGACTTTGTTCTGGCGGCGAGCTCCCTGTGGGGAAAATGTCTTATACGGCCCACATACTGTAATAAGAGGAGAGAGTGAGAGGTAAAGACAACCCCTGCTTTAGATGGGAACTCTTAGCAGTAAATCACCTCGGCAACACTTTCAGCTGCAAAATTATAAATGTCGGCGCCCCAGAAACACTCTACTGTCCTCGTGTATTGAGTTCATTAGAGGTAAGGTGGGGACGCAGTTGGAAAATGCTCCTGAAACAAGGGAAACAAACACTTCTTAATTGTTTCCCAAATGGTTTGCAATTAGGTTTGTGCTCTCCTGCAAAAGTCTTGCAACAAAGGCAATGTCTACAAACAAAACGCTGACATCCTATTGGACATCTCCGAGGTATGGCCCTATGGGAATATGGTATTACAGGGACACTTGTTTTTTTCATGCCAAACAGCAATAACACAGAAGACACTCTCTCCACTTATTTTACCTTTACTTATGCAGGTAATCTCATCGAGACAAGAGCAACAAGGTCAAGACGCACAAAGTTACAGACGAACAAAGACATACGAACAGTGCAAAGGTGGTAGTTTAAACCGATCAACTAGAACATGAGCAGACACCCACAAACGCTCGCTCCAGATTTCTTAAATGTAATTTAAAATACCCAAAGGGAATCATGTTGGACAGCTTCAGTCCCTGCTGTGGCTTGTTCCAGGTTGAGGGGGCAGAACAGGAGACCTTTCTTTTTTTTACCAAATTCTGTCCAGACTGAGGGGACGGAGAGAGTAATGAAGCCCATGGGAGTGTAGACTACAGCAGCACTGTTTACGTGACATGTAAGTGGGTAAATAAGTTGGCAGCAGACCAGGGATGGATACTTTGAATTAAGTTAAAAATGTGTAAAGTTCTGTGCATGTATAATGATGGCCAGTTGCCCAAAGTGTAAAAAGCGTTCCTTATAGTCCATAAGAGGCAAGAACGTAGCAGCAACAAACAGTTTCCTGGCAATAAAGGAAAAAAGTTTCAAAATGCAGACCGCAGACTTTTTAAATGCCAGGACAACAGTGCATGCACAACACTATACTATAACAGTATCATCGGCATAGAGACACATTCATATTTTGATCAACGTCATTGACATACATTGTGAAAAGGGATGTTCCTAAAATTGAACCTTGTGTCACATCTTTGGTGACATTAAGAAAGCTGGATGCAAGACCGCTGAACTGTACACACCGCTTACAGGTTAGGGAATTATTGGAGAATCAACCAACAGCTTTGATAATCTCTGATCATTTCACGGACACGCTTCAGAGAGAAAACCAGCAGTTTGACCCAAACTGCAATGTGAGGCGTACATTCCCCCTTTTCCATTCCAGCTAAACACACCCGCTCTCACAAGCTCTCACACCTTGTATTGTCTTCAGCTATGCTCAATTATTAATGGATAAACAAAGAGCCGTGAACTGTGATGGGCTGTCGGCAGATATTTTCCCCTCTCATATCTTGGAGGCCCAGGAAATGTACACAAGAGCTGGCACTGTAAAGAGGGAGGAGAAGCTTAAGGTCAAACTCACTCACTGCTCGGGATGCTCGCGCACACACAAGCTCGATGTGCATGCGAGTTTTCACGGACGGATACAAACAAACAGAAGATCTGCAATGAGTGCGGATAGTCTGAAAATGTCAGGGTGAACTGCACGTGTGTCTGTCTCAGAGAAGTGGCGCAGATAGCTCATTTCCTCTATTGAGACGGTTAGCTGCCTTCTCTCTCAGGAGCTTGGCTAGCCATGTGAGGAGTGTGTGAATGTGTGTGTGTGTGTGTGTGTGTGTGTGTCTAACAGACTCCCCTGGGTAAGTGAGGATGATGTAAGGGCAGCTCATCTACTCCACTTCATGCAGCAGCAACACAGAACAATTCTTTAAAAAGGTTTAGATGCATGTAAATAACACAGGGCTGGAAGTTGCGATACATAAATGAAACCGCACATATTACAAATAGATTTTTCCAGAGAGACGGTGAAAATCAAATAAATTCCTGCGTTGTTGTTTATCCACCGTGGTTCGCTGTTCATCACTGTGGTTGTTTTGGTCGTTTACGGAGAATGCTGCTTTGTTGATATCAACGCATCTCTGCATTAACTGGGAAGTGACTCAAATGAGCCGTGATGTCATTTTATCCTTTCTGTTGGCAATATGCTCTCTAAGTCAACCGGCTGTTTCAGTGTGTGTGTGTGTTCATATTTTAAAGTGACCACGTCAGATGTGTGTTTTGACAGCTATATCACTTGTTGTCATAGTGACGATGCAGGTGTGTCCACACTGGCTCAGGTTATACGGTTATGTACTTGTTGCAGTTGAGAATCGCGAAGCATAATGAATCTAATTTAATTTATACTGTCAAACCATAACAGACGTTATCCCAGGAGAGTGTTCATATAGAGCAGACAACACTAAATATATACATTCAGAAAATAAGAAGAAGATCGATTTGCTATGGCACGCAAAATCCATCCATGATCCAAAACCCAGAGATATTTAATTTAGGGCGAGAGCAAATGTTCATATATTAGAAGATTGAACAGCATGTTTGGCAAATACATGCATCCATCAAAACTGTTGTACATTAAAGGGACAGTTTGGATATCTCTCAAGTGGGGTTATATGAGGTATTCATCCATAGTCAGACCTGCTGAACTTGTGTGTGTGACTTTAAAGGGTGAGGCGCCACCAAAACTAACAAACCCATGAACCAATGGAGGCAGCGGAGGAGCATCAGCTCCTATGCTCTGAGATAAAATGACAGTTTTTGTCAATGGAGTCTGGTGTCTCTGAATAGAGCACAGATAACAGCATCAGTTGCCCTCACATACACTTAAACAGTGATGTCTGATGCCAAGAAACAGATGAAAATAGTAAAACAGTAGTAACAGTACTAATATTAAAGTATAGCGCAGACTTAAAAGATATAGATTTTTTCAGGTGTCTACATTTACAGTTAGCGAAATTTAGCTGTTGCTCCGGTCAACAGTCAAATCTATGTTTAAGCTAACAACATGTATGCACAACTGGTCTGAAGCTCACTAACCAACAGCGCTCAGCCCACTAGCATGCTACATGCACATGCACATGCCCTGCACACAGAAAGAAAAACACTCCAGTAAGTTCCCCCTCAGCTGTACACACACAAATCCATCAAACTGTGGCGTACATCTCCGACTTGTTAAGGTACCATTTGTCAGCTGCTCCTGGAGTGGCTGTGTGACTCCACCACTAATTGCCACTGGTGCTAAATTTAGTAGGGGAGATATGAGTCCTTTTGATCAGCAGCACTGAATCTAAAAAAAAAAAGAAAAAATGTGCTCAGCCTCACAGGCAAGTTTACCCGCCTCTCCCTGCGCTCTCCCCCATCTTCCTGTCACTGGGGAATATGTGAACTATTCCATATGTCAGCCTTGTCAATCAGTGGCAGAAATATGGGAAGTGCTGCCTCTCTCTCGCTCTCTCTCCCCCTCTCCTTCTCTCATTCCCCCACCAAAGATCGCGGGTAGATGTTGTTCGTCTCTCGGTTAATCCTGCCCCTGCTCCGGTGTGTGTTTATTTATTTCCATGTCATCATGGGTGGTTTGGAACCTCAAGACAAGAAGGGAATATTAATCAAAACCATCTCAGCTAGGAATTTTAATTGTAACGTTAATCAATCATTGTAAATGAGACGAGGGGCTCGACGCTAAGTAAACTTGTTAGATTCGGAGGACGCTGTTTACGCTGTGCACAGTGAAGTGTATGCGTTGAAGGTTGGACTGATTTCTTTTTATATATCAAAATGCATCTCATGCTGAAGTTGACGCTCTCTCAAGTCGGTCATCAAACACACGCGATGAAAGATGATGTTTTTAACACATCTTAAAGAAATGAGCCTGGAGTATAATATAAAAAACACAGCTTTTAACCCCTTTTTTCAGTAGCTTATCTGTCACCGTCACGCATTAAATAAACAGCTAAAGCACCGGTCTTTGTCTGTGCCGAGAGCTCACCTTGATGCCCATACGTCATCTTCTCATCCACTGGGAAGTTAGCTATCCAGCCAGTGACAAAGGGCTCTGATGGATGAGTGTGCCATCGAGACTTCGATCGTAACTCACAAACTTTGGCCATTTGAGTTTTTGCCTGCAATCAAGGTTATGTCACATCAACTTTATCTTCCCCGCTCTGCGTGAGTGTCACCGATAAATATTCTATTTTGATCTGTTTAAGTGACATGATGCCATCCAGAAGGCTCTTATTTTAATTAATACATTTTTCATAATCCGGCCCAATGGCTAAATAAAGGGCTTCGTGGGGAAATTGATCTCCCCGGGAAGAACATTCATAAAGGACACAAATCATACTAAAAGCCCTGTCGGAACAAAACACATAAAGGCCAAGGTTGCAAAAGCTTTTATACATGTGCATCGCAGCTGTTTGTTTTCTTATTGTTGCTTCTCTCTTTTGCAATATTTAAGATTCATTGGTACACTTCTTCAGTCTGGGTAACAAAGGATCCTTTAGTCATTGTTTTTCCACCCTTAAAGAGGACGTATGCTCATTTACATGCTCATACTTTTACATTTTGGGTTTCTACTAGAACATGTTTACATACTTTAATGTTCAAAACAAGACGTTGTTTTCTAGCTACCTGAATAAACCTGTATTCACTGTCTGTCTGCGTCTCTGCACCATTATTGCAGCCGGGGAATGACTGTAACAGCCCTGTAGCTGCACTTTCCACCTATGCATAGTATCGTTGTGAAGTCTTGACGGCTTATTTAAAGACACAGTTTCTGAAGATGGTCATGTCTCTGTGAACTGAATGTTCTAGTGCTGTTACAGTATTTACAGTATGTAGGAAATCTCACTTTTTACAATATGGGACCTTTAATAAAGAGTTTGCAACCATAGATGCTGTGTTTAAACACCCCTCATGAGTGTGAGATTGTGTTATCTGTTCACCTACTGGACTCAAGTTTCTTTTTCTTTGTCGGCGTGGAGCAAATGTGCATTAAAAACATCACCATGACAACATGTTTAAAGTAGCTGCAACACAGTAAAGACGAGAATGTTAAGAGCGATATCAGGATGAAAAATACGACAGGATGTGCATCCAGACCAGAAAAAATAGGTGTTTTACAATGTACACAAGGGTATACCATCATTAAGTGTAAACACTGACATCCCTTACTGACTGAGGGGACCAGTGTTGTTATAGCAAACTTCTAACTGTCAGCAGCTCCTGTCTCCCCTCTGTGATTCTCATTAGCGTCCCGTCTCATTCATTTGGATGAATGCACGCCAAGACTATGAGACGCACATGTAGGGGAGTGTCAAAGTACTGCTTGTCAACAAGTACCACGAGCTCTGCGAATCTTTCTTCACCTCACAAAAACGGGGAGGAAATGACTGGATGGAAAAGTATTTGTGTGTGTTCTTCAGTGTAATTCAGAAGCATTTTCTTTCGTGACATATATTATTTACCTACTTTATCTTCAGGGTTTCTTTAATTTAACTGGAAGGCTTTCAACCCAAAGAGCAGACGTCTGGATTCAGCTCTGGATGGAAATGAATGCAACAGAAGATGGAGAGCAAGAGAGGATTTGAGAAAAGGTAACTTTTAACTAGTCAGACAAGAATGTGAAACAGCTAAATAGGGAGTGGAGGAAGCTTCGTGACATTTTTGAGTATTTGGTGATGTGCACACAGGCAGTACACATCACCTATCCCAATATATGACATACACAAGCGATCAACTAACTGGATCCAGACATGCAGCAGCACCAACAGCTGTGTTTTGCATTTTCTCTCAGAGCCCACCATCTCTCAGACACGCCCTCACATGCACAAACACAACATACTGTATGCCCACAAACAGAGAGCGGAGACACAGGAGGTGCAGGATGAGCCATGGTATCACAAATCACAGGGACAATCAACGGCCGTGTCATCTCCGCCTGCATGCAGGACTTCACAACGCTGGAAATGACGGCAATCATCTAAAGGATCTCCTGTTGTACGCCATTAGACAATGATGCATCTGACATCTCTCATAGAACATATCATACATACATACGTATCATATAACTGCATGACATGTTGCCTGTTGATGAGAGTGTGTGATTTTTTCGTCCCTCTATGCAACTTGCCGTGCAGGGAGAAGCTTAAAAGAAGTTTTGATCAGCTGTCGTGCGGCGATGTAACAAGATATGGAAATCCACGTATAGTACATTTATTAATTTGTTTCGCATGAAAGCACTGCCATCATGGGAGTGTTTTCTTTTACTTTAACAATATGTGCGACAAAATGGACATCTGATCATATAAAGCTGTGAAGTAAGAGGCTGCACACGACTGTGGAAACTCAATGTCCAGCCTAATGAAGCCTAGAATATGGCCTTCACTTCAAATGAAAGATACAGCTTTGAACCTGCAGTGTGTGTGTGTGTGTGTGTGTGTGTGTGTGTGTGTGTGTGTGTGTGTGTGTGTGTGTGTGTGTGTGTGTGTGTGTGTGTGTGTGTGTCTTTACATCAACCTCTTTGAGACAGAAAGGCAAAGAAAAAGCACGGCGGCTGTGTGTGAAAGGATCTCTGCATTAACCTTGCTGCTGGCTATGACCTCAGCCCCCACAACCACCACCACCACCGCCACCAGCACATACACAAACACACACACACACACACACATTTACTCAGTTCATCCTAGGCACCGGGCCACCACCACTGTCCTCTCCCTCTCCTTTGCTTTGTGCGTGTTAAAGCTGCACTTAACCTCGTCCCTGCGTTCTCCCACCCCGGGAACCACTGACAGCTCCTAGGCAGGCCGCCTTCAAAGGCGCAGCGCTTCAAACACACAGCAACCAACACACACATTACGCCGCTTCTTCTTTTTAACCTTTATTTATCCAGGGAAAGTCAAAGGGAACTTTTCCCAGCAAAGACCCTGCTTTGAGTTCACACCTGCAAGCTTCCCAGTCCAAACCCCCACCCCCCCCTCCCCCACCCCCAGAACAGCGGTGACTCATATAACAACATGAGGAAGGAAAAGCATCGAGCTATGAAACATGCACAGCCGGGCATGCTCACTGAAATGTATACAAACACGAGTCTGATTATTCTCTGCGGACAGGATCATTTCATTCTTCGCTGAAAGGGAAGAGGGGGAGTAAATAAAGTGGTTCAAAAGGAAAATGACGTTTTTGTAGTGGGGCCAACCTCCCGCAGTGATGGGGAATGACTTAGCTTCTTTAAAAAGTCATTAGTTACATTAGAAACTCTGCTATTTTCATTGCAGGGATCCCAAACACTTTCATGGAGATTTCTAAACTTCCCAGATTCTCCATGGCCTTGGAAACCCTGTTGTTGTCTTCCCAGGTTTACATTTCTTGTCCATGAGCTAAAAGTGTACAACAGCTTTGCTTCCACTGAAGAAAATGGTACTTTCACAGCACGAATACAGCAATAGCAACACTGCCCTGTTCTAGTGGTGGTATCTCAGCTACTTTATCTTACAGAGGAAACAAAAGGTGTGCACGCTGCTAATGCTACATGCATTTGACAAATACAACTACAACGTTAACTCACCCATCACCAGCTCAGGGAGCACACATGGGATGTTCTCGGTCCACAACCATCAGCCCCCGGTGTCTTCACCACTGCTCTGAGACACGGGGAAACTGCGCCCACTGCTGTACCAAGTCAAAGTTGAGCTAAAAAAGAGAAGTAAAGAAACTGTTTAGGTTCAAGACGATTCATATAGCACTTTTTTGCTGTTTTCAGCACAGACACAAAACAAACTAGAATAAACTCACATCACTTTCTGCTCAGCATCATTCATTCATTCATTCATTCATCTTCAACATTGTCCCTGTCGGGGTCACGGGGGGCTGGAGCCGATCCCAGCTGACATCGGGCGTGAGGCGGGGTCCACCCTGGACAGGACGCCAGTCTATCACAGGACACATGGAGACGAACAGAGACAGACAACCATTCACACCTACGGGTGATTTAGAGTCATCAATGAACCGAACACCTGCACGTCTTTGGACTGTGGGAGGAAACCGGAGAACCCGGAGAAAACCCACGCAGACACGGGGACAACATGCAAACTCCACACAGAAGGGCCCCAGCCGGGATTCAAACCAGGAACCCTCTCAATGTGAGGTGACAACACCAGACCACCGTGTCGCCCCTGCTCAGCTGAACGCTAAATAGCAGCAACTGTTGGTGGAGACCAAAACAGAGCAAAAATAAAAGTAAATACTGGACAACAGGCCGATATAATAACTGCTAATGATGCTTCTTCTCCTCTTTTTCTTATTCAGCACCAAACAGTCAAAGTTAGCCACCAGCTAACTAGCATTTAGCTGCTAAAATCCAGAAAGTTCTTCAGCAGCTGGTGGAGACTCTGAATGGAGGTAAAAAGCAGAGTGAATATTGGACTCACATTCATCGAGTGGAGGCAAACATGACTCCAGATGAATTCATATAAGGATGTGCGGCTGCACTGTTATTATAGGCTGCTTATTTCTGTGTGCTCAGCAAAAAAACACTGGTGAAATAAGTGATAATTGTAAAACATGCTGATCCTCCCAAAACAACACAAACCTACATTTAGTGGATACAGCGTTCACATTTCCAGGACTCATACCTCTACACAGGCACACAATCTATTACTGTTTATCACTGCAGCGGGAGTGATGTAACACAGAGAGGGACCCAGAAATCCTCCACTGATGAAACCCTCCGAGAAGCCTCGAAATCATCCGTTGACTTCTATCACGCCTGTGGATCTACCTGGCTGTCTGTTCTCATCAGCTGCAGCCCCGCCAGACTCCACTGCAGGGATGCTTCGGCGCTAACACATGTCGGCCTAACTCTCCCTGTCACCATGAAATAACTGACACCGGGGCTTGGGCCGTCTGCACAGAGGCTGTTTGAGAAAATAGCCCGAGATGCAAAGGCGGGGGAGGAGGGAAAAATACCTGTCTGGCCTGTCACAGAAAATGTTTAACTGTGAGTGAAGGAAACATTGTTTGCCAGGTGTGTGTGTGTGTGTGTGTGTGTGTGTCTGTGTGTGCGTGTGTGTGAGCGTGTGTCTGTGTGTGTGTGTGTGTGTGTGTGTGTGTGTGAGAGCGTGTGTGTCTGTGTGTGCGTGTGTATGTGTGTGTTATCTATGCATCTCACACTCAGGGCTACCGGTGGAGGCCTCTGTGGGCTCACATGGCGGACGGATGTGGGTATGTTACCGCCACCCGGGGCCCTGCGACCCCAGACTGGAATCGTACTGGGAGCAAGTGTACAAAGGCCCCCATCCTCATCAACACAACATACCTCCGCCAGACAGAACAAATTACAGCCAGTACCCCCGCCGCCCACCACCACCACCACCTCCTACCCCAAAACAGGCTTGCATTACCTCACAACCAGACGATAGTGTCTGCACACACTCTCAGCCAATGGCACTTGTGTTGTGGGGGACGTTAAGGGGGAAGCACAGGCCTGATTACTGATTTGGTCCTATTTGTTTTAATGCGCCTGCCATACTTTATCATACAATCTCAGGGCCGGCTCTCGTCACCTACAACACTTAAAACCTTATAACAGAATCAGAGCGATTCATCTGCTTCACACTGATGGATGGATGCCCGCTGTTTATATTCCGCCTCTGGTTTCAGAGGAGGAAACTCCCCGCGCCCAGCACAGAGCGGGCTTTGAGCGTCGGTGCACACTGTTGTGGCTCTGGACAAGGTTTTTACAGTTTGCTGGGAAAGTGCACGCACATAAAAAATAATGTACAGTGCAATAATTCATCCTTAAGAGGAGGAATTAAAGGTCCCATAGTATGTGCACCTGTTGTTTTAGTTGGCTTAGACCTTACTGATTTGAATCTCATTTGTAAAGGTCAACTTGTTCATTTAGATAGTTGCAAACAGCGGCCTTATTTTCCCAGTTCAGCGATCACGACAGTGCTTATTTTAATACAAATGGCTCCCGTGCATAAAGATGATCTGGGCCACAGTTTGAAGTTGGTTAAAGCGATCCTGTTGTGCTCATTTGTATGTTTACATGGTTTAATGTTCATAAACACATTTCTCTCACACTGTCTGTGTGAATATACCTGTATTCACCCTCAGTGGGAAAAGCCCTGACCTGCTTTATACTGAAAAAGGCGTCAAAATCTCATTTTTAACAATACGGGATCTTTAGGTTTAGAGCCCTAACAGCTCTGAACGGCCACACACTGATCAAATTTAAAGTCCAAAGTCCAAAAACATAAATATGTGAACAAAGTGATGTGACTAAAAAGCCATCCATCCAACATTTGTCAGATATTTCACTGGTGTGGTGAAAAAGTTAACCTGAATGTGTATTGCAAAAACAAATACAGTGAAATAATTTATACTTAATTTGAGAAATGAGCCCTAAAGTAGGACAATGGAGGTGTGTTTTGTTGTTGACATGTTTTTCCTCCGCTTCAATCGGATGTTGATATCAGTTAAAAATATGTGTATTGAAAGGGAAATGTTTTGTCCTTTTAAAGATGAAGTGAATAAATACTTTTTAAATGGATAATCAGCAGAAAAAGATGGATAATTTTTTGAAAGAGCAAATAACAAAGAGTTTCAAAGTGCTGCTTTGGTTGCATTTTGAAGTATCAGGCGCCGGTTCATTTGCAGTTAATTACATTTCTACCCAATGAATCTGATACAGCGACTCTTTTCTTCCATCCACTCCTCTTACATCTTCAGTGTTTGATGGTCTGATGGTGTTAAAAATATATCCTCCTCAACAAAATAACACTCTTTATTTAATCTTGGGTCCAAACACGAGCTGCAGCAGCAACGCTCGAGAATAATGTACATCTGTACGGCAGATTGTCCTTGTGCCAGGTGTGAAGTAATGTTCATTAAAAGTGACAAATACCGGATGTGTAAAGGAGTCGGTAAACGCAGCATGTGCTGGGGTGACATGTGGGATGTGGATGGTGACGGAGAGACTCCACGGTTTTATTTTGAAACCTAAGAAGTAAAACCACATCTGTGTCCATATGTACACATACTGTCAGATACAGAATTGAAGATGTTCCCTTTCCCCACATCATATCTGACACAACTGTGAACCATCGCGTCACTCAGTGGTCTCCTAATAAAGCTTTTGGAGGAAGGCTCTGCTATGGAGTCGCATCCAAGGGCCTCGACCCCGAAAACATGCAAGTTTGTCATTTATATGGTAAATGGACTTGTACTTACGGGGCGACTGTGGCTCAGTAGAAGAGTGGGTCGTTCCCATTCGTGAGATAGGGGGTTCGATCCCCACCTCCCCAGGTCCACATGTCAAAGTGTCCTTGGGCAAGACACTGAACCCCGAATTGCTCCTCGTGCTGTGCATGGGTGTGTGAATGTGGTGTGAATGGTCAGATTAGATGGTCTGTAGATGTCCACTGCCATCAGTGTGAATGTCTGTGTGAACGGGTGAATGTGACAAACACTGTGAAAGTGCCTTGAGTCGTCAGAAGACTAGAAAGGCGCTGTACAAGTCCATTTACCATCTATATGGTTTCAATGAATTCAGAAGTCGCTGCCGTTTGACCTAAAAGTGATGACCAATAATATGCAAGACTGTGTAATCAGCCAGGCAACAGATTATCGGACTCCAACCCAAAGGTTTGAGAGTTAATGTGTCAACTTGTTTGTGCAAATTATATTTTTGGGGGAGAAATGTAGCACTAAAGTACAATCAACAGACAGTATAAGGGGCTTAGGTATATTCATATATGCATTTTGGGCTTCTATGAGAACAAGTTTACATGTTTGAATGTTCAAAAAACACATGATATTTCTCTTACCGTCTGTCTGAAACGCTCTTTTTTAGCGTCTGTCTCTTTAAGACCTGAAAAAGCCCAGTCTGCTCTGATTGGTCAGTATTTCTGGGTCTTGCTAATCCTCGCTCTTGGCTTTTCTGCACCATCATTGCAGCTGGGGAATGACTTGAACAGCACTGCATTGGGACTTTCTACCTATATGTCGTTAATTTGTGACATCACAACCGTGCAGAAGTCATGACGGTTCGTTTAAAGACACAGTTTCAGGCTGTGTGCACTTCTCTGTGGACTAAGTTTTGATTTCCTTTCCTTTGAAGCCTTCCCCAGTATTTATACAGCACCTCAATCTGCTTTATAATGAAACAGACATGAAACTCTCACCCTTTACAATATAGGGCCTTTAACATTATAATCAGTAAACCTTGCAGCATGTATTTGTCTACTGATTTGAAGAGCTCTGCGTTTATTTCCCCACATTGTTTTAGTGTTGTGAACGATAAAACTGCACAAAAAGCACAACTTTAGACAATCGTGGCAGTAATCGAAGACTCTGAAGTGATGCAACTGATGAGAAAATCCATTTCTCCATCAGTGCAATGGAGGAAGGAAAAAAAGACTTGATCACTGAAAATGCCTGGAGGTTGTTACAAGACAAAAACCAGACTGTTTGGGCTGACAGGTGAAATTAAGGATCTGATACATTGTGGTATTAATCTAATAAATATGAATAAATACGTTTTTTTTCAAAGATCCAATTTGTACTCCACGTGAGCGGCATATTCATTCATCTTTTAATTATATATCATTACTAAGTCATTCTGATACCAATGGATTACCCACTGCTGAGTGTAACTAATTGCTAGACACACTTGGTGCAAGTTAATCAAGAGGAATCCCTTTACTGTAATCTAATATACAGGAATGTTCTGTGCTGGCGCTGGCTACTTCCTCCGCCACATGCAAAATTCATGACAGTGAGTTCTTCCCTAAAAAGCCTCTCCTTCTTCTCACCAGGTGGGGAAGCAGACATGCGTCTCCTGACAAAACCCCAGCCACTCTGTGCTTTTTATAGACTCTCCCTCTCACTCTCTCTGAACGGTTAAGCTGTCCCTGGGTTCCTCTTAGCTATTGTAATCCATACACAATACCCACACATTTAATGGGAGAGACGCCTGCAATAAAGCAGAGGGTGCATTTTGCAGGGAGCAATTTAGCCTTCAAACAATATGCCAAGGTTTGCTTCCTTGGGACAATACGGCTGTTGGGTTTTTTTCCTCCTCACAATGGAGAATACGGGATATAGTCATTACAGTTTGGACTTGATGACAGCGAAATGAAAAGAGTGGCGGGCTTGAATCGTCTCAGAAACTTTGCATTGAGTCTTTGTGAATGTAAGCATACGTGCCTTTAGCGGGAAGAATGTTCTGGATTGCAGGGCGGCGACAAGACAAGCAGGTTGTCCTTTTTAGTAAGCGCAGTGTACAGCCGCTATCTCTCATCTCTGCCGGCTTTCAGGCTAAATGCGAAACCCACCTGGGCTAAAGGAGAGGCCCTCCCCACTGCATGCTCTGCCCCCCCCCTGCCTCCCTCTACACCATGAGGATACACAATACACCTTGCCCGCACTAACCTGTGGGGACAATGGACAATAAAAAGCAATCATTCTCACTTCACCGGCACAATTACTGTACAACTTAGCACCCCTGTCACCCCTCCCCCCCCAAACTCCCGGCAGAAAGTGAGAGTAGAAGAGCGATAAAAAAAGACTTCTTTTGATGCGAACATGGCTTCAACTTCTCTGCTGCTCGCTCCTCTTCCCTCCATTTCCCTTGGTGATAAGTTACACAAGACTGAGCGCACAGGCACAGTGCATGCTGGGATAATGTGGCGGCGTGCTGCTAAGCACTTCCTGTCCACAGCCAGTGCAAGGGTTATAGTTGCAGCATTTTCCCAACCACTGGGATGGGTTTCTTCACTTCATTCAGATGAACTTAGAACTTAAACTAGTTTAAACTCCACAGAATAAAATACAACTTTCTCACAAGTGTTCCCTCCTTTTCTACCAAATCAACTCCCAACCTTCCCAACCTTGGTTCTATCCAGTGCGCCGGCCCTAACCATTGTAATCACGCATCTTTAAAGGAGGGTGTCGCAAAGTGGAAGTAAATAGTAGAAGGTTGCTTTGGTTACCTGCTAGCTTTTGTTCAGTTATTGCATCCATTAGTAAAGACGTTGAAGAGGCTCCATCCTCTCTTTGCAATCTGTAGAATATGACAAGCCAACTTCGGCCAACTTTTCAGGTTCTGCACCAATTTATTTTGTATTTAATGGTTCAAAATTAGGTGCACAGACCAGGACAGGAAAAGAGGTATGTGTGGCATTGTGTATCCCCTAATTCCTGCATGTCTGGCTGTACTTCATTAAGATTGTTCTGATATCAGTTTCTCAGCCTGTCATTAATAATGACAAGACCCACTACTAAATACATGTCCACTGTTAATTATCAGAGGCCATGTCTGTTAAATATCAGATCCCCTCCCTCTAAATAGTGGGCAGTTCTCCCTCGCAGTCTCATCTGTCACTGTAAATGTCATCACTTTATTCTCTCATTGGCGACCGTGACAGGCCCCACTTTGAGCCCCGCTTTATCTCCTTTGCCTTCCATTCTCCCCGCTACAAAGATTTCCCTTTCTATTTTTTCTTCCACCACTCACTGCTGTATCCGCTTTCCACACGTGGCAAATGATTGCCAGGGTAAAGGTATTTTCTGTTTCAATCTTACACTTTCCCAAGAGAGAACAAAAAAAGGGGGACAAGCTTTCTGCAGCTGGTTTCACTGAGAAAATTGTTCAGAATTGCCTCATTCCAGGGCAGATTAGCGAATGCATACAATCCCGGGCTAAGTGCTATTGTGCACCACAATTTGGCCATTATACTTTGTCTTTTCCATTTAGAGAACCCCTACCCAATTAAAGTAATACAGCCCTTCCAATACCTGCTCCCAATTAAATCTGGGCGGTATTACCTGCCTTGATAGAGCTGGCCAGGGCTCCTCAACACTCACTTGCATTCATTAGGCCTATTCAACGTGACGGAGCTGATGACAACGATTCAAGTTGCTCGCCCCTCCATCCCTCCCCCTTGCCACTCTCTTCTCTCTTGTTCTCCCCCTCTTTCGGATGGGCTCTCACTTTCTTTCTCTCTTTTTTTTTGTCCCAGCCTTTCTCGCTGTCACTCCTCTCAAGACTAGAAATGCCTGCCGCTTACTCCGAGGACTCAGAATTGGCTGGGGAATAGAGGGGAGTGAGGGCCCTCCCCCCTCTTTTCTCTTTCTTCAACATTTTCTCGCCTGCCCCTGGTTTTGTTTCCCAGGTAGCTAGGATTTTTTTTTTTTCCCAACTCATTGTGCCTTTTTCAAATCCTTCGTCCATGCTGCTTGGTTGGCACCATTTTAAAGCCCCAGCGTCACAAAGAAAGAGCTTGTCCAGGCCACTGACTCGATTGACAATTTCAGAGTGTTAAAAAAAAAAATCCACAAAAGCCGGAGCTTGGGGTGCTGCTGAAGTGGGGGTGGGGGGGTGGGGGCGTCAATATGACATGTCTTCTGTCCAAATCCATAACCACCAGGTGTTTGTAGCCTTTCAGGAGAAATCCGTCATATCCCACTGTTCCAATTGAACTCATGGCTCATGCAAAAAAATGTCACTATTCACAGTGTCACATTTCATAAAGCTGCGTTATAATGAGCCGGAGCAACAGAGGAAATATGCTGACAGTACTTGTACTTAGAGCTTGGATGGAGGCCCCATCAAATGTGCATGTATCCTGTATTTAACATGCTAAACAGCTCTGAGAATATGAGTGAATTTCCTCAGAGGGATAGCACACTCTGAGAAAGGCAAGAATATGGCTTCATTTCTGTTAATGAGCATGAGTACAGAGATGTAGGTATTCAGTACGGAGCTAATGGTAAAGAGTAGAGACCAATGCATATTAAAGGATAAGGCTGATGATATTCTGTAAACAAAGCCTATGAAATGACAAAAAAACAACAATATGTTATATTCCACCTTGCCCGGCCCTTCTAGTTAACCTTCTTTTGGCCCTTTTGCTCTAAAAGAAAGCAGTACATGCAGTAATTTGATCATTCTGACACAAAATGACACATACATCTCATTTTTAATTGTCCTTAATATCCAAAATTGGCATCAAGTTTGAGCTCTTACCCCGTGGCTAGTATCACTGATTGTATAATATGTCGAATATGTGTCATTTTTGGTTGTGTTGCGCTTCATATTCCTTAGTTTTGTATTATTATGTACTACTATGGAGGCTGCTAAGATGTAAACAAACAGTCTAAATGTGCCCCAGTTTATTTCCTGTTGCAGTGTAGGTGAATAGCATCAACTGACAGGAAGTTGAAAAGGACCAAGGCTGTTGCCTAGCAATGGATTCCATTGAAAAGGACTATATGATAAGGGGACATGTCATGTGTCATGTGAGCAGCATTTTAATCCAATGTCTATATGGGGACATTAAAGTACATTGTATCATATTGTTTTATATTGTATCATATTGTATAGTATATTGTTATGTATCACATATACTGTTTTATTGTATCATATTGTATCGTGTGGTATGATATGGTATTATACAGTGTCATATTGTATCATGTGGTATGATATGGTATTATACAGTGTCATATTGTATCATGTGGTATGATATGGTATTATACAGTGTCATATTGTTTCGTGTGGTATGATATGGTATTATAAAGTGTCTTATTGTATCATATTGTATCGTATCATATCTTATGAAACAGATGAGTACTCATTTCTTGCACTAAGTTGAGCATTGTGGAGTTTGAGTTTTATGCACATGGTAAAAGGAGTATTCAAGACAAATGTAGACCTCATAACTACAACTAAATACTTTGTTGCAGCAGCTCCATGTAATAATAATAATAATAAATGTATCAGGAAACACATGGAGCTCAAATTTCTCTTGCAGGGAGGCATGTTTCCGTCAAGCACCTTGTCCCCACCTTGATACATCCTACCAGTGCTGTTGGTTTTACTCTCTGTGACATTTGGAGATAAAGCAGGTGAATATAATGGCAGCAGGAAGGAGGTGGAAGAGGGCTCTCCTGTATGAGGGTGACATTCTCAGGACCCCCCATGAGGGGAAACCTCTGGGTCCTGCTCAGCCCACACTGGCAATGATATCAACTTTCCCATGTCAATCTGTGGGAGGATCGGCAGCTCCCTCCACCTGCACGGCCCGAGACCAGACAGCTCTGATAACGCAGTCAGCTGAAAGCAATGTTTGTTGAGGTAGAGGGGGTTGTTTCAGCTTGAAAAACAACTAACAAAACAACTATGTGTATGTAATATTATATGGTTTCGCCTGCTGTTGTGGATCTCAAAAGTGAAAACTTTTAGTTCTGAAAAAGCGATGATTTTGACCTTGATGGAAATTCAATTCACAACAATGTGATAAACAAATAAAAAGCAGTTGAGACATTGCGTGCTATTTCATCATAATTCACAGCCATAAACACCTCCAAATTAATTTGAGTGCTTTGATTATTTGCTTAGTGGAAAATACATTTTGTAGCTAAACTCTAATGGAGTTCTTCACTTTTGCAAATGTGCAGCAGCGACGTACCGCCGGCCAATCAGATCCAGGCAAAGGATGTCTGTGTGTTTCGACCTTGGGAGCCAAGGCAACCCGAGGATCACGCTCCCCTTTGATACGCCAAATCAAAGATCCCGCTTCGGCAACTGAAGGCTGTTGTGTTGCTCCACTACTTGTTGTTTTTCCCCGTGTCCACGTTAAAAGGGAAATTGGCCGTGACTTTCATTCACACTGCTCGCATGAAACAAAGAAAAATCATCAACCTTTCTCACCTTGGGGGAGATCTTAAAGAGAACGATGCAAGGATGTTTGACGTGCTACGTTGCGGCTCAAGAAATAATGAGGCATTGTGACGAAAGTATTTTAATAATAAGCAAATATCTGAGATGCCACCGTCATTCCTCATATGTATGGGTTGCAATATTGCTGCTTCGATGCTCGCCGGACTCTAAAGACACATGTATGTATGCAACCACTTAGCAGAGAGTAAGGAAAGCAAGCCGGATGGGAGAGGAAGATAAAGGATGGTTAAATTCAGACCACATGGCCGTACGAGTGGAGACACCAGAGGCTACTTCTAGTCACGGTAGCATTATGAAACTAGGATAAGAGAGGGAAGGCAGGAGATGAAGACACACACATTAGGATACAGTTATTCATACTTATTATCGTTACTAAGTGTGTCGTCAAGTTTCACCCGGGAAGCTCAGTGGGGGGATTTCTACGCCACTGCAGATTCTTGTGGTTGTGGCTCATCTCTTCATGTATTGACTTTATTTTTGCTAAATGGCCTCGTGTTATTTCAGCTGAAACATTTGCACGCTCTCCATCTTCTCATTCAACTCACCACCATTGTAAATTTCAAGGTCTCCTCTCTCCCTGTGCATCCACACTCCCTCGTTTCCCTCCTCAGCAAATGTTAGCCACTAACTGGAATTAGCGCGGACACTAACCCCGGCCAGCTTTTAATTAATTTTACACAGACATTAGTGCAGTGACCCTGTGAAAAAGGACGAGGCACACCCGACTAATCAGCCTGAACCCCCATGACATCACTCCTGGACCTGCCAAGCCAGCCAAAACAGGGGGAGCCTAGGTAGTTTACTGTGGATACAAAGCACCAATTTATCACTATAAGCAAATGCTAACCTAGGAGTGTTGCCCCCGGCAGAATTAATTGGCCCTCTCCCTGTCTGTGAAGTGTCTGGCCTTGTTTAAAAAGACAGGCTGCCCCAGAGACCCTCTCTCTCAACACGCTGCGCTGCCATTGGCTGATTGATAGCCATGGAAACCCCTGCTTTGCATAACCAGGAAGTGCGTGTTCATGAAAGCAATTGGAGGTGCAGACCTGAGGCGAACGGATGTTGTCAAGAAGTTGCAGAGAGCACTGCTGGGACCGTTTTTTTTTTTTTTGGATTTGAATATTTTTGCTCTTTGAAAACTCGTTCCTGATTTAAACGTAGAATCAGCTGATCACACACACACAACAAATGTTTCAAAGCTGACTATACACTCCCCCCCCACACACACAAAGACACGCCACTGCCTGCTGCTCAGAGCAATCAGGGCATGCGGCGAGCATCACTTTAATGGAGTTCCTGGTCACTGCGTCAGTGGTTTCCCTGCCAAAAACACCATCCATACGACATGCTCCAGGGTGCACAACCCCAACAGCGGAAACAACACAACTTCTTTTTTTTTCCCAGAAGGAAGGAGAGGTCCTTCACGTGTCCTGCGTACTGTTGCTTGAGCTGATAGATGAAGGGGATGCAACCCCCCCCCAAAAAAACAGCTACTGGCTTTTTCAACCCACTGTACTGTGACTAAGAAAGTGTCGGTACATTGTAAGAACTTTCTAGTACATTAGCTGGAGACATTGAAGGGCTCCTACCGTAGGCTGAGGGAGAAAAAAAAACGAGAGACAACAAAAGTCTCCCCCTCCTCTTCCTCTCATTCACCCAACAACCCACTCTCTTTATCTGGCCTCTCTCGTTCAGTTGAGAGAGTGCAGCCCTATCTCCCCGGCCCATCCGTGGTGTCTCCTTTCCCTGGCTCCTGTACTTGGGGGAATAATTAATCGGGCTAACAGGTAAGAGATACAGAGACGTGGTATAAGAGCAGCTTTCAGAGCTTTGTGTGTTTGGTGTTTCCACGCTGAAATGGATCCGCTCGCCACTCAGGGCCCTTTTCACCAGAGGAGCCGTTGAGGAGAGGAGGCAGCTGTGAGCGGATCTCACCGGACAGCTAAAAGCGACGCCCCTTTCTCCCCCCTTTCACCTCTCCTCTTATTCCTCCCCTCAAACCCCACATCCTTTTTTTTTTTCTCCTCTCAGAGAAATGAGACTCATGCACGCAAAGAGGCAGCTCCGGGCGATGGAGCAAACTTGAGGACACTTGGACGCTTTCCCTCATCCATCCTCCACCGTCCGTCAGCATTAACACCTTTCACTCAAGCGACCAAGCATGACTCACCTCCACACGTATTGTAGTTTTGCTGAACACCTAATTTCTTTTACAGTATCTAGTTTGGCATCCAGCCCCAAAAGTGTCCTAACAAAGACTTTCTAAATAAAAAAGGCCTGGATGTGACAATACAGTTTGTAAAGCAGCATGTTTCTGAAGGATTAGTTCCTGGAGGAGGCTTCAGTTTCTTCCTGTGGGTGTCAGGTGATTGACAGCAAGCTGCATGTAAAGTAATACTTGCGCTCGGCTCACTGGAATGTGATAAAACAGAAAGTTTCACAAAGACAAAGTGAGGCTTCATGTTTGCAGCCATAAATGGTGCCGGAAAAACACGGATTAATAGCGAGAGGCTTCTTAAACTGTGGAGAAAGTACTAATTCTCATTTTGACTTATTGTCCAATTCGCGAGGTGCTTTACAATCTGTACAGCGTACTGTGTGACACGCTCTGTGCTTAGACCCTCAACTTGGATAAGGAAACACTCCCCAAAAAAGTCATTCAACATGGGAAGAAATGGAGGAAACTTAAGGAAGAGGGGTCGGAGTAAAATGAAAGTATGGACGATCAGGACGACAGAGAAAACGCCAGATTAAAGCTGAATTTAGAAAAGATTTTAAAATGTTAAATTGACCTGCAGGAAAACATACGTAGACACACAAAAAAGTACTATTTCAGGCTTTGAAATGAAGAAGAAGAAGAATTCCTTTATTTGTCCCGCAATGGGGAAATTCAATTTTCACTCTATTATTAATTTTCATGTTATACACACACAGGCCCTAAATACACACACAGGCACAAACAGGGCCTATGTACATGCAATTAATGGAGAGATGTCAGAGCGAGGGGGCTGCCAGTGAGCGCCCCGAGCAGTTGGGGGTTCGGTGCCTTGCTCAACAGCACCTCGGCAGTGCCCAGGAGATGAACTGGCACCTCTCCAGCCACCAGTCCACGCTCCATTCATGGTCTACACAGGGACTCGAAGCAGCGACCCTCCGGTTCCCAGCCAAGTCACCTATGGACTGAGCTACTGCCGCCCGGTGACAGGTACGTGAACGTGACGGTTAAGTTAAGGCACCAAACCTACCGTTACGTTACCAGTTAAGTTTGGGCGACACTGCTGAATCAAATTGGACAAAAACAGGTTCCACTTTGTGTCAGACATGGCATTTATCTGGTGATTAGATAGGACCACTACACAGTATACACTGCTGTGGTAGAATGATTCAGTAAAGGCTGTACAGACAGAGCAAAGGCAGGATTATACCAACAGTACACACATGCCTGCACGCCTCTCTCTTTTAGTGAAACCTGCAGCTGAGCAGCACGTCAGTTCCACAGCAGCTGAGTGAGACGCTTGCAAAGGGAAAACTTCACAGCCCCTTCTGGTGTGACACCCTGAAAATAGACTGAGAACTTAAACTCTTAGATACTGAAAATGAACCAAGTGATATATTATTTATAACAGCCAACACGCCGTTTAGAGGTGAACGCTGCTCGACTTGGAAGAGCTTTGTCCCTAAATGCTGTCTGTGTGCTTAGAAAGAATATTTGGTTTGTTTGAGGAGTCAAATGACAGTCAACTGTTATTTTTTTCGACATTTATGCATCACTATAGCACACAGAACTCTTATTTTGGGACGTCCAATTAGGAGATTCAGCCATATCCCCTTAAGAGAAACAACCCCAGGGGGCCGTAGCAGCCTCCCTGATCCAACTGAGCGTCTTCGTCAGCTTGAGATTACAGATTCGGAGGGAGCGCAGACACTTCTTGCTCATTTCTGGCTGCTCACTAATACAAACTGAAACATACTGTAGGCAGCATTTGAAAAATATGATGCTGGTGAACTCACGACGTGATATTATTGAAGTCAATCAGCCGTCCTGAGGCTAAGAAAACGATGTGAATTCAGCAGATTAAACTGAAACGTTTGGAAGCGCATTTCCTCGAAATTGAATATAATGCACTAACCCTGTTTAATGGTGAGGTTGTAAAGTAAACACATGTGGTTCACCCCCCCCCCCCCTCCCTCCCCCAGTCTTCCTTCTTCAAAAAGGTCAGTGGTGTTGAAGTACAGTAGGATGCTTTTTCTCCCTATAAAATACTGTATTGTACCCCCTGCAGAGCACACAGCTGGACAGAGGAAGGGCCAGAGCGCCGCCGCCGCCACGCTGCCCTCCTCGCCCCGGGCCACCAAAGGGGGAGGTCCGGCCTGGCTGCCACTCAGCCTGGGGCGCGCTTGATACACGACCAAAAACCAATGGGATCGATTGGAGCCCCAGCAGAGAGCCTCCCTCCCTCCCTCAACCTCTCCGCTCCCATCCTTCCTCTGTTTACCCTCTCCCACTTCCCCTCTCTCTCTCTCTCTCTCTCTCTCTCTCTCTCTCCTTCACTTTTCCTTTTGTCTTACCTCCCCCTGCTGGCTGCCTCTCTTTTTTATTTTCCTCCTCCCTCTAAAGACTCTCATGGGCTTGCTTTAGTATTACAGCTCGAGAAGAGCTCAACATAAGGGAGAAAGCCGGGGCGATGCTGTAATGCAGATTTGCATTACACCAAGTGCTGCGTCATGAGTTTGGGAAATGCAGAAATCCCTCGGCACTGTTGCAATTACCATTATTTTTACATTTCACATGGCAAAGGAGCATCAAATGCTGCTTAACAGCTTGCAAATCTGAATGTTCTGAAAGTGTGGCACCAACACTGCCACGGGCCACACCGGCTATAAACACAGCCTATTGTAATTACTCCAGATTAAAGCACCCACCAAATGGTACGTGTTAACAATTAATCAATGATATTGATAACACCTCGTCACAGATTCAATCAATCCTGTAATGTCGCCGCTGATGCTTAATCATCTGAGTCAGGTTCATCAACAACAGTGATTGACAGGCTAATAATTAAGGGATACAGATATCCCTGTAACTGTTGTTAGTGATCGCCTTCATCCTCAGAATATGATGGTGGTTGAAAAGGATACTGCTGACAAATTCAATTATTGAACGTAGACGGGCTAATGGTGCGTGCTAATGAATCATTCCATAAGTATTTCTGCCGTATGTTTAAATGAAAGCTTACATTGTCACTGGTGGTAAAGGGAGCGGATGCCTCACACCAATTACTACACTGTCACTGAGGGTGCGTGTTGCAGCAATAATCCTCCCCCTCACATATGCACAGTTAATACACACAGCCCCAACATGTGTATGTGCACAATAACCACAAACACGCTTTTTTTTTCCCCCATTGCGTGCCCCAGCCTGCTTCCCCTTTGTGCAAACACAAAGAAAAGGGATCCTCTGTGTTATTCTTTATCCCTTTGGTCCATTCTTCACTGGGACTGGATGTGGGGGTCCGGGCGCAGCCTCTGCCCCACCACGCTTCACCATCCCTGGGCATGCAAGGTAGAGGTAGGGGCCTTAGAGTGTGGAGGTCCACAGGTCTCGGGAGGAGGAGGAGGAGCGGGTAGGTTTGGTGGAGGTGGCGGTGGTGGTGGCGGTGGTGGTGGGGATGGGGGGGACTCATACATCTGCAGCCCAGTGAGAGAGAGACAGGCTCAAAGGCTTGGGGAGAAAGAGAAGGGGGTTGCAAGGGTCAGTGACAAGTGGCACATACAGGGTGTGTGTGTGGGTGAAGTGGGGTGGAACAAGTGCTATAGAGGGGCCAGGGATTGTGTTTTTCCCATGGTCCGCTACACCCACAGCACCCCCCCACCCCCCCACCCACAAAGTTCCCCCTCATTGACCCCCACCCAAACCCCCAGAACCAGCCCCCCATCCCGTGTTCACAAGCTGCTCCAGAACAATATGAATGTTTACTTGTTGAATCTTTTATCAGTTCTCTCTCTCTCTCTCTCTCTCTCTCTCTCTCTCTCTCTCTCTCTCTGTCTCTCTCTCTCTCTGTCTCTGTCTCTCTCTCTCTCTTCCCCTCTCTCTCTCTCTCTCTGTCAAGAAAGGATGGGGCAGGCTCAGTTTCACTCCACAGGGCCGATGTGTTTTTCAATGAATTGATACAGATGAAGAAGTTCAACACAATGGATGGATTACCTCAGCCAAAATAGAGTGCCCCCACCCCACCAACCCCACCCGCCACCCCTCATAACCCCACCCGCCTGCTCGCTTATTCACACAGCCAGTGACACGACCTGACATTAGATGATACAGACTATAGCTTCACACACTGACACTTAGACACATATATGAATGTTTGTATGTGCACAAACATGTAGAGACACTCTAAAAACCAGAACTTCTACTCTGAATATTCAAATTAAACTCCTGGGTCGTTAATTCAACACATGTTTTTGTTCATTAAGGTGCATTAAACACTTGCTCTCTGTTTCCCAGTTTTGGCGTAAATGACTGGACATCTTCAGCCTCAGACTTCTCTGTACGCTGCTGACATATTTCAATGGTTTACAGTCTGAGTGCTTTCAGACAATGTGTATCCTTGATTGAAAATGATACCGCTGCTCATTAGGGGTTAATTTATGAAACAGTAAAATGGTTCAAATTCCACTGACTCTTCCTGAACAGTATCCTACTGTGACCGAGTTTCCCCTTCCTCTTTTTGTTCTTGCTGCACCAAGAGAGCATGCATGTTTTAGGTACCCTGATTATGGAGTCAAACGTCTAATCTTGAGCCAAAGAAACATGCAGTGCATTTTGGTTTCCCTTTCATCTCAGGTTCATGGACTTAAGACGTTTTTATCACATGCTGTCTGGGTCCGTGTGGAGTATATCCACTTTACATTTCTGGTGTTCTTAGAGTAAACATGTACACACACAAGTGAAAACTGTTAGAAAATCCAGACAGAAAGACGTAAGAGCGCATGCCTTTGATGGACAGATGATCTCTGGGAAGTGCAGTCCAAAAACACAACACGTCTCGCCCCAATGCTGTGGAGAACATGAAAGTCTCACGACTCCATCACTTTTTATTGACATACCATTCTTAGCTCTTAATACAGGCTGGACAAAATGTACCAAGCTGTTCAGCACAGGCCCCGCCCTCCGTCCCCGGGACTATAGCAGTAGGTGGTTGCGTTCTTAGCTGTCCAGGCTAATGGCTACGAATGGGCCCTAATGCACGCTCCTCACGATAAATCACATGCGCAGCGCCCTGCTTAGACATTCAGCAGCTTGGCCGGCCACTCTGCTCCATCACACACTCTGAGATTAATGAGCACACACCCATTTACCTTGCACCGCTGGACAGCGGGATACACAAAGGCACAGGGACAAAAACACATGCTCACATTTTTCTTTGACTGCAATTATTCTCTAACACTATCATACTGTAAAAAGTGAGATTTCCTTTTCTTTTTTTATTATAAAGTAGGTCAAGGTGCTATGAATAATAACATTTTTGGATCTTGTCTGATGCGGTCTATTTTACTGGTCACCACAGAATCGACTGAGGTATAAATACAGTGAGAGTATGAAAACGCTGGATCCACAGAGAAATGCACACAGCCTGTTTTCAGAAACTGTGACTTAAAACGAGCCGTCAGGACTCATGTGCGTTGTGATGTCACAACTCTACTATACTGTATATACTGTAGGTAGAGAGTGCTGCTACAGTGCTGTTACAGTCATTCCCCGGCTGCAATGACGGTGTAGAGATGCTGCAAGGGTCTTAAAGAGACCGGTTGTTGCGTGTTTCAGACAGAGAGTGAAAAATATTGCGTTTTTTGTTCTAATAGAAACCAAAAATACAAGTTTGAACCTGAAAAAAAGGAGACTGTGTCCTATGTCCCCTTTAAGTACGGTTAGTATTTTTCTACCCTTCTGAGGAGACCAACGACTCACACACATGCACACACACGCACGCACGCACGTGCACACACACACACACACACACACACACACACACACACACACACACACACACACACACACACACACACACACACACACACACACACACACACACACACACACACACACACACACACACACACACACACACACACACACACACACACACAAACACACACACACACACACACACACACACACACACACACACACACACACACACCTTGACCTGCTTTATAATTAACAAAAAAAAAGACATGGAAATGTCACTTTTACCGTATATGTGAAGGGTCATGCTTCTTTAAGCGGACTGTGGATTATGTTTTAGCTTAAAAAAGCTCTCTCTCACACACACACACACACACACAGACCTTGAACAAGGTTTTGCCAACACTTGCATATCTGGGAGTACAAAATGTGTCTTCACAAACATCCAGCGCAGTGTTGGACAGGCAAAATAACACACTGACAGAGCGAGACAAGTGTGCGTGTAATAACGGGAGGCAAGCTGAATGATCAATAGGCTCTATGCATGAGACACAACTCTCCTTTTCCCTGGTTTGAGTAAACTTCCTCCCTGGAGAGGCTGCCGCATCCTTTGATCTTTCATTTAGAGTTATTACAATCAGACGCGGCTGCTGCTAACATTTCAGGAATCCAATGTGCCGAGCCCAATGTGTTTTGCAAATGTTTATTTTAGCAAGAAATAATGCACTCAACTAACCATATCTTCGGCGTTATCATCATTGCCCAGGCTATTTACAAACTGGGTCTATTAATCATTTTTGAGCATGTACAGCAATTAAATTAGGCCAGGTCACACTCGAGCAATAATACCATTTTAATTGCGTGGGGCAAGGCTCTAATTCAACTATCTCTGGATCACTTGACGGGGGCAAAGGAAACGCTCGTGGGGGAGCACAAAGACAGAAAGAAAGAAACGGAGAGATATCACATAGCAGGCAGTTTGGGTTTCAATTTCTGTGAAAATGAACAAAAGAAGGAACAAATGGGAGCGATAAAAAGTCAAATCAAAATCCTACACGGCCTCTATCTTTTCAATTATGCACCTGGGTGTTGCAGTCTGAAAAGACAAGTGCAACTGCGATTACAACCGAGCCAGACATCTGGATTTGCCTCGTCTCCCCTCCCTGAACCTCTGACAGGAAAAGCGTTTCAATACAACTCATCTCCAATCACCTTCAAATGCAGCTCTGCGATCCCAGGTCAAACCCCTCTGTCTACACCTGACAAGCAAAACAAACACGCTGCAGTTTAGGAGCCTGCAAACACTGGGATGGAAGTGTGTAAGGGAGCGGTGGATGGTAGTAGAGAGAGAGAAACACACAAAAACAACCAGAAAAATGGAACAGAGCAAATCCCCGAACAAATCACACGCTGCTCCCGAGCAATATGAATGTTTACTTGTTGAATCTTTTATCAGTTTTGTTTTTATCTCTCTCTCTCTCTCTCTCTCTCTCTCTCTCTCTTTCTCTCTGTGTTATCTATGCAGCAGGTACTGAGCTATGCATTGGGGCTGCGTGGCGCCGATTAGAGCAGTGATAGATGGGGGGGTGGATGACCTTAGCTTCTGACTAAACACAAGGTTGGACATTTGTCTCCTTGTGCATTTGCATGCTTTCCGCCCGTTTATGGCAATTTGTCACCATACTCGCTTTGCCGTTGAGAAGAAACCGTTTTTTCCTTCATAAATAGGAGGAAGAAAGCCGGCGGTGCAAGGCTAGATTCCCCAGAATAAAATTCAAAGCAGGTTATGATGAAGCACTTTCATTCAGATAATTCCACTAAGGGCAAAAACTGACATACTGTGGGCTCTCCTCATGCTTACCCTCGCCTGTTAGTAACATCATGGAAGTGTAATTACGGTACACTGGTGCGGAAATTCATCTTAGCGGGAAAACAAGGACAATACAACACTCCATGTGCATGTAGAAGAAATGTTTGGAGGCCAGCTTCCTCTTCAGAAGCCCAGTTCTAACCTGCAACCTTCCACTCTCTGCCACCCACCTCCTCTCCACCACACACACACCCACACACACACACAGCATAAACGCCTGGACATGCTGATGAATGGCCTGTCATGCTGTTTGGTGATCAGTGAATTATTTACACTCATATGCCTTTAATAATTCAGGGGCCCAGTCTTAACAAATTACTGTGCCTGCTCCCCAAACCAACAGAGTTCACTGAGCCAGAGCGCTACACGCGGCCCGTTCATCCGCTCCCCGACATGCCCTTGGAGTATGATGGTGACATTTTTGCAAGGCGCTCAATCTCAAGCATAATTCAATCACTTTTTTTGAAAGTGAGACGTGTCTCAGCAAATCAGTGTGAGAAAAACATCTCCACTGTGTTTGTCTTTGTAGCGAGATATAAGACGTGTTTCCTCACTTAAAGGTCCCGTATTTCAAAAAGTGAGATCAACCGTGTCTCTTTTTTACTATGAAAGCAAGTCCATGTGTTACATAAATACCGTGAAAGTATGAAAACGAGACATGCACACAGCTTGTATTCAGAAACTGTGTCGTTAGGACTTTGTGTGCGGTTGTGATGTCAATATACACACAACATACCTGTACATACTACACAATATATCTGTAGAACCAATTGCCAATTCAACCAAATGGCTCACGGGGTGACTGCCTTGTCACACAGGGTAAGCTCGTCATGTATACATACAATGAGAGATTAGGCCTTTACTGCATGCCGGCCCCGTTTTCCTAGCCATCAGCTAACACACACAGACACACACACACACAAACACACACGCGCAGAGGCCCCACCAGACACCACCGGGTCCCTAACGAGGTCGCTAATTAACTCTCCCACTTGCGCTCGCTCGTTCTCATCCGAGGTGCACATTGCTTTTTTGACAGGAGAAAATTGCCGGGCAATTAAATCATCTGAAGACGAACTCTCCAGCAGCTGGTATTAACGGCTAAATGTTACATCCATTTTCAAAAATGCAATTGTGGAGGAGCTGTACAGTAAGTGACTGACTGCTACAGTGCTCCCTAATAACCTACAGCTGAGGCTTAATGCCACTGCACTGTACTAATGCAGCATGGTTTGTTGATGATACAGATACTCAGCATTGGGAATCCATTCATAAAAACCCCAACACCACGTTCACCATGCTCACCATGTTCACCATGCTTACCATGTTCACCATGTTCACCATGTTCACCATGTCCACCACGCTCACCACGTTCACCACATTCACCATGTTCACCACATTCACCATGTTCACCATGTTCACCACGATCACCCTGCTCTATAGAATCATTTGTGCCACAGTTTAATCCTCATCCAACTCATCTTCCATCTGACAATACTAGTTCCTATGGCATGATTTTGCTGCTATTTTGACCAAGACTCAATTTCAAGAGACAGATGTGGTTGAATAAAGGTGATTATTATACATTATTATGCAGTACATTATATATACCTTTGCATATAATGTTGCTTATATTGTTGAACTACAGTTTAAAACACAAACATATTTCTTTTGCCTTAAATGTCAGAAGCTGAAACCAGCAAATGTTTGGGATCTCAGCTTGATTAATGACTTAAAGCTGTGCTGAACAATATTTCTACATTAGCAATGGATCTGATGAGTGTGTAACGTTTAAGGCAACACACATACCGACTGACTCACACAGAGTTATCAGCCAACGCCTTCATCCAGGGAGTGTTTAGCGTTTCTTTAGCCCACATTGTTTTGTCTTTATAGCCCAAAACTTCATCAGCTTCATTCCCACAGGCAGCTCTGAAAAACCAGCTGTGTGTTACTTCACCAGCACCAAACTATCGACGAACAGAGTTAAGCTGGGGAATATTCTGGAGAATTTAGCAGCTAAAGACACAGGAGTTGGTGGAGACCAAGTGAATACTGTACTTACATTGGTCAGATGCACATAAACATGACTAAAGTGTCATGTGTTTGTTGGATATGGGAATGGGCAACTGTTTGACCTATTGTCATCCTATAAAGGTACTTTAAAGTCATATTATTGTCTTTCACAACGCTATAGCTCGTCCTTATCCCGGAAATCCCCCCCTAAACCACACACACACACACACACACACACCCACACAGTTTTTGAGCTCCACTTCATCTCAGTGCAGCCTCCTGGGTCCCCGGCCTCTTCTGAAACTGATTTTTGTCTCCTATTTTGTTAACCTTGCTCGCAATTAACCCCACGCTGCGAGCCAACCACACATGGGCCAATAGAGGCAGCCTACAGTATGTGAGTGCCCAGCCCCGTGTGAATCACTGCATTGTGTCATCTGTCCTGTAAAGAAAAGAGTGGGGAGAAAGGGGAATGAGATACACAGAGGGAAAAAGAGCGCTGTTTTTTGGGGGTCCACTATTCTTAGCGGGGTACCCCCAGGGGCGATGACAGCAGCGTAGAGTGGAGGGCTTGTGTGTGTGTCTGAGAGAGTGTGTAGGGAAGGGGACTGGAGGGGTGGGGGTGTCCCATCCTGACAGGTTCTTTTGTGAGGGGGGGTTGAGTCAGGGAGGGGGTGCGTGTAGGTGAGGGCCGGTTTTGTGGGGCCGTCAGCAGCGTCGGAGATGGCGTGAGTCGCCACCGACGGGGGGTCATTGTACCCACTCCATTCTGTCTCCACACTCTGCTACTGCTCAATGGGCGGATTAAAGAATACGCCTGAGTCTTAATCTTTGAACTGCACAGACACAGATGCGCACACACGCAGCTGAATTGAGTCGGTCAGGGTCGGGTCCCACGGAGCTTGTGTGTGTGTGCTAAACGCTCACATCAGCGGTTACACTACAATCCATAGGTCTCATTTGCATTGCGCCGTAATGATGTTACCCACACTGTGGCGCATACTGTAGCGCTTCTTTCTCTAGATCGCTCCGTGCTTTTCTTTTCCACCCTCATAATGACAGAAAAAGGTCAGTGTCTGGTGAGGGGGAGGAGGGGGAACGCAAGAGGGTATTAAGCCAGGAACCCTGGTCTCTTTACAGTTCTCTAAGTTCACTAACTCCAGCAAATGAGCATGTACAACAAGCCAAGGGGCCTTTTATTGCAAATCTAATTCATTTCTCTAGACAACTGTGAAATTTGCCGTTGACATTAGTCATTACCCCAAGGCTAACGAAAAGATGATCTCAGTTAATAAATGATCCCTAACAAGGAGCTCTCTCTGTCTCTCTCCCATTGTGTTAATGGCAGGGGCAGCTGTTAACGCCATGCAGTTACAGAACAACACTGCTAACACTGACTCTGGCTTCACTTCCCACTCAGTCCTTCTGCTTTCATTTGGCTGCTGGGTTTCTGCCCCTCACCCCTCCACCTTTTTGCCTCCTCCCAACATCATCATCACCCTGCAGATCTTGCATTATGCAGTGGCATCATTAGAGCCTTGATTTCAGACGCTTCCGGCGCCGTTTCTGGATTGTGGCTGTGGCGCTTCCGGATGCTGGCCGGCTCGGATTCCAAGACGAAGCTGAATAAGCCATTGGGAACAGATGTGAATGACAGTAGCTCTGAGAAATAGAGAGAAGGGGAGACCGAGAGAGCGATCACAGCGATCAGGGAGGGGGAGAAATGGCAAATCATCTGGAAGCGGCTCTGACCCTCCAGCTGGCCCTGGTCATCAGTGATACTAAACAATAGGGAAGCCGTGCTAAGCATCATGGGTAAGGGTCGAGTCAGAGGAGGGATCACATAGCAGCGGAGTGTACACAGCCTCGGTTTTTAACAATATTTGTAATCAGGTGAATAAGAAGGTCACCAACTGTAATAAAGCACTTTTGTTCCTGTCAATTTGCATAATTTGAAAATAAAACCCATCAGAACTGTGCCGCTTTATTTCTTGTCTGTAATAATTGTTTCCTGAAAAGTGAAATCCATTATAAGGGCGCCGAGGCGTCAGCGTTTGTCTATCTCTGAAACGACAAGTCACATTTTCTCATCTGAGGAAAATGTGTTCAAATTGTGTTTGCGAGAGGAGTCCCCACGTCTAGTGTGGGAAGCACATAATACCATATTCACGTTTTTCCCTTCTCCGAGTTCCAATTTATTGAAGTAACCGAGCAGAAAATGCACTGACAGCTGTAGCACTTTATTGCGAATTAGTATATACATTCTACACCCCGTGAGAAAAGCCAAGCCACATTGTATTTTCTGTAATTGCCGGAGCCTGAGAGAACGAAGGGGCAACGGCAAGTCGAGCAATTACAAGCTAAAGATGACAGGGTATACTTTCAGCTTCAGAGCCGAACCGACGCTGGGGAGAGAAGTTGGGAGGGGACAGCGCGGTCATGAGTGGGAGAGAGCAGGTGTTAAATGACATGCAAACACGTATTGGTCATCGTTGCTGGTCATGGGCGTTGTCATCATTATTATACTTAACACACTAGGTGCTGTATAATTAAGGTATTCAGCCAATCAGACTGACAGCAAATATGTTTCCAGGAACTCTTCACTGACAGGAAGGACTACACTGTGAGTTAAACAAACATTTCAACTGCTACATGCAGCATTACCACATTTTTGAGAATGTATTATAATCAGCAAACTAACAAGACTTTATATTTGTAACTGTAGGCAGGATTTTACAAAAGCACTTTCTCATGGCCAGTGGTTAATAGGAGCTAAAACAGCGCCTTTAAGACAGAGGGCAAACAATCTGACATATTGTATATATTTTTGACATTAAACCACATTAACATGTTCTAGGAGAAACCCAAAATACAAGGGTGATTCTGAAAGTTTGATCTTTAATCAATTTTAATAGCTAAAGTGGAAAAAGAGGGTGGACATAGCCTCATGACAGTGAAAAGATAACTACCGTATTTTTGGCTCCGGAGTAAAAGTCTCACCAGCCGAAAATGCAGAATAAAGAAGGAAGAAAAGATATATAAGTCACATTTTTGGGGGAAATTTATTTGATAAAATCCAACACCAAGAAACGACATTTAAGGCAATTTAAACTAAAACTAGAACAGAGAACAACAGGCTGAATAAGTGTTTACGTTATATGACGCATCAACAACGAGCTGAGAACGTGCCTGGTGTGTTAACGTAACATGTACGGTAAGAGTCATTCACAGAACTATAACATATAGAACATGCTCTACGTTTACCAAACACTCTGTCACTGCTAATCACACAGAACTATAACATATAGAACATGCTCTACGTTTACCAAACACTCTGTCACTAATCACACAGAACTATAACATATAGAACATGCTCTACGTTTACCAAACACTCTGTCACTAATCACACAGAACTATAACATATAGAACATGCTCTACATTTACCAAACACTCTGTCACTAATCACACAGAACTATAACATATAGAACATGCTCTACGTTTACCAAACACTCTGTCACTAATCACACAGAACTATAACATATAGAACATGCTCTACGTTTACCAAACACTCTGTCACTAATCACACAGAACTATAACATATAGAACATGCTCTACGTTTACCAAACACTCACACTCACTTCTGAACAACTCCGCCAACTCCAAGTAGCAGCTAGCATCTTTTTTTTCGCAAGGCACTTCTGCCATGACCCGCCCCCGCCGAATTTTGATTGGTTGACGTGTGTGTGTGTGATTGCTGATACACGTCGAGTCTCTTACGTGACAGAGATAAATAACAGCCCGGGCTATTATTTGATATTTTACGGTAATGTGTTAATAATTTCACACACAAGTCGCTCCAGAGTAAAAGTCGCACCCGCGGACAAACTATGAAAAAAACTGCGACTTAAAAATCCCAAAAATACGGTATGACAAAATCTCCTTTGATTGTTTCCATCAGTCAGCCTCTTTTTTCTTCATAAAAGACATACATGTAAGTGGAGGAGAGGTCTCTGGCCTGATCTGATCCCAGACCTGCAGGTGCACAACCAGCATCAAGTTCTCCCAGTGCCTCCTTTCACAATTTCCACGTGACTCTACTCCTCCATGTGGTCTTGTTGCTCTCTCGTGGCGTGTGAATAAACACAGCAGAGAACACGGTGTTTTCTCAGTCTTCTGTATTTGTCGAGCTGATGTGCTGTTTGGTGTGCAGAGCTGCTGAACTGTGAAGTGCCCGGGGCATCGAGAATAAAGGAGGACTGACGGTGTATGAACCGGACAGCCCGTCCTGTGTGCAGGTGAACTGCCAGAGGCTTTTGTGGACTGCACAGAGAATTGATGTCAAATGAGAGTGACTTCAGAGGTTGGTCAGGTGCATGGAATATGTGTCCAGATCTATTCCAGCTTGAGTCCAACTGTCTTTGAAATCATTTTCCCCTGTGATTGACGGATTGATTTAGACTTTCAAAGTGGAACCAACAGAACTGGCCCATGTGAAAAACACACACCCAACACTCAAACAAATAGAACCAAAATGAATTAATTTGCAGTATTGTTTCACCAGATCAGGCATGTTTTACTGTATGTGCAACATTAACAGTGCTCCTTTCAATTGATGAATTAATGGACATACCTACTACTGTATGGGGGGCACAGGCCCAGGAGCACAAAGTGTCAGAACATCCCCCGCCTTCACCTGCAAAATGCTGAAGCTTGAAACTTGAAGCAGAACACGCAGACCAGGAAGAGATGCAAAATGACTACAAAGAAACAAAAACCTCCACGGAGACGCAAAAGGACAGCAAAGAGATGCAAACAGTTGAAAATTGATGCAAAATGACTATGAAGAGATACAAAATGACCACAAAATGACCACAGAGGAATGCAAAGCAGCTATAAATAACATAGGATCAAGTGTGTGAGGTGCTGGGGCCTTTTGCATGACTCTGTCCAGGGCTCCATAGTCTCATGATCCACCCATGCTCCTCTCCTTGTGCAGAGCTGGAACTGCATTCAAATGCTCTGCTAACAGTGGAAGCAGCCCTGGGGATGCTAACAAAGAGATGGAGAGTACTTGGGATGTAAAACGCACAAAGCTGCAGTGTAAACACTTGTCTTCCTTCATATTAGATTTCCCATCATCTTCATTGCTCCTTCTTTGGGCGCGAAGCACATCTCGCACTCCGGCATTTCAATTTGCAACGCCGCCGTTCCAAAGTACATGTTCATTTATTGCTGTTATTACTTTGTCATGTTGGATAAATTGATAACATGACATAACTTGTTTGCTGCCTTGCTGCGCTGGCAGTCGGATTATGAGGTCAAGTGCGTTAACAAATGACAAATGTGGGAGATAGGAGGGGTGCCATCCATTCATTCCAAGTCAGTTCTTTTTTCCTCTGCGTAAACCAAGACTGTGCTGCCAGGGGTGAGGAAGAGCACGCGTTTCTCAGTCAGAGAGTAGATGAAGAAATAATGAAAGGGTTTCTCACCATAAATTAGATTTTATTTTATTGTTTTTATTGGCATGTTTGAGAAAAGGCCAAATTACGGTATACTCTGGCTTCCATATTGCTCCTAATGACAGTCAAATTCAGAGGGAATTGGCAGTGATTCAGAGGAGGACGGAGCAGAAGGAAAAGCCCTGTCAAGGTCACGCAGGGCTCATTATGAAGGTTGCTAAGCTACAATCTGACAGGCAGAGGAACCAGAAAAGGAACCAGAGAAACTGTGTGCGACCCCAGAAAACGGCAACATACCTCGCGGCACTAATTTACAGTTCCTTAAAGGAGTGTTTATTGTTGTTGTTAAGGCCGCTTGGAGAGTTAGACAAATCTCCAAATGAGGACTCACGCAGCATCCAAAGGGTTCACGAGAAAGACCAAAGAAACAGTGAAGACAGAACAGAACCAACATCTGGTGGAGAAATGTGAATCCACGACCCCAAAGATTTTCTCTGCGCGCTTGTTTATTCCTGATACATTTGTATTCCATCACACACTGAGAGGTGCACAATTTCAAGTGACCTCTTCTCCTCAGTGGCGATTAACAGTGTAAAGAATCTGCGTACGGACGTCAGTGGAAACACTTAATGAAAAGGGAGAAGCATCGCTCGATAAAGCACTTAAACGAGTGTGAAAAATGCACAGACCGTACCTTCAGGGTGCAAACATATCTCCTGTCCTCAGGGGACGGCTATACTGTCAAAGAATCCCCATTATGTATTATCACAAAGTCAGACGGCAAAATCTTCAAACCCACTGTCTGTGATGGGCTAAGAAAGAGCTGACAAGAGAGTGCCATCCACCCCTCTCCTTCCCCCGTTTGAGTCACTTTGAAAACTTAGCGGATCCACCTTTTAACAATCCTATGGGGATGAATCAACCTTGCGCTCCTATCTAAGACGGTACAACCAGCACACCTAGAATTACAATGGAAGCACATCAAGGGACGGCCAAGCTTGACTGACAAGAGCTTCCCCCCTTCATAAAAGCGCCGGGCTGCCTTCATTTGCATGGCGGGGTTTGGACTGGCGGAGAGAGTTAATCAGGGCTTTCCATGGTGCCGTAGCAGGGGCTCCCATTCGTATCCCCCTTCCCCTCTAACCGGAGCACCTTTCCCCACGAGGGCCGCCGATGAAATCCTCTTAGCGACAACGAGCTAAAAGAAGAGTTTGTGCCCACCTCGCCTCGCGGGACAAAAGAGGGCACAGGGGTGGTTGTGCTGTGGCTCGTCTCCGTCGGGACTGACCTCCCTTTCCACTGCCTGGCACCTCCCATTAAAACAGGTTTAATTACACAGACATGGCTCCTCCAGTCCCCCCTCCCCTTCTCCTCGAACCCCCCCCCCTCCGTCCTCCCTACGCCTATCTCTCCCTCTCCACAGGGGAGCACTCCTTGTCTCCTCTCCATTAAGATTGAGAGAGTGAGGGGAGAGGAGCCCGCAGAGGCGACCACTTCCACACATGCAGCAGGGAGCAAATACCATTTTCAGCTCGAAATGTCTTTTCACAGATTGGTTTTTAGTTTTTTTTTCACTCCATAGACGACACATTTTTGATCCATGGAGCAAATTAAAAGTGATTCATGTGTTTGAGCATGCTCCCCGATACTGTAATGATTTCATAAAAATAAAAAACACACGTCCGCAAACTTTGGAAATTATATTTGGAGCGTGCGGCACAATTTCAGATCGGATGTCAAATAGGGAAACTTTTTTTTATTTTTCCATGATTTTGGCTCCCAAAGAAAACAAAATGATCAAGATAAAACGCTATTGTTCACAATGATGCTCTCCTTTTTTCTTGTGGTCAAAACACAGTACGATCTTTTCGTAACGGCCATGCTTTCGTCCATTTTCGCTGAGTTTCTAACTGGAATATGTTGAATATAGTTCACCAAAATTATGAAAACATATATTTACTGGGTGCCCTACAATGTATTTGATCAAATGTATTATGTTTAAATGTATTTTCATTTATTATTTCAGGTCATTTATGTAAAAATTTGTATCTTTTTTATTTATAAATGTTTGCTTTACAGTTAATTCATAAGTTCAAGAACAACAACTGTAAGTCTCTCAGAATCGACGACAAAGCACAGACATGTCCCCTCCTCTTCCCCTCTGTCCTTTGGCCCATACAGAAGCACAAGACTTGGTTTTCTTTGTATCGCCAGGGAGAAATGAGGTGATAACGTCTTCTTTGTTGCCCAATCTCCCCCTCTACACCTCCACGACAAGCCTCTATTACACCGGTGATACCTGAGTGCAGCAGAACTCTTTTCTCCCCCACTAACATCCAACTGTTATCAGTTAATTCCAGTGAGAGATGCTTGATTTATGTTTCCTTGGATAATAAAGTACAATATCGCTTACATGTGTAAAGTGTTCCCCGAGCGCCACCTCTGTCTCCTTGATTAATGTCGATTTAATTAAGCGGTGCACTAATTAAGCAATAAATAATGACAAGGTGTGCATTTATGCAAAGATAATAACAAACCTTGGTGAGGTGATACCCTGGAGAAGTTGCCCAATCAGATCATTTATTTGGGCAACAATGGGCTGAGATTAACTGCATCCAGCGGACACGTTTGACCATTGTTATGCAGTGCATTAAACATTTGTGATAATCATCACAATGTGTATTTGCCCTGAATGTAGAGAATGGTAATTAACAGACTAATAATCACCCGGCTATCATGAAACATACAAAGGAGGGATTGTGTTGCAGTTTCATGGCTGATTGAAATTTACAAACTTATCTGCACCTTCCGCACAAAAGGTAGGACGACTATTTTATCTGCTATCCGATACCATAAGCTAAATATGAATCCGTCGATATTTCAGAACGTAAGATGCCATCCTCAACAGTGGGACGTCCGACGGAGCCATTAATCAAATCGCACCCTACTGTCCCTTACTCCACAACCTGAGCCCCACAGCAAAAAATACCAATTTCCTCTTGGGTGGTGTCAGCAGCAAAGGCAGCACTCCTCGAGCAGCGAGTCAGCTCCTCGCCAACATCCGAACGCCACTTTTCTGATCATCCGGTCACACGCCTATTTGCTGCAAATATGCTTCACCGCCGTTCCCCCATGTCAGATGTCTCCACGTACGGACTCCTGATATGTGTATAAGAGGAGCGTTATTTACACTGATTAATGGTCCCCGGCTTTGGCAGGGTGTAAGCCGCCTGCGTCCAGACGGCAGTGACAAATAAATCTATCAATCATAAGAGGGATTTTCTAATCCCCGAGCCATCAGACAGAGTTGCAACCTAAACACTTTGTCACGGAGCGAGTTTCACCCACCCCCAATTGCTGTAAACATACTCTTAGCGTATATTTAACACAGCACTTTGAGCGACAGAGCAGCCTCCAGGTCGCTACACACAGACGCACAATCACTTTCAGATATAGATTTGCTATATGTTGGAGCTTTTTAGCACGTTCCAGGTTCAATATTGGTGAACACCAAGGAGTATGAGGAGAGTGTATAACGAGACGTATGTCCTTGTGTGATTCTGAAAGTTCAACAATGGAGAAAGCGGCCAGTTGATGGGAACTGAGACTTCTTGGTGTTTTCCTCCAAAAGACCATATTTAAATAGCACCTCGACCGGCTTTATCACTAAAAACACATGGGAATCAAACTTTTTACAGTATGGCACACAAAAAAGAGGTATATTATTAAACACAGCCAAGCCAGATAACATTTTTCCTGGTGTTTTTTAAACTGAAGGTATCTGATATTAATTGGAGTGTGTAAAAGCAACAACATATTTTTTGGACTCTCCAGACACAAGAGGCTCCGACGAGATAAATGTCTTCACCAGCACATTTCATCAGAGTACAGCTCTATTTAACCCAGAAGAGATGAGCTTAGGTACGTCGCACAACACTAAGTAGAGACATCAATCGGCGTCCTGAGTCCCCGTGAGTCCATCAGCTCCAGTGTAACAGTATGGCTGTCTATTGCACAACAAGCCCCTGGTTGCACTCAACCATCTGTGACTGAGAATAAAGACCGTGATTACATTAAAACGCCATAGAAGGAAAAGAAAATGTATCAAACCGCAGCACTTCCCATGATCTGCTCACAGGTCTCGGCCATTATACAAACACGGGGCGAATTCAATAAACCAGCAACTGCCATTTAATTAAACATTTGGCAGCCAAAATTCAATTAGGCAATAATAGCTAATTTCCAGAGATGGCTAATATGTTAGACGCAGATAGGAAACTCTGGGCTGATATCCTGCGTCAATTCCAATTATTTGGAGCTCTCCTTTAAAGCTGCTTTGGCAGATTATGCAACAGCCATTTTCAAAACAGTGAAGAAGCGTGCAACCCTCAGGTGGCACAAGGCAATATTATTATTTTTACCTCCTTCCAAGAATGCAAATTAATAGCTGTCATCCAGTCGCGGTCATTGTGGGGACGGCCGCGCCGCCATTCATTCCCACGTGGAAGTCAAAGTAAGTAATGCTAAGAGAAACCTAATAAGATCTTGCAGGAGGGGGGGGGGGAGATGATGATTATCTTTAATCACTAACCTGCCTCTAGTGGCGCCACCACATTATCCAGCACCTTCATTCCTTATAAAAATATCTATCACACACAATACTGGGGCGATGAAAAGAAGCAGCGGCGACGATGGGAGTGGAATGCCAATGGCCTCATTACTTGTCATAGCACATTGTAACTGGAAATTGCTTCTTTCAGGTTTTGTTTGCTCAGGCAATTACAATAAACTCTCGGCTTGACACGTTGTTTGCACAGATGTAGGACATTAATAAACATGAGCTCTAATCTGAATTATTGAACTGCTCGCCATAATTCTGACAATGGATTTGGAGCCCCTGACTGATGGGGGGACAGGAGGAGCAGGGGACGGCCGGGAGCCCCAGGATACTGCCCCGCTGGCTGGCCTTATCACCTGAGAGATCCTCTAATTGAATGTGGGAGCGCGGAGTGCAGCTCTGCAGGTATTCCTAAACTTGGTTCAGCCTCCCTGCCTGCCAGACACCACCTACTGCCACAACACATGATATGCATGAGCCTTGAGTGCTTTGAACAGTGATTATTCAAGAAACGAATCAGGGAAGGAGGTGATGTTTCTAAACACTGAAAGATAACAGATGATATCTGGCTGGATTTATGTTTGGAAAGTGTCACCTTTTATATCTATTTCTTTGTGATTTTATGTCCCATACTGTAAAAAGAGTGAGATTTGCATGTCTCTTTTTATTTATTCTGTATTCAGAAACTGTGTCTTTAAACGAGCCGTCAGGACTTCTGTAAGGTTGTGATGTCACAACTGTCCTGTACATAGCTTGAAAGTGTTGCTACAGTCATTCCCTGGCTGCGATGAAGAGGCAAAGACGCCAAGAGTGCACATGCGGAAGACCTAGAAATGCTGACCAATCAGATCAGACTGGGCTTTTTTTGGAGGGTTCTTAAAGAGACAGGCGCTAGACGGACGGTAAATACAGGTATATTCAGACAGACAGTATGAGAAAAATAACGTGTTATGAACTTAAAGCATGTAAACATGTTCTTGCAGAAACACAAACTACAAGTATGAACCTGAAAATGAGCATCATATGGGAGCTTTAAGAGAAAGAGAAAGGGTCGCATTTACTTCTCATTCACAACTCCTTAGATATGAAGCAACGCTGTGGTAGATATTTGTTTCAAGGGAGAAAGAAGCTTGTCATGCATCCATTAATGTTTATATATCGGTTATGGTCGTCATGGATGGAAATGCACCAGAAGTAGGAAGTAAAGAACATTATTCAAGCAGAGATTTTGAAAATTGTGCAGTAGGAAACGCCGGGGATCTAAGCATTTATCTGATAACCAAAAACTAACCTTGAGAAAAAGCACATCAAGGTCCCTTTCAGGGTTCAAATGCACCAGAAATGAGCATTTAAACAGACTAAGAGTCACTCACCACTGTTGTGCATATTGCGCTTTAACAGATGTACAGACAAAAGTCTGGGTTTCATTCCCCCAGAAGCTGCTTGTTCTTTACTTTCCTTAAAAGTTTTCCCCAGAAACACAGGGGGACCGGCTTCCCAGGCAGGAGTGTAGTTGGAATATCTACAAGAAGAATGCAGGAATAGCATTTTTTGTCCTGCTTTTTTTCTGGAGGAATCTTAAGATGTTCAAAAGGCATAGCAGAGGGAGGGCCTGGCTATTCTAGAGAATCAAAAAGACTATGCGGACTTTGATCACCTTCATCTCATTCAATGCAAAATTACTGCGCCGGGGTCCTTGGCTTCTCGACATGTGAGCAAGATGGAAGCTTATTATACTGTACACAGAGGCAGACAGTGAAATGAAAGAGGTCTTTTGTCAGTTCTTTGATTACAGTAAGGCATTGTGACTGTTAAGCAGACTACCAGCAATTACGGGAGCCTGAGCGAGTGCCGACGGAGAGTTTAGGAGGGAGAAGGATATAGACAGACAAAGAGATGGTGGAGAAAGAGAAAGGTGGGGTAAGAGAGAGAGAGAGAGGGGGAAAAAATGACAGAATGAACTGACAAAGCTACGCCTGATCCCGAAACATCCCATTCCCTTTTCCAAATACAAGTGTAATCAACGGTAAATGATGCTACAGGCATGTACGGGTCATGAGCAGTGATGAAAACGTCAATGAAAATCGCTTCAGAAACACTATTGTGCCGGATTGTTTTGCCTGTGTGGATAATACAGGCATCTGAAAGTGCAGCTCGGGTGTTTGCTGTGAGTAAACTTGGCTGTTTTGTTCCCTTTGATTCAATACAACAAGCAGTATTCGATGAGACGTATGAGGCCTTGCATTTCCGTGTTGAGCCCTCCCACTCTCCCTCTTTGCAATAAATATTGACAAAGAACGTGAGCCATCGCCCCGTCACAGGTTGTTAAAAGCAAAGTTTAGTGTGTGTTTGCCATCTGTGAGCGTACAGTATGTGTGTGTGTGTGGGCACGTGTGTGTATTTGCATGCATATTAGCATATCAGTGTTTACTCCAGAAGTTACTGTGAAGCGCCCGTTTCTCCTTGGGTAGAGCTGCTTGGCAAACACCTCGGAGTAAACAAGACAACCAGTGACAATATGCTAATGGAGCGATTCATTATTCCCCTCCAACAGGCTCCGCCTCGCCAAAGACACCTCAGATCTCCAACATCTCCATCACAACTCGCATTTAGGCTCCACACGCAACAGCGGTGCTCCACCCTTCCCGCCGCTGCCTGATTAATATCTCATCAAGCGCTCCACTTTTCCTCTGAGAGGCCCATCAGTCATGTGGCTCAACAATGTTTCACTTCTGACAGTATCAATCTTCTGAGATTGCACGGAGGGGATGTTCTTTAAAGCGGCGCAAGATAAAGTTGTTCACCTTTAAATGCTGGAGAGACGGATGCACAACCTGTCAGAGGTGCCCCCAGAAACACGGAGCCCAGTGTTCAGGGGCTGTTTCCCGATGAAGATGTTCCAAGCTGCACTGTGCCGGTCAATAATCCACCGGGTGAACCATGGGAGGGGTAGCGCTGCAATACGGCTCCCTTTTAATTGAATCGGACAATGGATTGGATTTATTAACTCCACAAATATTTACTGTGTTGCCTGTGGCCTAAACTCATTACTCTGCGATGGATTTCTCCTCCGACACATTTACTGCTGTAAGTTAATAACTTTAATAGCTTTGCGTTGTTCCACAAGTTACTGAGCACCACTGATGCAGAGAGGGAGAAGAGTCCTGATCCATCATAGAGGCTCACAATATTCACTGACAGAAAAATATAGAGACTGCAAATGTGTAAACATGGATGTGTGACAAAGCTCACTGCCGAACATCCAAATTACCCCCAAAATGTCAATATACAGTTTTTCCTCTTGCTATAAATAGTGTCAAGGTTCCTTTTTATATTTTTTGACGTAAATAACCAACAGAGAGCAAATATGCATGGTTTACCGCATGCACTTTCTCGCAATGACTGAGCAAAAGTTTAAAAGTAGCATTCACCAAAAGTATTAATCGATACTGCTTCTTAAGAGGCCGAGAGGAGAGAGGAAACTCATTTGGTATTAATTCAAAGCTGCCACCTGGCTGCTCAGCTCTCCTGTGGACCCTTGTGGGAGCTCAGGGGTGCTTCTGAGCTCTGGATATTTGGTTTCCTCACATGCATCCTTTCAGAAATTAAGTTTTACAAATCGTGTTTGATATATTTTGACACTAAAAAAAAAAATCCTGTTAGTTTGCAAAACCACTTGGATATGAAGACCTCTATGAAGTCCCAACCCACTTCTCGTTCCCAGGGCGTGGAATGTGCCCTCAGCGTTTGATACTGATGCACAAGGCACTCTTGAAGGTCTGTATGAAACACGTTGGGTTTTCAACTACAAACCCCTCCAAGAAAGTCAACGTAAGGAGGTCGATCAGGTGGATGGGTCGAACAAACACAGGGCTTTTAACCCAGGAGACTTTTCCTCACCCGAACCAAGTGTTGTTGGGTTTGGTTGCTGCCCCATAGTGGAGCAGTGGCATCACAGTTTGACACAGGGGGATATCAAATGCATTGACAAATGGGGGTCCTGACAAAACCTTGTCTGCGAGTTGGAGGTCTTGAAGTACACAGTCCAGAACGTGTATTGTGCCTCTGGATAAATCTATAAAAAAACATTTTAATTGCAGGAAATAAAGACGTTACTTCGGTTTATTTTAAGTTTTCCAAGAGCATAGTCTGACTTCTGAGAAACTGTGCTGTTTAAATCAATAATTAAGCAGGATTTAAAAGAGTCCAGAGGTAAGGATACAATCAGGTGATGCTCACCATATTCCAAAGAAGACTTCCATGCGTTACCAGGTCCTGAGACACAACTCGTAACTCATCAGAGCACTGGGGTAATTTATTTCCCTTGGTTTTAATATGTTACAGACGAGCGGTCATGTGTCTTTCTGCTGTCGGAGCTTTACAACACGGAGGCCGGGCATGTAACAGGGCTGCTGCTGCTGCTGCTGCACGCCGTACAGCCAATACCTGTGGTGCCTTTCATGGTTCAGAGCTCTCTAATTTCAATGGGAAGTTGCACATATTTCATGGATAGATCCCGGCTAGAGAGGGGAGGAAGAGGAGGGAGGGATGAGAGCAGTGGGGGTAGGGTGGGGATCTCCATTCCACCTGTCTTTCTCTCAGTAATTTCACCAAACTGGCCTTTTCCTGCCCAAATGCAAAGTCCAAATATGAGCACAACCACTAACAGAGCGATCAAGGGGCATCAAGGAACACAAAGTTTGACAGCAATGCAAGCAACACATCTCTCTAGTCAGGCAACATTGAAATAAAGATAGAAAGCAAACTAAAAGCTTCCTGAGCCTCATCTAAAATGGGCCTCCTATTGTGCTGATGGCTCCAAAGACATGAAAATGTCACTTTTATCGTATATGTGTTAAGGGTCATGCTTCTTTAAGCGGTAGACTGTGGATTATGTTGTAGCATGAAACAGCTGGACTTCCTTTGGTCATTACCTATTTTCTTCTGTTTTAAGAAAAGTAAGTTTTCAATTCTCAATTTTAAACCGTGACTTGTTTTTTGGTTGCATAAAACCAGGCCACCTCATGGAAAATGGATGCTCTCCGTGAGGCGCATCCACTACAACGACATCTTTTACGCATGTGATGTTATCAGTTGCACTGTATCATTCCCCAGGTGTGTTGGAGGAGGGACCTCGAGTGTTATCCCAGCTGTTAGGATTGCCTCTCCTCAGGGCTACAATGATGTGGTAGATTCTAATCAATACTCAGCGCCTCAAGAAGAATAGATCATGGAGCTACAGCTGGACTCCTCACTGTCCATCCCCCCTGCCAGTTATGAATCAGCATCCTCTTCCTCCAGAGGACAAAAAAAGCAACAACACATACATACACGTATGCACACAGAGTTAGAGAGAGGGTGAACGTTGACCCCTGACATTTGGCCCTTGACCCGTCTGTCTGATGGCCTATTGATTACGTCTGGCCTTTCCTGGGTAATTGTTGCCTTGTAATTACTTCACGCATTGTGTTTGGATCCACATAACAGCAATTTGGCCATCCGAATATCGTACAAGAGCACTTGAGACCACAGGACGCATGTCTCGTCTCATTTCAGGAGATTACAGCACGCGTTGAATGGACAATTGCAGTCAGAGTTCTTGTAGCTGGAATGAAAAATAATTGCTTTCTGTAAAAATGGTGATATTTCCAATTGAAGGGAGAAGCTGAGGTAAAGATGACAAAAGTAATCAGTGTGGTTTCTCTAAAGGACTCCTCTAGAAGGATTTGAGGCATGTCATATGGCGCACAGAGAGAATGCCTCCTACTGTCCAATTTTCTGGCCTCATTGCCTGGGTAACCATGAGGAAATGAGAAGTCAACCTGTTTCCGTGTTTTGGTGGTGGTTCAGTGAAGAAGTCTGTTTTGGTATGAAATGGATTGTGTGAGTCTTTTAGAAGATTCTGTGATATGTTCCTCATTTCACAGATCATATGACATGACTAGCATTCTCAATATTCATACAATATCTGTATGGCAATGAGGAAAAGGTCCAAAACTCAGTGACATCCATTCCCCTCAGTGCCTTAGAAAGAAAACTCGATGTCACTCGACCTGTTGCGTCATTAAAAATGAAAGAAAGCATCTTTGTTGTCTGTCATTGACACATCCATGAAAGATCTCAAAATTGCCTCAGCAAATTGAGTTTGTTGTGTATACAAGTACCTGCCAGATTTAATATTGAATGGATGATCCAGAATGGATTTTTGATCCCGGGAAAATGAGGGGAGATGTCTCTAACAACAAAAAAGTGGGAAGGAGAAGAAAAAAAAAAAATCCATAACCCTCTCAAGCTAAAATCCTGCTCCTGGGTGCAGAATATATTATCCGCTCCCCTCGCTCTGTCTTCTCCCCTTCTGACGAGTTGTTTTCATGTAAAGAAAAACCTATAGGCTTGACCTCTGCGTAAGTTGGCCTTTGGCGATTCACAGATTGCAAGTTTTCAATGCTCGATCCTCGGGGAGGGATTCAAGTCAAACCCTATAAATATTTCAAGACTATTTCTTACTCCCTAGACCGCTCACTAACACACTTCCCTCTGCTGGCAAAAGAATCCCGCCTGTTTACACTCGGCGCTTACTTGTCATTGCTTTAAATTCAGCCTTGTGCAGTCGCTTAATGAGAGAGGCAGATACCACCAAATTGCATGTTTAAATGTTTTGCCAACAATCAGACCCTTTCACTCAAAGGATTCATGGATGCCGATCAATATTTCCAAGTCTAAAGGGTTTTTGACGAGGAGGGGGGGGGGGACATAAGCTTGAGCTTAAAACTGATTCCATGCTACTCTGCCCTCATGTGCGAATGACCGCTTCACATGTTCAGAGGAGAATCTCATAAAAACTAAATGTTGAAGTGTCGGGAGTCTTTAGAGATACATCTCGACATCTGGTCGCCATCTGAGAGAACCTGGAGCAAGGCCAAGGATACTCCAAAATATGAAAATGACTTCATTATGAGGGAGTTATCACTGACTGGATGGTTGGAACAATCTCAAAAGCTGCAACTGTAGGAAACTTTATATTTGTGTTTTAAATGAATAAGTTGTAACTTGCAGACACAAGCACGAGAACAACTATTTTAACCGTCGATTGAGTCATTTTTCTTAGCGTATATGGAGTAGGATGTCACTATAGTCCAGATCAGGCTGAAATAAAGGCAAAAACATTTCAGCTACCTACGGCACTCCTCTCCCCTGCTCATAATATAAAGTGACATTATTTGTTCAAATAAAAACGAGTGCTGTTCAAAATATGGTATTTTTATCAAGGCTCTTAAACTCTTTGAAGTGATGAAAAAATGCTCTTAGAGGGAAAAAAATACAACAGTCGGTGGCTTAACAGTTTTAATTGTTGCTTTAAACAAAGAGATAGAGGCGGTATAAGAGGATAAGTGTGACAAACAGTCCCAGCGGCCCCTCTATCATACACAATTCTCCAACAGTAACAAAGGCGAGAACAAAACAGCGTTGGACAACTTCCAGGAAACCATTTTGACACCAGCTTTCGGGTGAAGCAAAGATCTAGGACACATCAGGTCCTTGTGAAGCCAGTGGCTGCACTGAGGGCTGCATCCAAACCATGCAACCTCAAATGGAACATTAAATGAGCTGTTGTTTTTATAATATTGTTCCCAATCTCAAGCCTAAGTTTGTTTTTTTGTTTTATTATAAAGCAGGTTAAGGAGCTCTACAAATACAATGAAAGTATCAAAAATGAGCATGATATGAGATCATTAAGATCAAATATATGAATGAGTAAAAGTAGGAGAAAAAGACTGACAGTGACCGAACAACCGCCCAATTGTCATCCATTTGTAATGTTGCTATATCCTGATCTGTGCACAGATTGTGTGTGTGCTCCACCGAGTCAGTGAAAAAAAAAAGAAATACAGAAATCTCTCATGTGAAATAAAGGAAACTGTCGTAATTTGGTGTTTTTATGTAGGATATCATTGTTCATATTAAGAAGCTTTGTTTTCTGGGGCGTTAATCTGAAGCGTGCCATCATATCCTGAGTGTTAAGCTTTGAGTATTTGGAAGGTTTTTACTGTAATATGTTTGTTAACAGCGAGCAAACGGTAGGATAAGTGGTACAAATGGCTGACATAATCCTGTGTGACCACTCTGAAGTAAATTTGGTAGAAGTGTTAAGCCTATTGACAGGTGGAAAGGCTGTTTGGGATGGATGGCCCACTAAGTTGTGTTTTAGTGCTACTGTAAACAGGATTAGCATTGGCAGGTAGCAGGCTACAAGGGATACAAACAGCTCCCCGCTCCGTAGGGAATGGACTGATGCAAATACCAACTAATGAACTGGGCTGTTTGTAACAAGGGAAAGAGATGAGCGGATTGGAAAAAAAGTTGAGGGGCGAAAGAATGGGGACAAGATTGATTAGTTTGGAAAATGTCCAGCGGGTCAGTTTTAGCGGCTTATGGAGGATTTCCAAGCGTGCACAAGCTCAGGACATGATTTCAGGCTCTACCTTTGTCTTTGCACATCAAGTCAACGCAGAGACCATTGATCTACTGTATCCCCGCTGAGATCCGAAGGTGCTGCATCAAGCTGTCTCGTCTAAAGACGGGACTTCATTGGGCCGTCTGAAAATGTCCTGAACACAGAGACGAACAATGAGGCCAGGAGAAAAATGGACGCCACCTGGCAGTTTGAAAGAAGGACAGCCATTTCCCTCTGTAATCCATTCAGTGTAATCACCTGGGGGCTGCGGGAAGCATCGCCCGCCCCCTCCCTCCGCTCCCTAAACACCATTCAGTGGCGACACAGTGATGAAGTGCAGGGTGAGGAGAAAGCCAAGTGTCCATTTTAGAGATGATCAACTATCATGTTTGTACAACCGTTGTTCTTTTTTCCTTCCTCCTGATGTTGATGAACTCTTCTTTTTTGGCTTCTGTCTTTACTGGTACAGTTCCTCAACTACCTGAGTGTGAGAGCAAACTGTGATACCCCCCCCCCACACACACACACACATACTCAGACACACTGAATATTTGGTACCACCTATTCAGGAGAAGAGCCGCTGTAAATTGTGTGTTTGTGGGGAGAGATCGAAAGCAATTACCATTAGATGTTGGCTATCGTAAGCTGAGTGTGCATCGCCCTAGCGGATGACTCTCGACGCTCCCTCTCCGTTTGCTCTGTGTGCATGCAATTTAACCGACGGATCAATAGCTAAAGGCAGTTAGCGGCCTCGCAACTCCCTTCAACTGCCTCTCAGGACACACTACGGTATCCACACGGTGAGCAAATGTCAAAACGTTATGCTGTCTGCAGAACCTGCCGGAGAAATTGTTCTTGTGAAACATTATTGACACACTTTAACCTGCATTTCCACCTTGCCAGCACCAAAGTCAATTCTCATTTGGAAAAAAGGTGTCGCGGCGGTTATGGGGACCAGCAGGGGAGGTTACGAGGGGTTAGTAAAGGCAAGGATAGAGGGGTCACTGGGTCAGAGGTCAGGGATTGGCCCAAGGTCAAGGTGACAGCAGGGTATCTTTCGAGCGAGGCCTTCATCTCCACCGTGGCCTTGGCCAGGATCAATACCATTACAGAATCTGTCTGATCCATCACTGCCCTCCCTCCTGCTGTCTCCTTCCTCCTCCTCCTTTTCCCCTCAGTATGTTCTCCGTGACTATAATATCTCCTATTTTCAATTCTTTTTCTTACCTCAGCCCTATTCACTCTTTAGTGGATTCATTTAATCAGTTGTCGTCTGGCTCTCCTTCGTTTTTTCGCCGGCTCTTATGAAGGAGCAGGTCTCATCTTGATACTGACCCCGTCTGCCGTGCAGAACCCCTCCACTCCCGGGCCCCTGCTGAAAACGGACAGGCAGAGATAACTTGGGCCTCATATTGTTTGAACAGCATTTTATTAAGCTGAGCGCTCTCTTTAATATTTACATTGGTGCATCGGAGGCTTCAGAAACGCTTTAGGCAATTACACACATGACCAAGTCGATAGCCACAGAAACAGCAAAAAAGCCTTTATCACGCCGCCAGGAGAGTATTGCCAATTCCGCGGCCTGGCCGTTGATGTAGTTTGCATTTCAATTAAAAAAGGCCTGCAATACTGCTCCTTTATTCAAAGTCAATGTCGTAAGAAGGATCCACAAAATTCAGCCAGAATAGAGCATTTTGTGTATAGTGTAATAATGCAGGGACATCACACAAGCTTGTGTTTGGACTCATAATGCAGGGTTGCAGGATTTCAATGTAAAGGGGGGTTCACGGCTGAATGGTGAAGTTTTTAACTTCCATGTAAAAGAAAAAGCCGGCGGAAGACTTTGAAGAGGAGTTTGTGACCGTGTTTTGTGATTCAATTGGATATTAAAAGGCACAGTGGCTGACATGGAAATATGCCGGTTTTTTAATGTTCTAAACATTTGTAGCTGCTTTTTTTAATCTAAAACAATTGAAAATCACTCGTTTAAAGGCATTTTTTAATATTAGGTCTTATTGTTCTTCATTTTAATCCAGCCTTCATTCAATATACACGTTACTTTCTTTAAAAAGAGCAGCATGAGTCGCTGAATATGCACATTTGTCTTGTGTTTGCATGTTTCCACTTTTGTAATTGAACTATATTTGATTACATATGACTGATTGCATCTCCACCAATGTCTTACGTGTAATTCATGTAGACATGATGACAATTTTCCAGATTGTGGACGAGAAAGTTTCTAAATAACTTGCTAAAATCCGGAAAAAATTAGATTTGTGAATGGAAAAGTAAGACTGGCAGATCATTTCACTTATTTTACCAAAACAATAAAGTGCTTGAAAAGAAGAATATTTTTGCCGGGAACCAATTTATAGCATCTGAACAACACTAAGTTATATCCGATGCAACATGCAGACTTTTCTTTCCTTTGATTGCAACAGAAGACCAACTTAAAAGCAAAACACTTCACCCTAAACACACATTTTCACATCAGCCTCTTCAAATTCAAATCACTGCCTCTCCAGTGTAGGTGTGTGCCGTTTCCACTGCTCAATCTCTCCTCGTATTTTGCATTGTTAGTGGCAGCTGAGCTGAAAATGACCCCCTGGATTTCAAAAGCCTTGGTGGCTTGGCTGCCCAAGAAACAAACAGATAAACAAAAGCAACAGAGGGGTTTGGCAATCAGGGGATTCTAATAAGGTATATGAGGTTGAGCAAGGAAGCGAGCTTTGCTTTGAAGTGCTCCCAGCCCTATCTGTGTACCCCCCCGTGGTCTCGCCTGCACAAGCGCCCATCAACAGACAGGCAAGGCAGCGAACGTGTATGCTTGGAGGATCATAGGTGGCTTTGATAATCACTCCCATACTCCTAAAACAAATGCAATTACTAAGTTAATTGTGTTCAAAGTGGAGGCTGGCAGTGGAAGGAGAAGTCAGCAATCATGACTGTGCTGACGGTGCAGCGAGCGTGGAGAATAATGGATGCATGCGGGGCAAATACTGTTGGGGGTGGGGTTTGTGGTGGTGGTGTAAGGGGGGGGGCAGTGATTGTAGAAGGGGTTTAGGGGGTGGAGGGGGCTGAGAGGGGTTTAAGGAAAGGGAGCGAGGGAGTTTGATGAGCGGTCGGGAGTGCGGGTGACATGGTGCTGAGGGATGTGGCGGTGAGCGCCACCCGGCTTGACCTGCCATTTATCAGAGGATAAACAGCGGGTCACCTGACTGGGATTGCTGCGACGCGATTGGCTGGTGGGGTTGTTTGGTATGCAGGTGCCATTGCGTGGCCGGCGCTCGCCATGCACACACCACGTCTGCTCCATCACAATGAATTATTGGTCAGAGGTATGATCAATTTGAATCGGCTGCATCCTAAGCCATGGTCAGAGGAAGTGTGTGTGTATATGTCTGTGCGTGCTTGTGAGTGTGAGTGTGTGCGTGTGCGTGTGCGTGTGTGAAGAGGGAGGGGGTCAGAAAGTTGTGCATTGGGTAACTCCAGGGTTCTCTTCCTTTGCTTTTCTTACTCTTATTTTTTTGTCTCACTCCAGAGTGAGGGAAGGGAGAGGCAGGGAGGGGGTTGGAGGGATGACAACAGATGTGCTCCCTCCTTTAGAGAGCTGCTTGTTTGATGGTGACAGTGGAGCGTATCATGTAGCCTGAGGTGCTAACAGTAAATATTACAATACCACAAGATGCTCACTGCAAACACCATTTCTTGCTCTCTGCCAGTCAATTTCTCCTTTTTTACCCCTGTGGTGCTGCTATGTTGATGGAACCTAGAGAGGGAAACTCTGTCTATATATACACATATATACGTGTGTGTGTGTGTGTGTGTGTGTGTGTGCGTGTGCATGTGTGTGCGTGTGTGTGTGTGTATAACATGAGTGTACACAGCCAAAATATTCTCAAACATGATATTTATCCATGAAGCTCTTTCAAACACATTATGGTCAACTTAAGTCATGATGGAACAGAAAGTAAATCAACGCGGCACCACCAGCGAGAAAAAAAATGGCACTTTAAAAGGGCTTTCTGCAGAATAATAGGCGAGCCCGGGCTTCATGGGATTGCATTTGGCTTCCTGTGGTGCTGGGGTGTCTTTGGCTCGCTCAGTCATTTCAGACAGAGCAGTGGTGCCGTCCCACCCTGGGCGCTGTACAGATGGGCTCATGTGTGGAGAAATGAGCCGCGAGCAATCATTCTCTCCTTCTCTTTCTTCCCCCCCTCCGTCTCTCTCTGTTTGTCGACTTCTCCTTGCTTTCTGTTTACCTCTTTCTGCTCCCCCTCCCCTCGCTTCCTTCTTTTTCATCTCCGTCCCTTCATCTCCTCTACCTCTCATTATCTGGCCCTACCGCTCATGCATCTTTTTCCTCGATTCCTTTCTTCGCTCACCTCCATCTCTCTTCCTTCCCTCCCTCTGTTTCTCCCCCCCCCCGTTCCCTCCTTATATCCTTATATCCCTCTTCCCCCGTGGTGACTGTGTCCTGGGGCTGCAGTCTCATGTCTGTGCAGCGGCAGTAGGGGGACTCGGTGGGAGGCCCCGGCGAAACTAGCTCACTGAGACGCAGGAGCCCATCTCAGGCTTGTGCTACCGGAAAATCTGCCCGTTCACGCTCTGACGCACAGCCAGACGCGCTGATGGAGGGCGCGTGATGGAGGGCGCGTGATGGGGAGATGTTGCAGAAGAAACACGCACCCTCTGCTTTTGTTTTGGTGGAGTCTTTCATCACAGAGTGTTTGATATATGCACCGTGAGCCCCCTCGTCTTTGCTTCACCCAGACTGACCTCTTTGTTTTTAAAGACCTGACTTTATGGAGATTACTACATCAAGAAAATCTTAATTTATTACTGATGAAAAAACACCAACAAACATCCATTATTGGCTACATTTAGCCACAAACAGATGAACTAAAGCAGCGGTTCACTAACTTTTTGGATGGTGACACCTTGAAACAACACTAATTCTATTTGGGATCCATTTATACAAGTAACATACGTCTTCCTTGTTCAAACAAATGGTGAAATGATCCAGTGAGTCACTAGAAAAAATGGGACTCCAACCTCATTATTTGTAGTAGTAATATGCCTTTTCTTCTTCCCCTATCCTGTTCACAATATCCTGACCCTCTGGCTGGGAACCCTTGGACAAGAGTCCTATTCTGAGGTCTTTGGGCCCAAATGATGACCATGCAGGAAAACCCATCCTGCTGCTATACTTCAGTCCAATAAAGATGTCACCTGCACGCAAATCTGACTTATAAGCAGATCCTAAATGTGCTATGAAACCAGTTTGCTGGTAGGATTCTTTTCTTAAAAGGTCCCACGTTGTAAATGGTGAGACTTCGGTCTTTTTTGCACCAAGAATTGAAGTAATTAAAGCGTACAGTTCATCATTCATCCTCAACCTCTTGTCCCTGTCGCGGCTGCGGGGGCTAGGGTCTGTCCCAGCTGACATCGGATGCCAGTCTATCACAGGGCACATAGAGACGAACAGAGACAGACAACCATTCACACCTACGGGTGATTTAGAGTCATCAATGAACCGAACATCTGCACGTCTTTGGACTGTGGGAGGAAACCGGAGAACCCGGAGAAAACCCACGCAGACACGGGGACAACATGCAAACTCCACACAGAAGGGCCCCAGCCGAGCTAACCACCACACCACCATGTCGCCCCCTAAAGAGTGTACAGTATTGAACAAAATTGAGTAAAAGTATTGGGCTGATCTCTCCCTTATGTAAAAGTTGCAGTTTTAATTGGCTTCTGCTCCACGACTTCATCATCCCCCTCGACTTAAATCCTCCTCTGTCAGTACATTTACACTTTTGTCAGTAGTGGGGTTGTCGGAGATCTAATTCTGAGGCAGAGTTCTTCATTTCCTTCATCACATCCACATCACCCCATAAATCGCACCCAGCAGCAGTTCAGCGAGGCGCTAGAAGCTGCTGCGGGGTCAGCCAGTTAAAGTTTCACTTGAAGACATCGTGGCGCTGTCAGCATTCTGCGCTCTCATCCTCCGGCAGGCTGGGCTCCTATCAGGTTCACATGCATCCTCTGGTTTAAATTACAAATCGTTTTTTGAGGAAGCGAGCAATAAACATAGAGCAGTAAAAGAAAAGAGGGAAAAAGAGGCTTGTTTAGTTCTTCCAGAGAGCTTTGTGTTAGCGGGAAGAAGATTTAATAATGTATTGATTAGGCGATGGGTAATTAGTGTGGTCAGCAAATGTGTGTGGAAGGGGGTTGTTTTAACGTAATGATGTGATTCTTGCCTTCCCTACAGGTCATTATGGACAGATTAAAGGTTCTCCTCCACCTTTTGTCTGCTCCGTGTCTGTTTGTGTGTGGTTGTGCTGACTTTACCAAAGGACATACACAATACTAACCTTAATCAGGAGCATCAAGGTAAACCGTTAAGGTACGGGTATGCCTGAAACTAATAGTTCTCCTTTAAATGCTGTATATATGGTAGTTAAAGCTGTGGGAACAAGGGGGTTGAATGGGAGTTTGTGACCGTGTTTTGTGATTCAATTGGATAGTTTTTAAAGGCACAGTGGCTGATATGGAAATATGCCGGGTTTTTTAATGTTCTAAACATTTGTAGCTGTATTTTTTAAATCTATTTTTGGCTCACAAAAACAAAACGATTGAAAATCACTCATTTAAAGGCATTTTTTAATATTAGGTCTTATTGTTCTTCATTTTAATCCAGCCTTCATTTAATATACACGTTACTTTCTCTAAAATGAGCAGCAAGAGTCGCTGAATATGCACATTTGTCTTATGTTTGCATGTTTCCCACTTTTGTAATTGAACTGTATTTGATGACATATGACTGATTACATCTCCACCAATGTCTTACATGTCATTCATGTTGACATGATGACAATTTTCCATTTTCTCTCCTTTAAATGCTGTATATATGGTATTTAAAGCTGTGGGAACAAGGGGTTTCAGACACTGTTTCAAAGACATTGTCCACTAGAAGAAGAAGAAGAAGAAGCAAAGCACATTTGATACAATCCTGACTTTTATCTTAAAGCAGGTTGATGCTTTCCTATCTCTCTGCCTTTCTCCTCTGTTTCCTGTCAATCTCCATCTCTACTGAGTAATAAAACCATGAAAGGGCCAAAAAAATAATAATATATCCTCATTTTTCAAGGTCTGAACCTCAAACTGATTCTTAGAAAACACACACATACTGCACCGTACTGCTCCAACATGGCCTCACTTCACTACCATGCCTCATTAAATCACACCTTCTTACCCTTCAGCCCACAAGACCATCATCCTGTTCCCTTTTATTTCAGCCTCGGGTGCTTTTACACCTCTCCTGTTCTATTGTCCTGCTCTGTCTCATTGTATTATGCTTTATTATATTCTACTGGCTTCTCCTGCCCGGCTCCATCGTGTACTGCTCACCTTTCCTCTCCTATTACATCTCATAGTCTCTGTTTTACTCTGTGTCCCAGCTGATTCTTTTAATTCTCCTCCAATTAGAGGTTAAGTCTGTCTGTCTTGGTTAGATGCTGGTGCAATCGCATACAGTATATGCAAGGAGGGGAAGGATAAAAGAAAAAGAGGTGAGGGTTTGGGCTACAGTTTGTCCTTCCCCACAAACTCCCCCCACCCCCACCTTACACTATCTAGAAAATTCAATAGACTAACCTTAAGAATTTAATTGATGCTGCCAACGGGATTACAAAAGAGCCAGCCGGCACAGGCCGGGGACAGCTGATTAGCAGCAGGGGTAATTGTTAATTGATTGATGTATCTCCTTACCTCTCCCCTCTCTATGGGTCTTTTAGAGAGTGTTTTGTTTGCCACAGCGACAGCGCCAGTGCAGCCGGACAGCGCATTACCATACATCTACTTCTGTTTTTCCCCTTCCTTCATTTTTAAAACCAGTCTGGAGATCTTTGCGTGCTAAGACAAAGGCGGCAAAGTGTGGTGAGTTTAAGGTCAATGCAATGTGTGTAAAGGGCAGCGATTCCCATTTCTAGTTGACATGCTCAATGGTGACTGGCAACCCAAGGGGATCCCATTTTTGCACATTCTTGATTGCAAAATGTCTTTCCTCGCTGTGATCTACTTAGTTCTCCTAATTCTGCAAACCTGCGTTTTCTATTTTCAGAAATTAGTGCAGATGAGATAAAAGCCCGGTGATGAAAAGGAACAATAATAATCATTTTGCAGAAAAAGGAGCTTTGTAATCACGAGCAAAAGAGAGGAGGAACACAGTGTGTGTGTGTGTGTGTGTGTGTGTGTGTGTGTGTGTGTGTGTGTGTGTGTGTGTGTGTGTGTGTGTGTAAAGTGATGCTCTTAGGGTAACAAAATCCTTATTGGCTCCAGCAAACAGAAACAATCTCTCCTTTATCCGCTCCTTTCTCTGACTACAAGGCGCTGTTTCTTTCCGGTCCCCCACAGTGTGAAAACCCGTGCTGTAACTGTCCGAACGGCGACTCCGAAAGCTTCCGCTGCAGCTATTTCTGCTCGCCCTTGTCCCAGCCAACACCAATTCGACTGCCAAGCGTTCCCCCTCGGCTCTGGCACAATACCGGGCTGACCATCAAGCAATTACACGGGAACTTGGCAATCGGGAGGAAATCCAGTCATTAAAAGGGCTTAACACTGGCAGAGGGTCTCCGTTGGTGGCGAGCCGAGGCGCCCGCTGCACCCCGTGTTGAATGGGACCACTGGGGGGACTTGTATGGAGGGTTTCATATACCAAAGATTTGGCAGGGATTGAGTGAGCTTGTGTCATTGTGTACATGAACACGCAGCTGTTCACGAACACACACACTCTCCCTCTTGGACCAGATGTTCTCATTCACACACCAGGCTACCACAGCAGGATACTATATCACCGCTGTAGGGTGAAAACCTGGTACTTTTAAAATGTCAACTTTTCAGCAACTCCAAGAAACAGCCTCGCTTTTAGTGTGATGACAGCGCATTTATGATGTCACTCTATTGGCTTCGAAAGACCTTCGTGAACCAAAGACGTCTGAGATTTTTGCCTGGACCCACAGCAAAGCCTGTTCTCTTCCTGCAGAGGTGAAAACATGAAAACCCCCCACTTATGAGGTTTCTGCACGATGACGGTGGTTATGTGGAGGCGAGAGTTGCGCCCATGTCCAAGGTTACAGGCTATTGACTGCAGCAGACATAAACAGCATTGGATTAGAAGCAGCACTGGTTGAGGTTTCATCACATTGATTGGCCCCCTCATCAAGGCTCCTGAAGCAAAGGCAAGGCCAGCACACTTTGGTTCAACACCAAACAAGTTTGTTTGGTATGCACAGTATGGATAACACGGAGTATTCAGTGAAATATTTATGAACCAATACAGCGGTGCATATATATTTTTCACAGAGCTGATTTGCATGTTATTTACACCGTATTGAGACCATATTGAAGTTACCCTACATATGATCTATCTTTTGTCCAATCACACAATATTGCCAATTATATTTAACCTTGGTCAGTGAGAGCAGCCTGTACTATACGCCATGGCTATTTACAACCCAGCATAATTCCCCTTGCAATTACTGTCTGGCTTCTTTGCCAGCCAGACACAAGACTTTGGGATACTGAAAATATTTCTGCCAATGGAAAATGTTCACAATGATCACAGTTATTGTCAAAGATTAATAGCAATATATATATTTGCTCTTTGAAACTAAAGACCAGGAGACTCAAAGCAATTGCTTAAGGTTTCAGAAAGATCATGGTGTTAGTTAAGTGTCAATGCATGCACTGGGATCCACAGGAGTTTACCAAAACTGTGTCCTTCTCTAACCCTGATGAAGTGTTTCCATACCCTAATCCTAAAATTCCTAAAGGTCTCAAAATCTTTGAACGAGGATACAGTACATTTACACGGCAGTACATTTACATTTCGTAAATCGTAGGTTACCACCTAGACATGACTGAAAGTAAGGCTGTGGAGGTCAAGATGCCTAACCCCTACCACACCTTGACCATAAAACATAGCATGGGTTTCAAACCTTTGTCTGGTAAAGACATCTTAGTCCGACCATGTAGCCGGCACATGGACAACCGAGCACTTGTCCGCAGGATAATGATGTCAAACTTTGTGGATTGAAACAAAAACAAAATAGACTAATAGACTAAACAATTTACGGACCAAACTTTTTGCACATTTTAATACAAAGCCACCCAGTTTTCTCAGAAGATGGTGACATCTCCATTAAAACTACAAAACTAACTGAAAAGTTAGCGCCTGCACAAACTGGACACCAACATCATGATGCCCACCAACGACCTTGTTTACAGTTACATTTGGTATCTATGGAGATAAAATGAAAATGCAAGACCCATCAAAAGCAAAGAAAAAATACAAGTTACGCTGCTTTTTTTTTCTGCGTCCTAAGGTGATTCAAGATTCAAGAATATTTATTTATTTATCCCTAGGGAAATGATTGTGCAACAGTTTCAATACAAAGATGGGAAAGGGTCAGAGTGACAATAAGCATAAAAACATAAATCAAATCAAAGTAAATCTAACATCAAATAAATCAAACTTTAACTAAGTGTGACAGAGTGCAACAGACATTGTGGTTAAACGCAGGTTTATACAATATACAACAATACGCAGCGTGCAGTTTAGCAGCAGATTGAAATAATATAAGTACAAACTAAATAAGTGAGAAGGAGCGATAAGTGATAACAGTGTAGCAGCATTTCTTACTGAACTAAGTCACAGCACAACTAATAAAGTGATGCAGTGATGATATAAAGTGATATAAAGTGACATTTGCTCAGGACTCAGTGTCTCCACTGTTCCTTTCCTGACCTGTAGATGAATTATACAGTCTGATGGCCACCGTAAGGAAAGACTTCCTCCGGCGTTCAGTGTTACAAAGAGGTGGAGAATTCTTCTGATCCTGAGGTGATTATGGAAAAACTGACTTTGCTGAAGTATTTGCATGTAAAGAAGTTGCAGTAAACAAAGCTACATAAAGAGCAGTAGCTATGTTTACTGCTAATGTCAGTAACAAGAGTTTGAAACCCATTGTAAATAGCGCTTCATCGAAGGTTGCAACCCTCTAAAATAGTCGTCAACGAGGGCGATGCGGACATGGTCGGCCATCCTCCGTCGTTCTCTGCCGAGGCCTTGGAAAGTGCACTCCATGTTGAACTGCCATTGAACTCCTTACAATTAGTTTGAGGTTTTTTTCCCCCTTTCTTTCCAGCAGAGAGAGAGAGCTGAGCACTTTTCAGATGAAGGTATCCCTTAGAGATATTTAAACTCCCTACGTGCCGGCGCTGCCTCCGGGAGTGTGGATGGGATGGTTATTAATGCATTATTTACACACCCTTCCTGCTGTCTCCTATTGTGGCTTGGCTTGATTAAAAGGGATATTGCTAAGGTGGCACTTTTTAGCACACTGTGATAAAAGAAGGAGAACTTTGTTGTGAAGGACTTTTCCTCTTTCTTTTTGGAAGTATTGCAAGTTTTGTGGATCCACCCGGAGATAGCAGTGGAAATGGGGCCTTGTGTTAAAGCAAGCCTACAAGCTGTAGTCCATCTTCTAGTAGGACAAAGATTCAGGGATTAGGTCTTTATAGGGATGTCAGCAAGTCAAATTATGTTCAGGGATGTAACGTAGCAGACCAACTGAAGTCAGAACAGAGCCTGGCATTAATCTTCATGATGGAAATTCAGCAAAGATCCTACTGAGAAGGTTACGACGTTGGGTTTTTCAAGAGACGTCCTTGTAAGACGTGTGTGCCACATACAAAAATCTACCTTTCATTTGTGATTTCACAGCTTTCCGCCAGTTGTTTTATGTCTAAACACTGAACATATCTATATATACAGTAAGCTATCATGTGGCAAACCCATCTATTAATGCGTCGTATATATAAATAATATAAAGACTCCTGAAAAATGCCACTGGGATTCTCAGGCAGAAGCCGAACACCGTGGCTTCCACACCCTTCATCTCCAATTATTTCTACGCTCCTAATAAGACTTCAATGCTTCACACTCCTCATTTAATTAGAACATTGTCTTCTAGTGCGACGACGACGGGTGAAACGGGGCCTCCTCGTCCCCCAACAATAATTCCCCAGCTAAATAAATAAAGTCCTCCTTATATTGGACGGTCATGGAGGACCATGTTTTAGTGGTATTCTAATTAAAATACATGATTCCGACAGCTTGTTTCTGCACTTAGTCGCAATGAACCATATCTGATTCGTCATTAAGTAATTATGAATGCTAATGCAAATAAAGCACCTTTCAAACAGAGCTCTCCCGCTCACTCTCCCTCTCCGTATCTCTCCTTACAAGGAAATTAATCACTTGCTAGCTAGCCAGCTGCGGGACGGTCACTTCTCTCTCTTTCTGTCGAGATATGAAAGAGAGGGGAGACATTAATGATGTCTCGGGGATTCCACCGGGGAAAGTGGAAGGACTCAAAGGGAAAATGAGAGCACTACTCTGTTATTTTTTTTTCTTTCCCTGTTCCTTGTTGCTTTAATAAAGCAAGGAGAGGAACGAGAGAGGAGGGGAAGAAAGAGAGAGTCGCTTAGAAGTCTCCCATAAAGCACAAGCCGGAGCATTTTGCAGCAATTACAGACAGATTGGGGATTTAGATATTAGTGCCCGGTGGTCCATTAGCCGGTAATTTGCCTGTCTTTTTTCTCCACTCTCAGTAGAGGAGTGTTCGTGCTAAGATCTCTACCACCCTAATCCTGTAAATAATAGCTGCATGGAAAAGAGAGGGGAGAGCTGGTCTCTGATCGCTCAGTGACACTGAAGAGAGCTGAGTGGAAGGGAAGAGAGCTGGATGGATAGGTGGGTTCGTGGTAACTGTACACAGATAAAAGTAGTGCATCTGCGTATCACTATGTATTGTGATGCCATGGGCTAATTGACTGTAATAACTAGAACGGCACTCAGAGTGCAAACCTCCTCCAAGCCCAATGGTGCGTTCACATGCTCCTGAGATGGTTTCCTTTCCTGAGCTCTGAAGTCAGCAAAGATGTGCTGTGTTGTATTTGATTTAGGAAATTAGCAGCAGAACATGTAGGGAAAAAAATACTAAACGACAGAGAAACAGGAGAGAAACATTAAAGAAGCAGTATGAAGATATTGAAGAGGACGCTCAGAGTAAATTGTCCACCATAAAGCAACAGTACAGTAATTGGCGTGTCCATAAAGCCTGTTATGAGCCACTGTTGGCAGTGTATGGAGAGAGAGGACGCTAGTTGTCCCTGTGGCCTAGCCCTGGGACATGCAGGCTCGGGGTGACATTAATCACGGTCCCCTCCGTCATCGATCGCCTGGATAATGGTTCCACTTATCACCTCCCTGGTTTCTAAAGGGGCAAAAGTCAGAGGCGTTCAGGGACATACTCGGCATATTTCATCTCTTTCTCTTCTTCTTCTTTTGTTTATTAACTGCAGTGCAGCTTAAATCATCTTCTCTCACAATAATGAGTCTGGTTCATATTCCAGCCCGGAAGCAAGGACGCAAATGAAAAGCCAAGAAGACAGTGGCCACTTATTAAAAAACACTTTTTTCTACAGTGTTTACATAATGGCTCGGGTGCATTGTAGTACTATATCAGCGGTGGCATAAAGAGAACCCATCCATCTTTCTCTCCCCCTCCCCTTTTACCACCTCTAATCTCTGCTCTCTCATCTCTCCTGCAAGAGGAAGAAGGTTAGCCGAAAATCTCCACAGATCAATTTTGAGGGGGACCTGCCCTTCAGAGGGATGGGGGGGTGGGAGAGAAAGGGAGTATAAGTGAAGCAGAGGAGCAGTGGAGGTGATGAAGAGAGGGAAGAGGAAGGACCAAAGGGTTGCCCAGGAGATAGGAGTAGACGATGGATGGAGGACGGAGAGGAGTGAATGGAGGACGATGTGACATTTACATATCAGCGCAGCACCCCACAGCAGGGAACAGGCTAGCCAATCTCGCTAATAAGTCAGCCGCTAGTTGGCTAGTTTCCTAGTCTCCCAGTCTCCCCTCGGCTCTTTGTCCTAATAGGCCGTCTCCATGGGATGAGAGGCATCCGTGCTATTAGTATCTGTCAATCTGGCTGAAGGAGTTAAACTCCGGGACCTTCAGGATCAGCAGGCCTTTCGGGGGGACTCGGCGGCTCCATTAAAACCTCAGGAGAAATGGCCTCTGGAAGGTGTGAAAGCCAAAACCGGGATCTTGGAGGATCTGTAGTTCAAGGCATGGAGAAAAGAATCTAGGAGGGATGGAAGCCGTGGGAGAAAAATATATGGGCAAGAGAAAGTCGAGTAAACCTCTAATTTACCCAAAGTGCTGGATTTCTCTTAATGTGGTGTAAAGAAAGTGATGTTTTTTATGACTCTGGTCACAAAATGTGTAAAAGTCGCCTCTTTTCAGTCATGTGGGAAGTTGAATTCATTGAGTGAATATCAATTTTATTTACACCATCGTCCATAGATAATAATTATATTGTGAAATGTTTTCATGTGTGGTTGATTCATGTGTTTGAAATAAACGTGACAGGAGGCTCAAGCTAAAAAGAAAGCCTGATCTCAGTGACCACATGACCTCTGATTATAGCATCACAGAGACAAGTCACCTGCAGAATACCACCTTAACAAACGCCACTCAGACTTCACTGTTTCTGGGCAGTGACCGTATCAAATTTACCCTCGCTGTCGAATTGTGGGCGATGAGGATTCAGGCTATGGACGATATTCAGAATCACTGCAATTAAGTAAGCTCTGTCTCCCATCACAAAAAGAGACATTTTTAGAGACGTAATAACAGGGTGCACAGGGAAAATTAAAACCACCGTGGGAGGAAACATCTCGCAGCAAGTTATTTTTCGACTTTTGCTCGAGTAGTGAACATTTTTATTCATTCATTCATTCAGCCCCCCCGCTTGTCCCTGTCGGGGTCGCGGGGGGGCTGGAGCCAATCCCAGCTGACATTGGGTGTGAGGCGGGGTCCACCCTGGACAGGACGCCAGTCTATCACAGCACACATAGAGACGAACAGAGACAGACAACCATTCACACCTACGGGTGATTTAGAGTCATCAATGAACCGAACACCTGCACGTCTTTGGACTGTGGGAGGAAACCGGAGAAACCGGAGAACACCCACGCAGACACGGAGAGAACATCCACACAGAAAGGCCCGAGCCGGGATGCGAACCTGGAACCTAGTGAACATTTTTATCCAAACATAAATATTCTGTTTTTTCATCTAGTGATTACGCTACAAAAGTGTGCAAGGTGTAGATGACAGCAGACACTTTCCATACGTGAACAGAGTGGCGTTAAGTTAGGGATAATCGTGTTCTGCTGCTAATTTAAGGTAATGACAGCATGAGTATGTGAGTGCATACTGTCTCCATCTCCCCCCCACAGCCCTCCCTCATGCATTGGTAATGAGGCGTAGGCTTATTGACTGAGGGTGGAGATATGATTATCTCTCCTCCCCTCCTCCTTCCCTTCTTCCCCCTTAGTCTCTGCATTCTCTTACTCTCTCCCTAGTCCCACCCCAACCATTCATCAGAAGGGGATAAGGCATGTTTGTTGCATGTATATTGATTTGTGCTGATTGTGAGAAAACAGGCAGACTCATTATGCATCAAAGATGGAGGCAGAGACAGAGAGAGCCCACCAGGGGCCTCGTGGTGTCAGGCTGGTATGGTCTGCAGCTTGGATGATCTAGTTGGATGAATGCTTGGACGGAGGGTCCGCCCTCACAAAAGTTGGAATAATATATATAACCACACATTTACTGCATTAATTCAAGATATTGACACTTAAAAAAGTGGAAGTACATGAACATATATATCTATTCCGTAGCATGTCATTGTTTAGGTGAGCAGCTAAATATGATTTGCATTGCCATTCATTCATCTGCAACGGCTTGTCCCTGTCGGGGGCGGCGGGGGGGCTGGAGCTGATCCCTGGTTACACCCTTGACAGGACGCCAGTCTATCACAGGGCACATAGAGACAAACAGAGACAGACAACCATTCACACCTACGGGTGATTTAGAGTCATCAATGAACCGAACACCTGCACGTCTTTGGACTGTGGGAGGAAACCGGAGAACCCGGAGAAAACCCACGCAGACACGGGGAGAACATGCAAACTCCACACAGAAGGACCCCAGCCAGGATTTGAACCAGGAACTCGCTGTGGGGCGACAGTGCTAACCACCACTCCACCGTGTCCCCCATTTGCATTGCCATGCAGCTCAAAAAGACAATCACACCTGCTGTAGCTGATGTAGGTTTTGATTTATAGTAATGAATCCACAATAAGTTAGAGTCCATGTCTTCAACTGCCCAAAGCTGCGGGGCAGAGTTGTGCAGCTGTGTGGTTGACGACAGGTGTAATCGTTCCTACTGGTAATATATGGCACCATTATTTAGGCCACCATAAAGTTAGCAACATCTAAGTGCAACAAAAGCACTGAATAGTTTTTGAAGTTTCTGCAGTGCACACGGTATATCGCACATGTTTTTCTGAACCTTTCCACACCTAATGGTAGACACGCCACTTGGCATAATATGTGGCACACTATAGTGTTATAATGCATGCTTCATCTTTTCAATCTGACCCCGAACTGAGAGGAAAAACAGTACTTGACAACTATTAAAGCGTTCCAAGTATCCTCTACAAGTGCATTTGTTGCTCGTATTGTGGCTATACCAAGAGTTGGGTCACTTCCACTCGGGCTAATGAGTTTGCTGGCAGCGTCGTTCTGTGTCTAATGACATCGTTGACACGGATGCTACATATTGTGTCACAGGCCTCTGGCAATCGCTCAGCAGCTGATGTCCTCACTCTGCCACCGGGGGCACACCGCCTGGCATGGTAGACTGACGGCTTTGGCAGGCCACAGAGGATCCCGCTGCTACTGTGGCACAGTTTGCAGGACACATCAATTTGTTCCCCGCTATTGTGAGAGTCGATCTCTCTGGCGCTGTTCCAGAGCTCGCTGCCTCGGCCTCATCTGCATATCTTTGTTATCCGGTGCCGGTTCTGAGGCAGAGGAAGGTAAAGGGGGAAAGATAGACAGAGGGATGACGAGTTGTGCCTCGCCATCTGGGCTCTGTTTCTTCAACGGCCACAAATTAAAACTCAACCTGTATAGAGAGAGGGGGGGGGGGATAGAATTGTCAAAAGGCAACAATACTTCTAATCTCTTTCTCCCTCTGTGCATTTTCAAAAGGGGGGAGAGGAAGAAAGGCGCTTTAATAATTAGAGGGGTAGAAAGCTCAAACAGATGAAACAATGTCCCCCTCCTTCTTCCCCCCCCTATCGTCTGTAATGACTTGAGCGCTGATGGAGAGGGCTCTTTGAGGATGACATTCAAATGCTGACATTTGAATTATGTCTGTTTATCAGAAGGAGAATGGCCCGCCCGCTTTTGTTGTGCCTCCTTCTGTGCGCAGGCGCTTGGACTGCAGGTACTCAAGCTGCTGGGTTCATTTTAATCACACGCACACATAGCTACGCTCACACACATAATGCATAATGGCTCATAGGGATCCTGAAGGGGCAATTTCAGATGGTTTTGTAAAAGTACGGGAGAGTGTAGAGACAGTGTACACTAAAAACTTTGATGGGTTTTATTTCAAGCATTTACAGCGGAAGAGCCATCAAATTGTAACAACCAACATAAAATCACTCATCGTCACTAATCCCCGCCTGTATTGCCAGTTTATCTGCATGGCTTATTTCCTCGTGAGGACAAGCACGGACACCATTTTGTGGCGAAAATGCTAAATTCCATCACAATCCGTGTTAACCTTCAGGAAGCATCATACACTTAAGGGAGGGAAAATTTGCATGGGGAAGATTTATTGTCTATCAGTAAATGGGCTGCAATGCAAAACAAAGGCCACTCCACAGTGGTATGGTCCCTCCTCGGCTGCTTGTCAAAGTTGGGATCTAAAATCGGGACGATCCATCACGTTGGCACATGAAAAATTATGGAATTCACCCTGAGGAAATGTATTCACGGGATGTGGGTGTAAATGGCTGTTTAACAAAGGCATTCAGAAGTCAGCGGTAAACGCAGGTCTGCAAGGTGGGCACAAGCAAAAGGGGGGGGGGGGGGGGGGGGGACAAGGGGGGGAAGGAGTGAAAGAAAACTGCACCCTCCAATTATCAAGCTCACCATCTGAGGGCTATTTCACTGCTGTACTCCCCCTGCATATTACATATCACAAGTGAAATATTTAAACAGGGATACATATTGAAACGATCAGCTGGCAGGTCTCATGGTCAAAAGGAGCCCTGCTGAAGCTGCTGCCAGGGAAGTGGGAGGCAATTATCTGCATTTCTCCATTAATGATTGCAAGAGAGTTTTAATTTTACGTGAGTGTGGAATGAACCTGCGAGGGCATCAGTGTGTCGTAAGAACTGTGATTTGTTTACAGTCAGAGTGTGTGAATACATGGACTTGGACTTGTACTTACTTATGTACTTATAAAGAGCCTTTCTAGTCTTCTGACTACTCAAGGTGCTTTCACAGTGTTTGTCACATTCACCCATTCACACAGACATTCACACTGATGGCAGTGGACATCTACAGACCATCTGATCTAACCATTCACACACATTCACACACCCATGCACAGCACGGGGTCAGTGTCTTGCCCAAGGACACTTCGACATGTGGACCGGTGGGGAGGTGGAGATCGTACCACCAATCTCTCGAATGGAGGACGACCCACTCCTCCACTGAGCCACAGTCAGCCACATATATATGTATGAGAGCAGGCTGGAGCTGCACTGTGGTTCATACATGTGTCTGATCATTTTCACTGTTTAAAACTTTACACTGGAGCCTGTGCTTGTTTAAAGCAACAGATTGGTCTCATCGGATTTATATCCCTCTGTATGTTAAAGTCACTGTGTTTCTACGTGCAACTTACCAGTGGCTGCCACAGTAATTAAAGGGGCACTTCAGCGATTTAGTTTTGCACTTCCATAAAGTTGTCAATCCTACATTTCCCATAATGCACCGCTCCCAGTTGAGACATAGACTTGTTCAATTCTAGGCCCCAGAGCCGCAGAAGTCATCATACAAATAATGTTCACAGGCTAAATACTGAGGAAACAGATCTGCATGTTTAAAAATGGTCTGGGTCCCTTTAATAAAACATATATGGTTGAATTTCTGAGCAGTTATTTCATGTTGTGTTTTTCCACACATTGTGAATATGAGGGATTCTGTTGGCATGTATGCAATTGCAGTATCCTGCGTTACATCCCTGTAACATGTTTAACAAGTTTAAGCATACGCAAGAAGGTAAATATATATGAACCATTATATGTATGCATATATTCGAATCCCTGTATTCCTGTATTCATGTTTGAACACTATAGCCCTAAGAAAACACTGTTTATACCTTCTCCTCTGACACCATGGTTACTGTCTAATTTAATTTTGCTCAGTGCTTTTTACACAAAACAAAGGTGTTTGTTGAAGTGCCTTGGTTATTTAAAAAAAAACATGCTGGTACAGCAGTGGGATATTCTGATCACTTATAAAATAATAGTATTTCAGAATAAACCAAGTATTAATACTTTATTCTCTAATTTTGATCTGCAGTGTTGTTTTACCCCCCTGCACTGAGAGCACAGTCACCATGAGGAGCTGTATGCAAATGCCTCTCCCCTCCGGTGGGCCCTGCACAGAACAATTAGGACATCCCGCAGGATGTATTTGTATAACTGGAGCCCTTTCATCCATACTCTCTCATTGTTTACTTTTTTCTGACTGTAGCTTTAGCTGTTTGCAGTTTATTCCAATCTTAAGGTGACAAGGTCGAGCTCAAATCCTCTCTGAGCTGCCGTCTCTCCCGAGCAAAGCATTGTCCAAATTCACTGTTTCCCAGCAGGCCTGAGGGCCCAGCGTGCACTGAGTGCCGCCTCATGTTCGTAGTCTTTCAGGGCAGTGGGGGGGCTTAGCTCCCCAGTGTGGAGTGGACAACAGCTAAAAACACTGGCAAGGTATTCACAGTCCAGCTGACCAGTCACCGTGCACAATAGATTCAAAGTGTTGCAGCCGAGCCACCAGCTCCATGCCTGATGCCATTCACAGAGGTATTCATTCAGATCTATTTTTAAAAGATAAGGCCACAAATACCACAAACAGGCAAAATGATCTTACTCACAAATATTGCCAAAGCCTCATACACTTTATATTATCCCTCTGTGCCATAGAGCTGCATTAGTATCCAATAACTTGTCAAATCTGTGTGTTACATGGACAGAACATGGCAGTTTTCTTCTGAATAAGAAAACATACCTGCTAAGCTGTTTACATGGCTAATGAAAAATAATATTCCACTAATATTCTCATTTACATCCATCATTTCTGTTCCTCCATCTTTCATTCTTTCAACCACCTGCTTGGAAAAGTCGCTGTGAGGATGTTTGCACGTGTCTTAACACCTGTTGATGTCAAAGTCTTTCACAATGTTTAAAAGTCTTTGCACCAAAGTTTGCATCTCCACCCAGGTCGTGCAAACTGTTGGCTGATTGGTTCACATACAACTACCATAGCAACCGTACCGGCACATCCCCCATCCTAATATCTTCTGTGGACCACGCTGCTTTACGATTCATCTCTGATTCTGGTTTCCGAACACACCATTGTTCTCTGAATGAGAAAGTTGGACTGTCTTCATTACACACCCGTAGAACGGAGCATTGGTGTTTCTTTATGAGGCTATTTTACATCAACTTCCATCCTGTCTGTGTTCTCTACTGGCTCCAGAAACACCAGAACCTGCAGCACCCGCTCCAGAAACACTAGAACCTGCACCACCTGCTCCAGAAACACCAGAACCTGCTCCAGAAACACCAGAACCTGCAGCACCTGCTCCAGAAACACCAGAACCTGCACCACCCGCTCCAGAAACACCAGAACCTGCTCCAGAAACACCAGAACCTGCAGCACCTGCTCCAGAAACACCAGAACCTGCACCACCCGCTCCAGAAACACTAGACCCTGCAACACCCGCTCCAGAAACACCAGAACCTGCACCACCTGCTCCAGAAACACCAGAACCTGCACCACCCGCTCCAGAAACACCAGAACCTGCACCACCCGCTCCAGAAACACCAGAACCTGCAGCACCCACTCCAGAAACACCAGAACCTGCAGCACCCGCTCCAGCAGCCTGATTATGTTCAATGTTCCTCGAAGAGCCTGTGAATGTTCTCATTCGTCCAGGTCGTCGTTCTCCTCAAAGCAATTTCAGTCAAAAAAAAAAACAACTGGACTGGTTGTTTGTCTAGGAAGACGTTTCACCTCTCATCCAAGAGGCTTCATCAGTTCATGTACGCATCTGACCAGACTGGAACTGGACCAGGACCAGGCTGGGGCTGGTCCAACTAACTGGTGTGGAGATCCAGGTATTTAACCTCTCACAAGGCCGATGATGTCACTGAAACCCTTTGTGCTCCAAAGCGCCCACGCCCACGCTCGAAACAACACTGTGTTTGGTGAAAGTGCTTTTAAATATTTATATTTTGGCATTAACTCGCGGATCATTTCAAACATGAATCCCTCATCAGCACGGAGCATTTCAAATGCAGGATTAAGGACTTCCTGTTCTGTCTCTGAGCACTGATCTGCTTTTTTATTTCTAATACTGTTTTATTTTGTTGATTTATCAGGTTTAGTTGTGTGTTGTTTTGGTTTTAAATGTGAAACTTGTGTGTTTATGCTGCTGTCTCGGTCAGGACTCTCCTGGAAAAGAGGTTTTAAATCTCACTGGGAATATTCCTGGTTAAGTAAAGGGTAATGAAAATGAATGAAATATGAAAATGCTACATTTGTTAAATGCAGAATAGACGGCAGAAAATAGTCCCAGACAAATGTAGTATTTTCTTCTTTACAGTGACGTGCCCTTCTCTGTTTCTTTCAAAAAAGAAACGACATATTTGTGACATTTAAAGATCTTCAGTATGAATGGAAAACACTGGAGCAGTCTGACACATGTGTTGGTTTTGGTTGACAAAAAGAAAAATTGAAAATAATGCCAGGCTTATCTTTTAAAGGAAACATCTTTACAAATACCAGACGCTCCCCTCACTTATAATATATTTATATATATAGTTGCCTATTTCTTAAGCTACATATAAACAAGTCAGCATTTTTTGTTCAGTATTCAAGAACGCTTTCTTGGGGTGAAGCATCCCAAACAGTACAATGTGTAGATTTAGCAGCTCGTGTGAATCAGTGACGCCCAGAATCAGAGATTTTCTGCTGCGCTGTGACTGACAGCAGCTCTGTGGACCAACACATGAGGTGTAATGTGTCATTTCCAAACAAACAACCTCCTCTCTTACAGGTTAGGGTCAAGCTCCGCTAAGGTCAAGCCCCCCGTACAACACCAGGGTTGTTGAAAACACACAACAGCCCCTTTGTTCTGGGAGTTCCTGCTCGAGTGAACACACTTTGGGTCGAGACTGCTGTTTTCATTTAGTTGTTGCTCCTGGGGCATTTTTTTCCCTCTTCCTACTCCTCCCTAGATTTCATCGCCCCATACACTGGGAGATGATTTTGTGAATGAAACCATGCATATCCTCGCAGCCTTTATGATGGTAATGAGGAGCAGCGCGGGGACAATAGAGGGAGAATGCTTGGATGCAGGGGTTATGGTTGTGGGAAACAGAGGAGGTGCGTGTGAGTGTGTAACTGACGGGTGAAAAACTATCACTACATGTCAACTCAGAGACGGAGCTCTGCTTTCAGCTCTGCTGGTAAATGATGTTTGACATAATCTTATTGTTTTCATAAACTGCAAAAAAACAAAACATCATGCTTTTGAGCAGAAAGTGCAACTTTGGAGAAGCAGTGACTTTGTTCTTCAAATGGCTTTTGTGGAAATTATCATTATAAGATTGAACCTAGCGTCGTCCTAGCGAAGCGAATGCATGAGTGGCAAAACTCCCCACAGACGGCCATCTTTAAATGCCCCACTCTACAGCAAAATATACACTTTTACAACCTGGAACAAAAAAACATGCTGTACGGGGGTCGAGCTTATATTACTCACCCATCTAAACAATGTTAAAGCTTGAAGTTGTGCATAATTAAGGGTGTACTGCTTTGAGTGACGACCGGGTTCTGTCACGGATAGGTATTGACCGAATTACATCGGTACTACCGAATACGTTAAATCAAGCAGAGAGAGAGAGCACGTAAGGCTGAGCTCCTCTGTTATCTCCACTGCATCTTTGCCGAAGAGCGGGGCTAAGCATCTGCAAGTGGAAAGCAGAGCTGCGGTGGAGATGGAGCGGCGCTACGTCGCCCCCACAGCTTGTTCACGTCACAGTGATTTAGGTCAACGCCAAGTCAAAAGCAGTTGCATGTGTGGTTACACTTTTCAAAACTTTATACAGTAACGCTTGCTGCAATATTATATAATCTGATGGTGAGCCAAAAGTGGTTACACTTCCTCTGAGACACACAGAACAGTGTTCACTGTGCCCTGGTGACAGACTGACAGGCTGGAGGTTATGAGTACGGGAGAGAGACGTATATAAATATATCACAAAATCATTATAGAATATAAAGGTTTGGGCCTATTTTTACAACAGAAAGACATTTTTGTTACCAAAGAGAGAATAAGGTACAAAAGAAAATAACAGTTAACAGTAAAAGGATAAAAAAAATGAATTAAATAAAAAATATCAAGTAATGTTCCTCATTATCAACAGTAAAAGTACTCAGAGTGGTGACTTTTGTTATGCTAGCTGCTTTGAAACACTTCAAAATAAAAATAAACCCCATAGATGCTTTGAGACAAGATCCACAACATACTGTAGTATATATGTATGAAACTACAGTATCTATGTACGCATGCATGTGAGTGCTAAGTTGCAACTTTCTGCATCTGCATGTGCGCATCAGAGGTCAGAGGTCACCGCCAGTGCTTAAGACACTCACTCCCCGTCTGCCAACGCATACCTCTCTTTTTAAATGGTGTTTGTGTCTCCAGTTCACAGCAGAAGACAAGTTTGGCAATGACTCCTTTGCCATGGCAATGACAAGCAAGGGAAAATGTCATTAGTGCTGGGCAGAGTCAGTGAGGGAAATAGATAATGAGGGAGAGAGGGAGAGGGAGAGAGAGAGGGAGAGGAAGGGAGAGAGAGAGAGAGAGAGAGAGAGAGAGAGACAGAGACAGAGAGAGAGGGAGAGAGAGAGAGAGAGAGAGAGAGGGGAGGGAAAGAGAGAGAGAGAGAGAGAGAGAGAGAGAGAGAGAGAGAGAGAGAGAGAGAGAGAGGGGAGGGAAAGAGAGAGAGAGAGAGAGAGAGAGAGAGAGAGAGAGAGAGAGAGAGAGGGGAGGGAAAGAGAGAGAGAGAGAGAGAGAGAGAGAGAGAGAGAGAGAGAGAGAGAGAGAGAGAGAGAGAGAGAGAGAGAGAGAGAGAGAGAGAGAGAGAGAGTTGGCAGGAAGTCAAGAATGCCAAACGTCCTGGTCGCCCCTGCACCCCGACAAAGGGCTCTGACAATTAGGATGAAAAATAAGCCTGCTGTCGGATGCTGTTGCCTACCGTTTGCCATCCTTCAGGTGCCCTCCATGAGAACGCTCAGCGGTTAGTCCACCTCAGAGCACATCTACAAAATGAGTGCTTGTCCTTCCACTACAGAGAAATGGGATGTAAAGGGAGGTTGATGCCACTTCAGATCGAACATATGAGTGCTTTACAACCATTTTTGACCAGGAAAGCTTTCTCATTTTGCTGATCTATACACAGGAAATGATGTCATTTATTATTATTTTAGGCAGCATGAAAGAGGCAACAAAGTAAAGAGCGCTAGAAAAACTAAATCAACAGAAAATACAAGGATAAGGACATCCCATAACCACCCCCACTATTTATTTGATTGACAGGTGTGCCTCTCTACAGCTGTAAAAAATACATAAATAAAAAAACATACATGACTGTGAGTCAAATCAGAATGAATTGATTACCTGACTGACAAGAAATCCATGAACAATCATTTTGTAAGTGCTTACAACCGTACAGAAGTCCTGATGGCTCCTTTAAAGTCACAGAGAAATGCACAGAGACATTTGTGAATCGAGCTTTTTGATACTTTCATACTATACCGCACCATGACCTGCTCAAATCTCACTTTTTATAATAAACATAATGTGTTCAATAAGAAACAACTGTATCATCCAGACATCTGGCAGTGCTCCTTTCACCGGGCGGCTTCCCTGTGACACCGAGTGTTGCTGCAGATTGAGAGGCCGCCGCGGTTTAATCGTTATGTGATTGCTTGAGCATGTTACAGCTTGTAGACACAGACACAGACCACACCAGCAGACAGAAACACACACACAGACACACACACACGCACGCTTGTGTGTACAGTAAAAAGGCTTGCTTGTAAGTTTTAACAGCTCCTGCAGACAGATTAGACTGATTTCACCACATCATTGATGTTGACATGCAAGATTAGCCAATCACCGAGCTGTAAATCCATCAACTGTAACCATACGGCAGTGCCTGAAGAGTAAAGACTCTTTATTCAAAATATAAAGTTTTAGCCATATTTTAAAAACATGTAGGATGAATTCAGGGGCAGCAGGGGATATACTAGCGGTTAACTCAGTGTGTGTGTGTGTGTGTGTGTGTGTGTGTGTGTGTGTGTGTGTGTGTGTGTGTGTGTATCAGTGTAGGCTGAGAGCAGGCCTTGCTAATCCCTCACAGTAGGTCAACCACTCAAGGAACTGCAGCCATTATCGGCTTTACCTTCATTTTATTAAATCGCCACATCCCTGTTGTGTGTTAATGGGCTAATTTGTACCGACACCGAGCAAAGGATACAAGCAATGATATGGTTTTATTAGGAGGCTTAATCACATAACAACTTTGTTCTAGCCGGTAATTAGAAGCAGGAGTCAAGCTGGAATAGGAGCCCAGACCTTTCTCAGCCTGTGCCCCGGTGCACCGTGGGAATGGAGGTTGGAGGTCAATTTCAAAATTAGTTAGGCTTGACGGGCTGCCACTGACCTGCACAGGTGCTCCCACTTCCCTTGCTGCTCTGCACTTCCTCCCGCCACCCGGGGGTCACAGACATCGGGCCCCAGTCTCCCTGCCCACACCCCACCTCCTCCACCCAACTCCCCAGGACCAGTCTTGATCCATTAGCAGAACCAGGACAAACCCCAAGCCTGCTGAGAAGACCACCATAGGGCTAATGCAAAGCTTAAAGGAGAACATATTCAGGCTAAGTGTTTGCACACCTTGTGCTGTAGGTATGCATTGCTCAGTGAACTGTATTTGTTGCTTTGGCACGCAACTGCAGCCGGGTAAATACACACAACATCAACGGCAGAGTTCAGTCTACTTCTACACAAAAAAAACATGAAAACAAATGTCCCTCCCTCCCTTCCCTTCACCTCCTCTCGGCCTGCCGTCTGTACTCTCAGTATGTTTTTTTGGGAGGGGGGGCTGGTTGTTGTTGGCGCGTCCGACTGAGAGAAGAGAAGCTAGGCCGTTGTTTTTGAGTCCCGCTGCGGTGTGGCCTCCCGCTGCTTGGCCTGCCATGTGTAATTAAACATTTGGCCTCCACAATTACTCAGCAGTGTACACATGCCAGTGTCGGGCCTTGAGGAATATGCATTTCAAAGAGCACCAATCCCCCTTAAAAGTGCTGAACTGACAGCAGCAAGGGGAGAACCTTTGGGGTGGGGCAGGAGTGGTTGAAGGGGAAAGGGGGAGGAAAGAGGAGGGTGAGATTGGGAAGGTCCGCAGGGATGGACTGATTAGAAAATAAATTAAACTTGAAGTAGAACTTGAAAGTTGACCAGGGAAGGTATGTTTAGAAGGTTTTGGATACAGCTAACATGCTAACAATGAACCGTTTGTCCTCTTTGTATCATGGATCATATCAAATCACTCATCTTCAGCCTCTTATCCGGGGTCGGGTCTCGGGGGCAGCTCCTGGGGACCCCAAAACGTCCCTTTCCCAGGCCACATTAACCAGCTCTAACTGGGGGATCCCGAGGCGTTCCCAGGCCTGCGTGGAGATATGATCTCTCCACCTGGTCCTGGGTCTTCCCTGAGGCCTCCTTCCAAGATACCCAAACCACCTCAACTGGCTCCTTTCAACGCAAAGTAGCAGCGGCTCTACTCCGAGTATTGGCTGAACTTCTCCCCCTCTCTCTAAGGGAGACTCCAGCCCCCCTCCTGAGACAACACATTTCGGCCGCTTGTACCTGCGACCTCGTTCTTTCTGTCATGATATCATGAAAAAATACCAGCTCCAAAGAGTTGATTAAATCACTGCTAGTATTGTGTAAATCTATGATTCAGGCTGACTGTTACCACCATCAGGTCTCTCTGGATGTCAGTGCAGCCACATGGTGGCGGTGGAATACCCGAGGCAGGGGAACATCTCGACATCAAAACCCTCTTGGTGCTGCCACCGGCCTTCTGTTTACCTCCCTGACAGTAATGAAATTCACACACAGCCGTTGCCTGACAACAGAACTCCTCAGAATTTATGCAAGCACATACATTAACATTTGACATTGTTTGTCCACGGGTGAAAAGGTCCTAAATTGCAACCTGCCATTAAAGGAAATTAATAAATAACAGGAAACAAGGCGTTCTGGTGCTGTGTGGCACTAAAGAATGAAACCTTATTGCAAAGAACTCATGAATGGAAGAAGCATGGAAGGAATAAATATATAAAGGATCAAACAGCCACAACAAGTTACTATTCTTTCGTAGTTTGGGATTTTCAGAAGATATTTTAACGTGACCTTCAGGGACCTTGACAGTGCTGTCACACACCCTTCGACTTTGTGCAACCCAGTCAGAGCTTCCCGGAGACACTAAAGCTCCTCGTGAAATGTCAAACCAGCAGCTCAGGCACCGGCAAGAGCACCAAGACAAATACGACACCCGCTGCAAACACTGTATCGTGACTTGAGGAAGAGCACACTGGCATCCAGCTGTCACTCAGACTCTCTGAGACTTGAAACACCTCAGCTTCTGCCTCTCTCGGAAAATAAAACCCCCTTTTCCTTCCCCTCCAGTTTGCAGAGACACGTGAATCTGCCACTTTTCTTTTATTGATAAGCTTTGACAAAAGTCTAAAGTGAGTGCAATAATGCAATAAGCCTGGGCCAGCAGAGAGAGGAAGAAGGTGGATTTCGTTTGTGTGTATGTGTGTGTGTGTGTGTGTGTGTGAAACCTCTCTCTGCTCCATGTGTGTGCAGAGACTGAGAGGAGACTAAGCTCCCCATCTCTCTGAGAAAAAAAAAAAAAAAAAGCAGCACACAAACACTCATCCTCTAGAGTCCCCCGTGAACAATGTGGATTTTAAAAGAAGAAACCTCTCCTGCCAGCCCCTTGTCAGCGCTGAAAGCTACTAACACATCACGGAGACGCTGGCAGCACCACCTGCCTGTGAGGCCCCAGTATCCCCTCCTCAGCCTCTTATGTGCCATAGAGGTGCCTGTGTCCATGTCCCTCTATTGTGGCACGTACTGGAGGGGGTATTGTGAACCTTGTCAACGGCGCTGCCATCTCCGTGCCAGCTGGCTGGGTGTGAGTGGCGAAGGGGGCGAGGAGGGACCGAACAATGCAAAGATCTGTGCACAATGGGCGGCCGTGGAAAGGCAGCATTGTTCCGTCATGATCGGCAATGCCAGCTTCCCCGTCCCGCCAACACGGCATCTCGTTAAAGTGCTAAAATGTTTACCCAGAAGCACTGGTTCATATTTGACATGTAGATCAAGGTGCACCTTTTCATCGACATGGTTTCCATTACTCGCCCTTCAGCCTTACCCAGCCCCAAAGTCCTTCTTTTGAAATCAAAGAGTGAAGGAAGGGGAGGAGCGGCTTTAAGGGAACGTCTGGAATCCATCTGAGATTGAGAAATCCGACCATCGTGGTTGGATCCAATTGAATGAGGCAGGCCTGAGTAACACGCTCCGACACGGCCTTTCTCTTCCTCTAACACCCAGGCCATGTGGTCCCAGAGCCCTGCCAGGAAAGCATGTCACAGCTCATCACAGTTGCAAATGAATATTCATGCAGCGGAGGGCGCTTGTGTGTAAAGTATTTACGTGTGTGCCTGATTTTAGTGCGACAGAGACAGAAAAAATGTGTATGTTTTTTTGCAGGGTGCTTTAGTGATTCCCCAGCAGAGATGCGTCGGCTTCCGACTCGGCTGCTGCTTGTAACGTGCGGTGTAGCTCCCAGTGGCTTGCTGGTCAAACGCGGCCGTAGTAAGAGTCGGTGTTGGCTGGAATGCACGGCCTCACACACGGTCTTGATGCAAACACACAAGCGAGCGTGCACACATGTACACACACGGGGCTGCCAGCACTACACAGATGTCCTGGCTGTTGCTGTATGTGAGTCAGTGCGGGCAGAGCTCCTTTGATGGCGGGGTCTGGTGTGAGGTTTCGGGTGTGAGGATCGAAATGCAAGGCAGGTGCACTGTCACATTAGGCTTCCAGGACAGTTTGATGCCCAGATTGGCCCCTGACCTCTCGTGTAACAGCAGGCCTGCCATTTTTGAGGACTGGAAGGTGACGCAATTCAACAACAATTTCAAAAACCCTCGGTGAGAATTTCAAAAGACTACAAACGCTTGGACTTGTTCTCACCGCAATCAGACTAAAGTTGTGATACCAAATGACAACTCTGATATGGCTGAACTAGTTGTTCCCACAGTGACTAGATTAGCATTGTGGGCAGCATCGAGTGCCACCATGGATGTGAAAGGTGACATTTGGGATAGGACAACTTTCTAGGATCAGAGATGTACTTTCAGTGCAAGTTCACGCTGAATTTAGGGACGACGAGAAAACGGGGAGCAATTAAATCACATCAAAACTTTACACTTACAATGCCTGATTACAGAAACTTGGAGAAAACTTTAAACTTTCAGCCATCAAAAGGAGCCCCGCTTTCATTCAGTAGACATAAATGCATCTCAGTGGAGCCTGTCCTCATTATGCATTATGTAGTTATTACACCCAACATTACCTGCTTTTTAGAAGGCAATCATTGCTAAGATGATGATGGCTATGACAATAACGTAATTGCCCATAGCGTTCATTTTTGGACAATTTATTTTTAAAGACACTTAACATAAAAGGTGAGGTATGCAGGATTTAGTTATGTAGGTGTGAAGCTCAGTGGTCCTTAACATCCGAGACAGAAAGTGGACTTTTGCAGTCTTGTCACTTATCTTCTGGAAATAGTCGACTGGGTCTGACAGAACGGTTTGGGCTCATTTCTTTGGTATAAAAACGTGATTCGGATCAGTCAACTATTGGTCTGGTCTGCACTTTGTTTCTTTGTTCTTTACTTTTAATTCTCAGGAAGAAATACAGAATGATACACCCCTCCAGCGTGAACTTGAACATGAATCTCTGGCCTTAAATATGCATTACTTTCCATTCATTCATCCATTAGAGACTGCACACAGCACGACCCCTGTGCTCAACACAAAAAATGGATGCCCCTTTCCTTTAAAAAATGTACCAAACAAACTCTCTCTCTTAGTATCCTCCATGTCTCTGTACAGCTCTGATACATTGAGGAGGACAAGAACTAAGGGGTGTCCAAGCGGGTCTCTTCCACGTCAGGAAATGAGATTTGGTGCAGCTGTATTGTTGTCCGACTGGAGTCGTAGGAAAAAATGTGACCATATGTCATAAATTGGGAGAAATACAGGTGTCTCCTGGGTTGTGTCCAATGTCTGAGATACACCAACAGGTGTTTTAAGTTAGTCTGGCTGATTAGAGCTCTTCTCAGGACTGGACTTGATTAATATCTTGTTGAACCTGTAAAAATGGGCCGACTCCCTCCTTTATTATTGCTTATTTTGACTTGAATTTACAGCTTGTGTGGCAAGAAAACCGCCATTTTTATTGGTATTGTGAGCTCAGTGAGTTTGTAAAAATTGAAGTAAATGCGAGCGATGTTTGCTGAAATTGTACTTTTTCCTCATTTGAGAGGCAATAAAAAAAACATCTATATTAAGTGTTAATCATCTAATATTATCATTTATTTAGATATTCATCAGTTTCCATATAAAGTTGCAAATCTTCCTGGGGTGCACATAGAAATATTTTTATGAAATCGAATTTCATGGAAGCTGGTAAAGTGGTGAAATAATTGAATCAGATGTTTGATTTTCACCTCATTCAAGGCCAATAACATGAAATAAATGAGCAGAAAATGACCGTATCTGGTATTGGGTATGTTAAAAGCTGGGAAGAAGCCAAAAAGGCAACTCCATCAAATACAATTCATCAAATCTTAATTCTAATGAGATTTAATAGGCAGATTCATGCAGCAAGATAGCCTCGAGCAAGCTCACATGTTCTCATAAAGGTTTCCATTTGATAGCAGAAATGCATTATGCAGTTAAGGTGAGAGGATCTTAGAGCGCTACCCTTTTTGCTTCATTATCTCTTGAACAGTGTCAAGATTTGAGTCTGGAATGGTGCAAAAACTCACAACCTAAGAAAGCGATTTTTTCTCCCCCTCACATAGCTTCAAGAAAAAACACCAATAAGGAAGACGTGAGATTCTGGACTTTTGTTTTGCGATCTTCTGAACGCTTGTAATGAGATGACAAAAATAACACTCCCTGACATGCCTTCAGCACACCGGTTACAGGCTGACAGAGGGTGAGAATGAAGACTCTGGTGAAGCCTGGCGTACAGGTGTCAATGTGATTAATAGCACCAGGGAGGGGAATTAGCAGCCTTCTAATCAGGTCGACCAAACAAGGAGGAAAAATTAAGTTTCTCAAGTGTTAGTTTTCCTTACAATCATGGCCAATTGCAACAGCAGAGGGTAGTTTGTTAATGGCTCATAAGTCCATCCCCGAGGACCAAATTATCCTGGAGGAAGCTCTCTGTTTGCAGAGTGCCAGCTCATATTTTCAGAAGGGGTAAACACCCGCACAGGGTTGAGCGTGGAAGCAGTCGGGCCATTGGCAAATTTGCAGCTCAACCATGAGTGCAATATATCTTTGTCATTGTAGAAATCCCAGTCGAAATTAGAAAATGTCTTAACCCTAATAGAAGCAATACAAACTGAGAGGTCTGGCCACACATACAACAGGAAGTGAGGATCACATCCAATCAGGTGTGGCCATTCATTTCCAAGGTTTTTGCTGCCCTTCATCTATGAAAACAACTGCTGAATAATGACTTCTGACATCAGGGTGATGAATGATAGAAAAACAACCAGTGTCCCCCGGTGCAGGCACCTTTTGGAGCTTTTGTGTTTGCATGTTCACACCAATTTGTGCGAGAACATCTGGCCTAAGAGGGCCGGCTTTGGACCTGCAGACATTTGGGGTCAGTGAAAATGGCCCCCTACTCTCCACCCTCTGGGTGAATATTTAAATTTCCTCGTCCTCCATTGAAGAGTTTGCTCCCTTCACACCTGCCAGTGCTTTGCCCTTGGATGAAGAAACACGAGCTACTGCTCACATGTGATTTCATTCAGTGAACGAGGCAAAAGTCATCAGTCGGCTAGTCTTTTTCCGAGCTTCAAAGACACAATCAGAGACTCTGTTCATGTGTACATTTCAACACGTCCTCCTATAAATGACAGGATAGGTCGAATTCCAGCATCTCCCAGAACCACATACATTACATTTCTATTTGTGAAATGGTCGCAGATGAAAAAAACGTGGTTAACGTGAAACAGTTGCAATTTTAAATGTGGTTAATGTGAAACGGTCGCAGATTTAAACATGTGGTTAATGTTGTGAAACAGAACTGCTTGGTTAGGTTTAGGAAAAGAGCGCGGTTTGGGTTAAAATAAGTATGTTTGATACATAACTTATTTATGTCCATAAGGTCAAAGTTGACTTTTGGATTCAAACGGGAGACGAACAGAGGTTTCCTGGGTAATTGTCCTGTATTTGTTTTATCCAACCAACCCGACCTCCCCCCTATGCAGACTCAGACTAAATATGGGTGATAATAGTGCTTGACGACCAATACAGCTGGTTAGGGCACTCTGGTACGTGCCGGGGTTTCTGCACTGCTGCAGCTAATTTGAAAAATCTCAAATCAACACTTTGGATCGGATGAAATGTGCATCACAGTGTAAACAACGTGAGCTTTTAATACCCACATACAGAAAAAGAGGAATCGTCAAACTAAAGCAGAAGCCGATGAGTAGTCTGTGATGTTAATGAACACCAGATTCTCTCCAGTGCCGTTCAAGGCAGAACAGTAATATCTCCCCCAGCCTCTCGCCAGCACCCCAAACAAACAAAGAACGGACCACGCTTTAATATTTTAAACTGTATCGACTGCGACGTCTCAAAAATGAACTTCAGGCCCTCAATCAAGCGCCTTCAAAGAAATTGATTATGTGAAATATTGATGCTTCATCAGGTGAGGGAAGGGTTTATTGATGCTGCATCAGGCTGCGGCAGGTTATGAATTTCATTTCAAAGTAGTCCAAAGCCACTCATGTGATATTAAGGAAAGTAGATGTATTTCATTTTTTTCTTATTGAAATAATGGTCAAGTACATTTTTGATCAATTGTATTCCTAATTTCTTCTTTATCCATTTTGAAATTTAGAGTTTCTTCTAGTCAGACAAATTTTTGCTAGGGTAAGGATGTGCTCTTCCCTTTTCTTAGCTGAACGTTTCGGCTCCAGCCTTCCTCAGAGCTGCTGTTTCAACCGGTTTTCATTAAACACATCATACCCGGGAGAGTTAAATTTCAAGTACGGTATTTTCCGCACTAAAAGGCGTATCTAAAACCCTTATAATCCGGTGCTCCTTATATATGGACCAATATTGAGCCACAACAGGTCTCCAACTACGGTGAGCAGCCGCCGACTCTATTTTCCCCGTAGAAGAAGTAACGCGCGGTGCATGTTGAGATATACGACTGCGTGAAGCGTGCCGTTTCATTTCCATGTGTGTGTTTGTGTAAAGAGCCCAAAATGGCTCCTGTTAAGAGACACGCTTACGACGCAGAGTTTCAACTCAAGGCCATTAGTCACGCAGTAGAACACGTGAATAGAGCAGCAGCCAGAGAGTTTAACATGAACCAATCAATGGTGCCGAAGTGGAGGAAGCAACAAGAGCCTCCACTGTAGCGTCTATTCTATGCACCTTATAATGCAGTGCGCCTTATATATGAAAAAAGTTTCAATAAGCCATTCATTGAAGGTGCGCCTTATAATGTGGTGCGCCTTATAATGCGGAAAATAAGGTATCTCTAATAGCTTCTACCCAAACATTTGTCTGGTTTCGTCGGGCTCCAGGAGCCCTGCGCTCTCCACACTGTTAGACTGAGTGTATTTTCCTTGTTTCTTTAAAAAATACGGTAAATTTTTGTTCACACCGAAATAACAGCTGGAGATTTGCCTACTGATCTGATTTTCACTTACAAATACTGAATCTCTTGGTTCAAAATGATTACGATTTTGAGCTAAAAGTCTTGATATTATATATGACATGAAAATGAAGGTTGAATGGGGAATATGCGACTGCTGCAACCAAAGTGAGGATATTAGCCGGAGAGGAGACGTCTCACTCTGTTGGAGATGTTGGAACAGAAAGTCTCAGGTGTACAGTGCTGTTAAAATTTAACATTGTGTCGGATTAATCGGAAAAACTAGTTCCCAACTGGGTAAATTCATGTGAAAGGCCCCTTTAAGTCAGAAGCGTCAGACGTCATACTATGCCGAAAGATGGCTGGCAAGAGTAAACGTTGGGTTGATGGTGAGAAGCTTGTTGCATACTCATATATTGCTCACATTTAATTTGTAATATAGTTGCAGGTTGAAACTGTCCTAGATTACTTAGAGAATGATTTATCAGCATTAACACTGAAAACAGTCAGGTAAAGCAATATTTCCACTCGTTTCAAATGTTATAACTTCAATGAACGAGTGTTTTCAGTGGATATCAACTTTATTTTTATATTTTGATTACATTTAATCTGTAATATGGTTGTAGGTAGTCAGCTGCTGTCCATGTAGTGACCTCCTAGATTACGTAGAAAATGATTTATCAGCATTAACACTGATTACAGTCAGGTAAAGTCACTCTAACAACGGGCGTGGGCATTTGGAGCACAAAGGATCTCAGTGATATCATCAGCCTTGTGAGAGGTTAAATACCTGGATCTCACACCAGATAGTTGGACCAGCCCCAGTCTGGTCCTGGTCCTGGTCCTGGACCAGTCCCAGCCTGGTCAGATGCGTACATGAACTGATGAAGCCTCTTGGATGAGAGGTGAAACGTCTTCCTAGACAAATAACCAAGTCCAGTTGCTTTGGACTGAAACTGATTTGAGGATAACGACGACCTGGACGAATGAGAACATTCACAGGCTTCAGTCAGGTAAAGCAATATTTCCACTCGTTTCAAATGTTATTACTTCAATAAACAAGTGTTTTCAGAGGATATCAACTTTAAAACATGACATGGTTAGGTTTAGTTAAAGATCGACGGTGACACGGTTGGTTTGGTCGGTTTTTGGTTTCACGCGGGACACGAACATCGGTGTCCTGGGTGAAAGTCTTGTGTTTGTTAAGACTTCTGTCATCTTGAAGTGCTGCAGATGGGTGATCCAACTTACCAATATATGATAACTGAGCCAACTACGAGGTAGAGTAGGGCCACACCGCCTCATATCTATAGTAGTGATAAACCACATGAATAGTTTAGTGGTTTCAGGGGAATGTAGTCTACTCCCTCAACAAGTCTGGGACAAAATCACTAACATCCACCAAATAAGCATCCAAATGTGTAACAGCCACTCTGCGGATAGTTCTAGGACCTCCGTTCACAATGAGATTAATCCAGCCAGTAGATTGTGCCACACCATTCAAACATAACAGCACACAGGCCATGAATGAAACGTCTGAATCCCTTCACTGTCATTCGCTCCCCTCTTCCTGGCGACGTTCCTCTCCAGCTCCGCCCCTTCCACTCTCTCAACCCTTTTCTTCCTCTCTTTTCATTCACCCACCTCCAACCACCACCCACCCGGCCAACCAACTGCCCGTTAGAGGGGAAGGAAAAAGGAGTTCCCTTTCTTTTGGGAGAAGAAAGTCCAACGGGCGAAAGGGAAGAGCGAGCGTGCAGGCAGGACATGAAACCTCTCACCAACCGTCTTGCCCACCCAGGCCAAAGCCTCTCAAACTCGCAAGCCCTTCAGCGGGCATTTTCTAGCACTGTGAATTTTTGTGCAGGTAAAGATTAGCAAAGAGCCCTCGGCAACAAAGCATTCAATCACATTCAAGTAGGGCCCTGTATCAAATGCGCCCTCCACCTCCACCTACTTTAGGAGTGCAGGTCTTTCTTCTCGCCTCCCTTTTTACTCTTCTCTCCTCTCTTTAGCTTGGTCAGACTGAATTGCCTTTGAAACAGGCATCTCTGCTCCCCAGCCCACCCCCCCACACCTCCCCTCTCCCCTTCATCTCTTGTCAATCTGAGAAAGCCAGGAAATGAACGCTCTTTGTGGGATTAATTAATAGCGGGAGCTGGTCAGCGCACTAGCAGAGCTGTAATTGCTACTCAGCAAAGGGAGGAGGAGGAGGGTTGGAGAAAAAAGTTTGGGTTGCAGTTTTTTTTTGGGGGTGGGAGTGAGGAGGGGGGTGTTCCTGAGCGCTTTGAACTGAAGGGCTCTGCTGCAGTGGATTAAAGTGAGAAGAGAGAGATAGAGGAAAGAGGAGGGGGGCTTTGAAGTCTGCTGAAAGGTCTCGGAGAAGAAGGAGAAGTGAAGTTGGGTGGTAGAAATTCTGTCTGGCAACATCAAACAGTGTTATCGCCCACTTTCACCTGTTGACACTCAAGGGTGAAGACACTAGATTCAGCGCTGCAAGCTGCAAGGCTACACGTCCTCCTCTTCTTCTCCTCCTCCTCCTCCTCTCAATCTCCGTCTCTTCATTTCGGCGGAAGGATCTCCGCCGAGGACGCAGCGATGCAGATTTGTTTACGAGGTTCACGCGGGTTGATTCAGCTGCTCGCAACGGAAGTTATTTGGTTTACATCCAAGGAAAAAAGCAGCCACCTGAACTCAGGGGTCAGAGTGGTGTGTGTACAGTACATGAATGTGTTCATACGAGCGTCTAAATCATTAAAATGTGTTTTTCCCCCGCCCATACTCCCACGCAGAGGCACCACGGAGCTTAAATATTTGACTTAAGTGAGGGGTTGATTGTAGAGAAAAGATCTCAAGGTCAATAACTGATTACTGAGCGAGTTCACCTACTTACTCTATGCAAAAGTTATACCCTGGCTGTCTTTCAATCAGAGTTCGTCTTTGGGTGGGGCGTTCATAATAAAGTTGTTTTATTAAATAAAAGCAGTGTATTTAGCAAATGTTTGATTTATAATTGAATTTGAAAGTTGTTTTAAGTGTATGAGAAATTCAACACGATAAGAAAAAGACAAAAGGGATGAATATGGCGAGCTTAACACCTTGAATAATGAGCGTTTATGAGTAAAAATATTTTAAACTTAGCATCCAGCCTCTTTTTTTCCCCTGAACTGAACTTTATGAAAACACTTCTGATGGTTGAAAAAGCTTTAAATGAAGGAGAAATATCAAGTTTTCATTGTTTTAAGTGGAATAAGTTTCTGAATAAAGCCTAATGTGATCTTTATATACTGTAATTAACTGATTTGGAGTTTTTTCTCACATTTCTGCTCAGTGTTGGAGACAAATCATTAAACTGCTCTTTGAAATAAAAAAAATAAACCTTATTATTTGTTGCTGTGTCTTTTTGAAATACAGCGGAGCGACGTGGCAAAATCCTCCATCCTGATAAAGGGTCATTTCATATGATAAATAAAGAAAGTCTATGTAAAATAACCACGTTATATTTTCTTTATTTAATAAGAACTTTTGTGCAAATGAACATGAGAACTTAAAGTGTTGACTAAATGACGTAAACATTGCTGTAATGCGGCGCTTACAATTTGTTTTCATTCACAATAGAAACGATATGGACAAACAAATATGACAGACATTCTTAGATCGACAAAATGCACGGTCATATCGTCCAGACCTACTTTGAAATGGTGGATATGTGGTGGATAATGCTCCAACTATCACTAAATCGACAAAATGCATGGTCATATCGTCCATATGACCGTGCATTTTGTCCATCTAAAAATGCCCCTTCTTTGAAATGGTGGATATTTGGTGGATAAATCCATTTGTGCAGCTTTTTATAGCCTCGATAAACTTGCACTTGAACCTGCAGAGTCCCGTAGCTGTGTAAGCTCGGCTGTAACATCACAGGTTCCCCAAGACCACAGAGAAACAAAGCGTTTCTTTTTTAGTTTTAGGTAAACACGGGTTGCGATTATGCTGCCGGTAGTCCACAGAAAAATAAATAGATCAAGTGTGTGCAGCTCATGGGAGTGGACAAGTGCAAATGAATACCCTTAAAGTCAAAAATATGCACCAGACGGAGAAAGCGTATGCATATCCAGTCAAGTGAGTCCACATTCACTCATCCATTATACTAGCTTGGCACATTTTAGACACACACACACACACACACACACACACAGGACAGACAGTGCGATCAAAATTCAGGAAAGAGAGAGATGTAGTGGTGGTGGTGGGTGGTGGGGGGGAGGGTGAAGGTGGTGGGCAGTCAGAGGAAAAAGAGTGATCCTTGATTTTTATGCAACGCCTGTTCAAAATTCAGCTACCCTTGAGGCACGCTTGTGCAACACTTTGCTGATGTCTGGAGGCCTGTAATTGTGCACACACATCAATTATGGATCGGGGCTTTGGTACTCCTCGCCTCGTCCTCCGCCGGCTCCAATCAGAGCGGAGGCCTGTAGCCGGTCAGTGCTGTATTTGGGAGCGGTTTGATTACAGGTGTAGAACATAGTTTGGGAGAAATGGTAGCCCCCTTCTCCTCCTTTCACTCCTTCTTTTCCTGTCTGGATGAGGGCCATGTTGGTGGGTGGGTGGGTCTGAGGGAATTAGGGAGGAAGCAAGGGTGGAGGGAATCGTGGTGGTGGTGGTGGAGGTGGAGAAGGAGGGGGGGTGCATCTGATTCGGCCATCACATCCCGCTAACAATTTCTGTCAGGTCCCCAGAGGTTCCCTAATGAGCCCCACCGACACGGCCGAAGGCGAGATCCCCGCGCCGGCCCACTGAAGTGAGAAGCCAGAAGATCGGCGCCTAGTAGCCTTGCAATTATTAATCAGAGTTCTCCCTCTTTTCTCTCTCTCTCTCTCTCTCTCTCTCTCTCTCTCTCTCTCTCTCTCTCTCTCTCTCTCTCTCTCTCTCTCTCTCTCTCTCTCTCTCTCTCTCTCTCTCTCTCTCCTCTCTCTCTCTCTCCTCTCTCTCTCTCTCTCTCTCTCTCTCTCTCTCTCTTCTCTCTCTCTCTCTCTCTCCTCTCTCTCTCTCTCTCTCTCTCTCTCCTCTCTCTCTCTCTCTCTCTCTCTCTCTCTCACTCTCTCTCTCTCTCTGGACCTTATATACAGATCTGCATTTGTTTAAATAACTACTGTCACAGAAGAGGTGAAGTCTCCTTTCATCCAAATCTCTAAAATTGTTTTTATGTTATTTATTTTTACACATGTGTCATTTTTGCTGCTTGACACTTCTTTACATCTTTACTGTCCTTTTTACTGCACTGCAGCTGCATTTTCTAGTGTATTAAGATATTTAATATAAATATATGATGCATATATGGATATGAGACACTGTAATACAGTTAGAATTACAGTAGTATAGTAACATATAATCATATAACACACATGAGGTGGAAAGTACTCACATCTCATACTTAATTAAAGTATATCAGTGTTGGAATACTTTTGCTCCACGTAAGAGTACAGAAATATTAGCACCACCGTGTACTTGAGGTACCAAAGGTTCTCATTACTCAGAATTTTCCGGATCATGCATTTTATATTATTGAATAATATGTATTGATGCATTAATGTGTACATTAAGTCAATGCTGCAGAGGCAAATCTACATTTCCTGCTCAGGGGCTTTTGGATTTACCCTTCGAGGATCGATACAGATGTATCTTAATATACTGTATATTATTACGTCATCATGCATTTGGACATTACAATTTTTGTGTTATTAATGTAAATCTGCAAAGTGACAACACACTTAGGTTATTGAATCAGTGTTGTGCTGTAAAAAGTACAATATTTGCCTCTGAGATGGAGTAGAGCAGAAGTATAAGATATTATGCACCTTTTGAATGTGTACTTTCACTTTAATACACTGTTTTAAGTACATTTTTCACTTTAATACACTGTTTTAAGGACATTTTTCACTTTAATACACTGTTTTAAGTTAATTTTTCACTTTAATACACTGTTTTAAGGACATTTTCACTTTTAATACACTGTTTTAAGGACATTTTTCACTTTAATACACTGTTTTAAGGACATTTTTCACTTTAATACACTGTTTTAAGTTCATTTTTCACTTTAATACACTGTTTTAAGTACATGTTTCACTCTAATTCACTGTTTTAAGTTCATTTTTCACTTTAATACACTGTTTTAAGTTAATTTTTCACTTTAATACACTGTTTTAAGGACATTTTTCACTTTAATACACTGTTTTAAGTTAATTTTTCACTTTAAT